>NC_142677.1:15269137-15596637 GCF_964200805.1 Pocillopora damicornis | reverse complement strand
TACGAAATTGAATTCAAGCCTTCTGCTGCAGTAGCCAGCTCCGATGCCCTGTCCAGACTACCCCTGCAGTACAGGAAGGATGCCAGTGTCGAGGACAAAATCTTCCAGGTCTCGGCAGTGCAATTACGTAAACACCCTGTTTCTGTCTTAGAAATTGCAGGCCAAACTGCTAGAAATCCAGTCCTAGCTAAGGCTCTCGCGATGACCCAAAATGGTTGGCCTGCCTTTTTCAAAATAAACTCCACTCCTGAGCTCAAGCCATTCTTCCTCCGCAAGGATGAGCTATCTGTCGAGCAAGGCTGTCTGATATGGGGCCTGCGAACCGTCATACCTCCCTCCTTGCAGGAGCAGATTTTAAGTGAGCTACACAAGGCGCACCCAGGAGTCGCACGCATGAAGGCAGCTGCCGGCAGTCATGTATGGTGGCCTGGGATAGACAGCGACATTGAGGAGAGAGCACGTAGGTGCAAGCAGTGTTTCCAAACCAGAAGGGCGCCGCAAGCAGCACCACTTTCTCCTTGGTCATGGCCTACAGCTCCTTGGCAGCGCATCCATGTAGACTTTGCCACCCACCAGTCCAACCACTATCTCATTATGGTTGATGCTCACTCAAAGTGGCCAGAAGTGATTGGTCCCATGAAAACCACCACCGCTGAAGCAACAGCCAATGCGATGTGCAACATTTTTGCAAGATACGGCCTTCCAAAGCAAATCGTTAGTGACAACGGCCCACCTTTTCAGTCTGCTGAGTACGAGGAATTCTTGAGACAAAATGGCATCCAGAAGATATTGGTTTCCCCGTATCATCCATCTTCAAATGGTCTAGCTGAGCGGTTTATGCAAACCTTCAAGCGCTCTCTAGAATCCTCATCATCTGATCCATCCTGCACACTGCAGCAGAGAATTCAGAACTTCCTTTTGTCTTACAGAAGCACCCAGCACGCCACAACTGGCTCGTCCCCAGCCATACTGTTTCTACAAAGAGAATTGCGCACACGTCTCTCTCTAGTGAGACCGGACCTCGCCACTCGCGTTTCCCACCAGCAAGTAAGGATGAAGATGCACTATGACAAGCATGCTAAATTCCGAGAAATTGCTGTTGGCGACCCAGTCCTTGCACGCGACCACTCGTCAGGGCAAAAGTGGCAGCCTGGAACCGTCGTACAACGCCCCTCTTCACACTCTTGCCAAGTTCACCTTGATGATGGGCGAGTTTGGAGACGACATGTGGATGACGTCTTGCAGAACAACTCCCACTCTACAACAGCTGAATCTGGTGCACCATCTTTGGAGACGGCAACCCCAATTGTTCCAGAACCCAAACCGGTTAGCTCACCTGAAACCAGTTCACATCCACCTGATAACTCAGCTCAATCGGAGACAACTCCTGCCTCCACAAGTCCTATGCTGCGTCGATCATCCCGCTCTCACAGACATCCCCAGAGATTGATTGAGGAGATGTGAACTGAACATTATTAATGAACAGTTGTTGTTGTTACTGACTGATAGTTAGTTAGCTAATGAACTCACAGAATACTTAATTCTAGGGACACTGAAATGGAGACTTGTTAGTACTGAGTATTTGTTTATTTTTCTTATGAGAGAGCTATTCTTAACAAATCTCCAGGGTGAGGTGTTATAGTATGGAGATGTTTGGTATTGACTGTCCGTTGTTGTGAGCCCGCGTAGTATGCAGCGGACCATGTTACCATGTGCTCTTAACAATATAATCTTGCTGTTGACTCGCCATCTTGTGTGCGTGTACACTCTTCTAAACCCCCAAAAACATAACAGGGAGAATTCAATCCTTAAAACTGTGGGTGATTGTCAAGAAATAATACCAGGAAAAATACATGGAAAATGCTATGGCAGTTCCTAACAGTTTTCTATTTTATGATAGGTTCATGCTGATACTTCTTTCCTTAGTTGGTTAAAATAGAATCAATGAAATGCCAAGTGATTGATGATATATTTTTTAGATTAAATGTTATCAACTTGAGATGGAATCAAGGTTGGCTGTATAATAACAATTTTTGTAGTGATTAAAATTTATTCAGGTAATTCCTGAAAGGATGAAGTCCTGTTTTTAATAGGCCAGTATATTAAAATTCAAACATGTTTCTGAGGCAGGGGGGAATAAAACAGAGCAAATTAATTATTCATTCCTCAACCTTGATGTGATTTCTCTTGTTTTTTTTTCCCCCCTAAGCCTTGCTTGCAGTTTGAACTTTAATACTGTATGTCAAAAATGGCCCATTATCTTATCAATTCAGTCTATAATTTTACTAAATGTATTTAGGTTCCATCTATTGCTAAGATTGCCAATACTAACCTTTAAGCTGCTTTATTGTGTGAGGCTCTCAGTTTTTCCCTCAGCATGGTTAATCTTGGCTTGCTTTCATGCTACAGGCACAAAAACAGTTTTCTTTTACTTCGTTTGTGTTTTAAGTTTTCAAACTTCAGTGATACTGAATCCAATCTCTACAATAAATGATCTAATCTACAGTTAATAAACATTGGCACAACAGCCACCTTGAATTGGAGAAGAGAGGAAAAGTTCATCATTAAGTGAGGCAATGATGTGAAATGACAACCTTTCCATGAGAGGGCTGAGATTTAAATGTCAAAGTAATGCTTTAAGTTTCAAATGAAATGTTAAGTAAATTGTCCCAAAAAAAAATTGGAAAAGAAAAATGAAAAGAAAGGATTCATTACAGTAACTAGAGCACATTTTATTTTCCTTAACTCAAGTAAAGCATTCAAGGTAATTGGTTGCCATGTACCTCATTTTTAGATGCCTTTATTCATTCCCATGAACCTTGATCATTTTGGCAGTTGGGATGTGCTTTTGCTGTGGCTGTTATAGTTGCAGAGGGCTGGCTTCTGTTGGAAAATTTTTATAGTGAATATTTGAACCATCTACCAAGAAAAGTATATAAAATATCTATATTATATTATATATTAAATGAAGATGTACTGATTTTGTGACAATGACCTGATAAAAAGTTTTTATAATATTTGGAAAAACTAGAATTTATTTTCTGACAATTATCCCACTTTTTATTGCCTATAATGCCAGTGTCTCTTAAATAAGGCTGTTGCTTTCAATTGACAATTTTTGGTTCAGAGTAAATAATTGTAGATCAAAAATCAGTTACCTGATATGCAGTGACAGTGTATAGTGTGACTTTGTTGACACAGTCATTCCCCTGATTGCCAATGGTGGCTTTGGCTGCCTCAAGCTCATGACAGGACGGATAATGCATGCACTGTAAGTACCTCCCGTTGTTCCATACAAAGCCTTAGTTTTCTAAGGCTTTGTATGGGACAACGGGAGGTACTTACAGTCCACGCGTTTTTCCGTCCTGTCATGGTCCTTGTTGTTTAACAGCTTGTGTGAAGTCTTGGGTCCCTTCTTTTTTAACACTTGCTGCAGATGGTCACTCCTCTGAAAAGTTCTGAAAGCATTCTTTACACCATACTGTGTGTAGATAAACAAAATTCTGAAACAATTCATATTCCAAATGCTAATTAATGAAATTGGTGGAAAATGGTTGGAATTTTTATCTGATGGTCTTATGTAAGATTTTCCACCTTGCTAGAATAAAATCCATGGATAATTACTATTTGATTTTTTAAAGTAATGTAGAGGACTTGGATTCAGTTGCATTGGTGCTAATTACAAGCTTATGAGCTCAGAGCATTTGAACCTTTATTAATAGATTTGAATTCCATTGTAATGACAGAAAATTTGGTTGGAGATTTCATTTGTGGGGAAATTTGTCAATGACTGTTTAATCAGACTCCTATCTTGTAAATGGGAATTCATATGTGTGAAGTCCCATTCACAAGATATGACTCTGATTTTTTTCCTCACAATGAAAGAAAATAAAGGCTTTATTTCCTTTCAATGTAAGGTGGCCACCAGAAAGTCTAAAATGGGCCCAGTTTTAGACTTTCCAGTGACAAAATACAGTTTCATCATGAAACAAAAATATTGTCAATGACTTAATACATTTAAATTGATGCAGTACTCAAAATTCTGTCAAAAATGATTTAAATTTGAATTTGAGGAAATAAGTCTGTTGAAATTTTGAATTTTTTGCCCTAAATTTGATATTGATGATCTGATGTGATAACAAAAAATATAAACTCTTTTGAATTGCATGCAAACACAGAGACTGTCTACTACACAGAAAAAAAAAAAGACTTACAAAGAAATTTCAAATGCAACTTTCATGGGTTTGAATCCCACAAGGGCTAGAAATCATTTAGGCCTCCCTCAAAAAGAGGGAGTGAACGTTGATGTTATATCGCCAGCACTTTTGAGATGCTTGCACAGCAAAGAAAGAGAAGTAAGGTCATGCAAGATTATATAAACTGGTAAAGCTATTGATTAGTGTTGACAATGATAAAGCCCACATCAGAAGAACTGATTAAAAGAGTGAAGTTGAATTTACAGTGCAAGAGGTATAGTGACATCAAAATAGACATGGAAATCAACCTTTCCTTCTGAGCTGGCCCAACAGGTAAATGACATTTCTTGACAGGGCTGGTTGAAGCTTTAAAGTGATTTGATAATTAAACTGATTGGCATCAATTATGAAATAATCTTGGGCTTCACTGAACTTTAGGGTCATTATGTGGCAGACCTCTTCTTCAAGACACTGTAATTATATGGTTCAATTCATCAGATGAATGATCAGACAAGGTAGGAAGCAGAGTATCAAACAATTTTGCAAAGCTGCTAGCAAAGTTCACAAAACCAGTTGGAATTGTAAGATGAGTCATAGGAGGGTAATTGATGCAATGCTGGCATTTTTGTAAGTAATGTCAAAATCTGCACAGTCTAAAGAGGGGAAATCATTATTGAAATCTGACTCATGGGAAGAAGAAAGTGTGTTGAAAACAAAAAAAGAGTCATCAAAAAAATTTTTGATAGATTTTTGAAAGGAATCAAATGCTCTGCCCAACTGTCCTCCAGAAGTAGTCATTATATCTGTGGATCAGGTGAGGTCCTCATCAAACTAAAGATGATGCCAGAAATGTTCTTTATCTGGCACACCATTTTGAGTACCCGAGTGGCTAGGCTTCATCTCTACTGGATGGCCTAATAACTTTTGATTACAAGAATGGATGAGAAAAGTCTGGTTTCAGCTGTCATTTCTGACCCCAAGCAACAAGTGCATCATCCCACAAGGGTAGCCAAGTGTGTTTAACAACACATTCATGATTGACTTGATGAATGTCAATACATTCATTTATATAATCTAGACAGCTAACAGCCTTCCATTTCTTTCAGCAGGATGTTGCCTTCTGCTATGCTGCAGTCTTAATAGAACCAGATTTGCGGAAGGGGGTGGGGGTGGGAAAGATGGGAAGCCTGACACCACTGGCATATACAAGAAGTTTATGCATGCTGTACTGATAATGCAGTATTACGCATATGACTCATGTCATCCACAATCAGTTTAAAATTGTGACAGTTTTGCCAGGTGCCTTTAGAAGTGTGCCAAGTCTCTAAGTTCTTGTTTCCAATGGTTATCATTTTTCTTTCTTGTAGAGTGATATGACTAAGGTTAGGAAACTAACCACCAATGCTGAGCCTGGAACCAATTTCAAATCAACTGTGGTTTTACCATATGTCAAGGGTCTATTTAAACAAATCCCTGCTTCCTTCAACAAGGCTGAATTAGATGATGGGTTGAATGCTATCACAACCTAGAGGTTTTCTTCACCTGATATCTGAGAAACATTTGCACTCACATTAGAGAAGAAACTCTTCTAGAAGATAAACAAAGAAGCAATGTTCACATAAGGTGAGGGAGGCTGTGTCTGGAAGGTAGGAACCAATCAGAGAAAAGAGTGTGTGAGCCAGCAGATAAAGATGTCAAAGAGACCAGAAAATTATGCATAACATTTGAATTGCAAGGGTAGTTTGGTTGAAGAATGAAATTTATCTGGTCCTATACTTCACGACGTGAAGATATTTTCAATATTGGTCTTCCATTTAGACAAGTTTCTTGTTCTTTCAGTCCTAAATGTCTAGGAAATGTTCCCATATGTTGTCTTCACTGAAAGAGAATGTTAGAAAACTGACCACCAATGCTGAGCCCATTTCAAATCCACTTTGGTTTTACCATATGTCTAGGGTCTATTTAAACAAAGTGTTGCTGCCTTCAACTGCTGCTGAATTAGATGATGGGTTGAGTGCTATCACAACCTAGAGGTTTTCTTCACCTGATGTCTGAGAAACATTTGCACTCATATTAGAGAAGAAACTCAACTAGAAGCCACAAATCAAAGCATCTCACAAAGAAGCAATGTTCACACAAGGTGAGGGAGGCTGTGTCTGGAAGGTAGGAACAAACCAGAGAAAAGAGTGTGTGAGCCAGCAGATAGAGATGTCAAAGAGACCAGAAAACTATGCATAATATTTGAATTGCAAGGGTAGTCTACTTGAAGAATGAAATTTATCTGGTCCTATACTTCACGACTTGAAGATATTTTCAAGATTGGTCTTCCATTTAGACAAGTTTCTTGTTGTTTTAGTCATAGACATCAAGGAAATGTTCCCTCATGTGGTCTTCAATGAGAAAGATCAATGGTCCTGGGTAGCACTGGTCTCCATGCTCAGAAGAGGTGAAGAATGAATTTTTCTTTTGCCAGCTGAAGAATCTTGATTAAAGCTCCTTAGCTTGTTAATTGGTTTCTTGTAAGTTTAGTGTATGCATGCTCTACTGATGGTGCAGTTTCATTATTGCATCTGTCATGTCCACTTTTGTACAGGAAGATAACAGTTCTCCAAACCCTTGACAGCTGTTGCAAAGTTTTTAAGCCAGCAATCCATGCATTCCTCAGTGGCAAGGGAAGGCTGCAAATGAGTTAACTACACTTCCTGAAGAAAGTGTCTGTAGCCCAGATGTTAAAGCCCTGCTTAGTCTAAAAAGTGGGATTCTTTGATATAACACTGCCAATGAGCCCATCTAATCAAAAGGATTCAAGCAGTGAGGGACTTTTACATGTGTCAAAAGACATGCTGCCCTTGCAGTTAATTGACTTTCTGGAGTACCATTATCAGTGGCAAGGAAAAGGCTACAATTGTGTTAACCACGCATCTGGAAGTGAAAGGAACCTTACATAACCTGCAATTCCCTCGTAGTATGGGGCTGAGGTCATTGGATCAGTGGGATTCATTCTATGGACAAAGAACAGTTGGGAAAAGGTACTGTACTTGATTGACAGTTATCTATTAAATCAGCAGTCACTAAGTTTAAGTGTTGGAAGTAATCAAGAGCTCTTGGGGAAGTACTTTTGTTTAAGCAGGGAAGATGCTCTAGTGTAGCGAAGGCGCTGTCCTGCATGATGGCTTCTGTTGCCCAAGAGCAATTCTTCTTACTGATTGACATCCTAGCAAAATATAAACTGCACTCTTGTGATAGGTTATGAACAATGATATTAAAGCTCAACCAACATTTTGCTCCAATACATTGATTTGTAATTTTGTCTTCTTTTTCAGACAAATGATGAATTTATTTTTAACTCAGCCATTGTGTTCATACAACTTGTCCAAAGTTTTACAATTTTTCCTCTATACAGAAATGTGAGGTACTTCAGTCTGCAAATATTATTCCTTTCAAATATCTAAGGACCTGGTGTGAACAGCTATGTGGCCAAGGATATTTGAATTACCCTCCTGTATTACAGAAATGTTGTTCTCTGAACTTCTTTTATTCATCTGACATGAACAACTGAGTTCAAGATATTGGAATTATCCTTTAACAGTACAATTGTGAAGAAAAATGATATAAATAGATTATTCAACCTTTTGTTTGTAGTACAAATGAAGTTTTGTACTCCATGAAAGGCAGTTGTGATAAAACAGTTTCTGACTCAGCTATTTCCTTAACCATTGTATATCTTGTCTAAGATAATACAATTTTTCCTCTTCAACAGAAATACAAGGCACTTCTGCATTTAAGGAGGACCTGTCATGAACAGTTTTCTTCAGGATATTTGAATTACCCTTCTCAGTGTTTCAGTTATCAATTTTTTAAGCTTATCCTTTAGGCAGCTCAGTCTAAATGACTAGTCATTAACAAACCTGAAAAGTTATGACCTCCAACTATAATGCACAATCAAGCCCATACATAGCACCTGGCAAGAGAAAACAAGAAGTATTTTCATTGAGTATCTAAAAAAAACAACAACTCAGAGTTCATCAACAGCTTCAGCAACTGAATAACAGGTAAGCTGAAACTGGTCTATCTATTTTAAACTTCCATTCAAACCATAATTGTACACTTTCCAGCACAACAACTACTATTTAGTATATAGCTAAATTATTATGATTATTACTATTATTACAGTATTAATTATTATATAATATCGCTATCAATTATATTATCCTGTTACCTGCTTTCTTCTTGTATATTTCCTCCTGAATGCTCAGACCTGGTTTGCCATGCTCAAAATAATTTTCTGAAGCTTAAAAGAAAAGGAAAATTTTGTTCTATTCATTCATTATATCTTACCATGTGAATAACAATCTTGATTGTTTCCATCTATATGTAGCTCCTTCAGCTTGTCCTTCCAGATCTGGTGAAACATCAAATCCATTTCCGTGGAAAAAAAACAGAGCTGTGAGCTCCCGAAAAATGAACAATTTTTAACATTTGTGCCAAAAATGGTAAACTGAAACAGCTGCTACAGTAGTAGTGCCCCCGAAAATGGGCTATGTAGAAAGAATTTGCTGAAAAGTAATAATTGTGGTTAGTGTTTTAGTTCTTTGCAGTTAAATAGAACACAAGGAGACTGAAGTTGTCCCGTTTTTATTATTTGAAAAAATACGTTTACATGTATTTTCACTTAATAATGATATTTTGACGAGCCAGTAGTGTAGGAGTATGTGCCCCCGAAAATGGGCCATGTTGAAATGGTGCGGTGTCCTGAAATCGAAGGAGTTAGTAACCTTAATTTGTTTATCTTTGTCCGGAAGAATTTGCTGAAAAGTTTAATCATTTTTGTTGTTAGTGTTACAATGAGTTGTAGTTTTCAATTAATTATAGTTAAATAAAATGACGCAGAGACAAGAGCTTCCTTCATTTTATTTTCTTTAATCATTTACAAAATTATTTCCTATTGTAAGCCACAAGACCTGAATCAATCATGGGGGGAGGTGAGCGCATTCCTATTTGAAAAATTTTGCATCTGAAGAAACCTCAAGTGTTCCTGTGTCAGCAAATGTCGACACCCCGATGGGACACTCAGGGTGTCCCAGATGATATACAAATATCTTCAGTAGCCAGCTAACGAGTAGTAGTCGTTACCCAGCCTATAATAAATTGGTTGCCAATTGAGTCCGAAATGGAAAGTCGAACTGATCGATGGACGAAGTAGATTCTGACCGAAAGCCGAAACAGTACTCTAAAACAAGTTCACTTACCTGATGTCATCTATGCGTCGCCGGACCTGCTTTTGTTTGGTGCATACTTTAGGACATCCCTAGTGATTTGATCTGTCATGTTCTTTGATGACAAAATTTAGCTGACAGCTGATAAACTGACTTGTCCAATTGGCGTAAAGTATGATTATTGAAAAGCAAGCATAAGGCCCTAATTGTTTCATTTCCCATTTGTCTTCTTCGAAGGTCTTTGTGGGATCCATGATGTTGATTTTCCATCCGTGACTATTTGGCCCACAATTTTTCCTGACAGCTGCTAAACTGTCATAGCGTAACAATCAATTGGCCTATTTTTTTTGTGACCCAAACTGATATGTGTATGCATGCCCCCTAAACCTCGCAAAATTGAAGCCTCGACAAGCGGCTTCAACTGGAGCTAAACCACTAAAAATGATAGAAGTAGCAAATGAGCTTACTCCTCAGTTGAATGGCTTAAGCAATCCAGTTCTCAAATTAATTAAGATATCTGGTTGAACCTTCTTGACCGAAATGGCTTAATTACCACATAATTTTAGTTACAATTTGGTCGAAATTGTTCCACCAGATTGCAGTCAGTGGAATTGCTACCATCAGGTGAAGCAAATGAAAATTAAATTTTTTCTGGTTCAACTAAGCAAGGAGTTGCAGCGCTGATGAAGAGTTGATACAAAGAACTTGGTGATGGTCGAAGTTGTATCACATTAGAAGATGACGATGTCTTGACGTAAACTTGAACGGAAATGCCGAAAATTATGCCGGAATTTAGACCGAATCCTAAGCCGAAAGTACATGAAAAGGAACCCAAAGGAAACCTTAGGGGAGGAACCACCCACACCACAGGGTCCCCACTAACTATTCTAGCTACTCTAAATCAAGCCGAATGAAGTCCTCAGACTTCTACCGAAATTTGATGCAAGGTTCATCCAGAGCACTAAAAATAACCCTTCCACCCAAACCACAAGGAGCTTTCTGACCTGGAGTGTTTGTCTTCCATCAGTGTCTTCTTACTGACTCTTTCCCATCTGACCATCAGAGTAAATTGTAAGATGTAGAATAAATTGGAAAGAGGTGAAAAGAAACCTTAAAGGGTCTCCTCTTCCCAGTTTTCAATTCCCTACATCTTAAAATGTCCCTATCAGAGTCAAACTGGTTCTGAAATCAGATCTTGTCTTGCACGGAGAGGCTGTAGCTGAACCACGCACTAATTGAAACGGATCGCATTTCTTAAGGACCAGGTAAACTTGAAACTAGAAAGAGAAAAATAAATATAAATAAAAGAACAAACAAGCAAGGGCGACCAAAATTTTTTAAAAAATTGAAGACTAAACACACAACATGCCGCAGCAAATGCCAGAGTGGGCGGGACAAGCATTTGTGGGTGGCTATAAGATTGTGATATTTCCAGAACATTTTCATTGTGGAATTCAAACTATCCTCCTTTTCTTTTGGGCAGACAAATCTGTTCAATTATTTTATTTTGCTAGTTGACTAGCACACGCATTTAAGGAAAGTCTTTTTATCCCTAAATGTCAAATTGTTTGAGGTGCGTTTCTTTCTCTCTTTGGCTTATTTCAACGGAAATTTCCACAAAAATTAATCTTAGCGATCTCTGCAGATTTAAATCAGCATCATTTGAGAGTTACTGTTTGTTATAATTAGCTAAAAAACACACACACACAAAAGACATCTTTTCTCATCACCTTTATGAAAATAATGCAAGAACTAATTTGTTCTTTATCTTCAAAGTAAATTTTTTTTCCCGCGCCAACCAAGACAAAACGTATATTTTGTTTATAAAACAACAACGAACCGTCACCATCCCTGATATATTTCCGGGACCTTTCAGGTACATCTCGGACTTTGAAAGAAGGTCTCGCTGATTATGTGTCAATGCATGTATATTTTTAGTTACCATATAAGTCGTCTAATTTCGTTTCATTATTCTACAAGGTAGGTATTACTGAAAGCAATTCGTGAAAATAAAGGTTTTCTTCTGAGAATATTTGTTTCAATTTCCGGTGGTATATAGTTTCCCTTTTAAAATTCTCAAACAAGCACTCCAATCAATGTTGTGTTTACTTTTTTGTGACAAGGTCTATGCACAACAAAAATAGAACAGAATAAGAATATAAAAGCTACACGTGTTATTGTGCAGAGAAGCTATTTTCCTCTCAAAGTAATCTTCAGCAAACACTTAAGCAAGCGAAAAACTATTTGCCCTCAACAGTTTGAACCGAAGCCATGCAGTGCGCACTTGAGTTGTGACACGTGGATGGCGAGTGTTGCTTTTTACGAAGTACAACCGGTGTTGTAACATTGATACACGCACCTGTTGTCCTCAGTTTCCTTCCTTGAGGCGATGGGAATTTTCTCATTTTCTGTTTAATGTTAAATGAATCGCTCAAAAATGCTTCCAAACATTGTTGTCCGTCAAGAGAGTGCAAACCTTGAAAGTTTTAAACTGCGCGCTGCACCTGACTTGTTTTTTTTAGCGAATCCACGTGAGTAAATGCTCTTCCCGACGATTGGCTTGTTTAATTTTGCGTCATTAACAATCATTTCAAAGGTTTTCTTTTGTGATGTAAAACTAAATTCCTAGTGCATTGAAAACTTGTATTGTTTGTTGTAAGCCAAATTTTTTTGTGTGTTTCGGTTTTTCGATGATGTTCCGTAAAGAAGTTTGTGCGATGGTGACACAAAAACTGATAAGAAAATGGTAAAAAAAAAATAGACAGTCTTCACTTTGAAGCACCTTCCTTTATCTTAGTCTTTAAATTACATAATTGTGACAGGTGCGAGGGTGCTGAACACGCATGTTATGACCTGTACTGTCGAGGAGGCTGTTACTAATAATTATTCATTCGATAATTCCAGAATACTGCTCCTCTGGATATTGAGGACATCTTTTTCTCTTGCTCAGTGTTATCTCCTCAGTTATCTCAACGATTTGACCAACGAACATTCTGACAGAAAAGTTTTTTCTTCCACCACACATATTAAAAATGTGCGCAGTAGATTTTTTTCGTTTTTCTTTACTCTCAACTAATCCAACGGAACAAAAAAATATTAATAGTTGTGACCCCCGCTGATTTATATTGGTAGCATTTCAAAATATAGAGGTTTTTTGATAACGGTACTTAAAAAATTATGAACTCAGCTTTAGAAAATAGCTTTTTTACCCTTTACGGTGGCTAATTTACGTTTTCAACCCAGTTGTTAACACTAAATTACCTGCTATACTCTCCCACCAGCACCACAGTTTCTTTAGAAACTTACCCCTTTAGAAAACAATGACTCACAACAAACCTTGCCTTTCTTCATATCTGATACCAATATTTTCTATTAAACTTGACAAAAGGAATTTTTTCTTATAAAACAAAGCCGAACCGTCAGTATCTTGACAAAATATTTTTATGACTTTGAAGATATGTTGTCTGCAATTAGCACTTTAAATGAAGGCTTAACTGAACAGCTATGCACATCAACTTACCTCTTAATTACCGGTATTTTCCATATTTCCAAAATTTAGAATTGCCGGAGGCAGATCTCGCAAATAAAGGCTTTTCCTCAGAGACCACTGTTTACAGCGCCGGCGGCATATCGTTTTATTTCAAGTGCCTGTGACACAAAATTTTTTTTTGCGTGAATATTTAGCTTATCATATGTACAAACCAATTTCAATAGAAGAAAAATTTCAAAAAGCCCAAAACACGGTTTTTTCGGGCCCTAAAGTGCTCTTATTTTGTCTTAAAAGTGTCCCGTGGACTGGTAACGAATTAGCGGGTGATGACGTAAAAACTGTGAAAACTCTCAGTTGACACTTACAAATGTCTCGCATCTCTTGTTGCAATTTTGTATCAATCAGGGTTTAAATACTCTTGAAATTATGACCGATAGCGATGTATACCTACCTTCAGCAATACGTTCGTCCTTTCCTCTGAATTTCTCCTCTCTCCACCTTAGTTGCCGACGTGTCTTTTTACGTCACAGCTATGTAATATGATCGTTTTGGCCGCGCGCTTTATGGGGACACTTTTTGGCCGCCAATCATACTTTCAATGCACAAAAAAGTGGACAAGGAGAACTCGCCAGGCGCTAAGGTCGATTATTTCTAATTTTAAATACCGCCATCAACCAGAAAATGCAAAAAAAAAAATTCATGTCATAGGCACTTTAAACAGTCACAAACAAGTAAGCCAACAAATTTTACCGTTTATTGGAAAGGCCTGTGAACAACAATAATGTACAAACATGAAACGAATTAATGAGCAGAAAAGCTTATTTCCCCTAAGAATATTCTAAAGTAAACGCACAAACAAGCGAAGGACTAAACGCCTCTTACAGTATAAAACAAAACATGCAATGTGCGATTTTTTTGTAACACCCGCTCATGAGTGTGCTTCTCACAAAGTAAAACAGCGTTGAAAAAGGTCTCTTCCGTAAAGTGATAAGCAATTTCTAAGTTTCTGTCCAATTCAAACAAAGTACCTAAAAGTGTTGCTAAACTTTATTGTCTGTCAAGTGAGTGCAAAGTACTTTTGCACTGCGCGCCTTCCTGCCCTTTTTTTGGGCGAATCCACGTGACTGAATACGCTTCCCGCCGACAGGCTTATTTTTCTTCCCTCATTAAAGGTCATTTCAGAAGATTTTTTTTTCATGCAAAACAAAGAAACTTGAAGCCATAGTATCTTTTGTGTCAAATTATTTTGTGTGTTTCGATCTAAGGATGAGCTAAACTGGTAGTACACAGCTGTTGTCACAGTGGGCGTGGAGACATTAAAGCCGAGGGAGTCCTTGGAATCGCTCGAGCGTTCTGCGCATCCGGTGCACATTCAGTGCTGGTGACATTGCGGGCCATAGAAGACGAAGCAACAGAGAAGTTTATGAGTCGTTTCTGCCGACACTTAGTTGATAAAGGAAGTACCAGTGAATGTCTTCACCGGGCCATGAATTGGTTGAGGAGCAACGGCTTTCTCAAAGATTCCTAGTTAGCTCCGTTCATACTTATCGGAGATGCTACGCCCCTGTCTACATTGGTTTGCCTGACTTTCAAACAGCAAAGGCGGATAATCAAATTAAACTCACAATGACACATGTAAAATTTAGCTCTCAAGAAATCTTTCATTGAAGAGTACACAGAGAGTTTAAATCAAATTTCTTCATTTTGAACGAAAACGAAACGCCAAAATACATAGCATACGTTCTGGAATTCTACTCATACAGCAGCTGACTAACATACAATTTCAATTATGGGCAACTTAACATTAAGAGTGAAAGTTACCTTTGCACCAATGGTACATTGGCAGCCTTAGTCTCGCCAAACTCTCCGATTCCTTGCATTTGGCGGCAGTAATTGTCACCAGCCCTCAAAGTTTCTCCCAATTTTAAAGGGAAGTTGTATGATTTCAACAAAATTTCCTTCCATCAGACTACGATACTTAAGTACAAAAGTTTGAACCATTTAGAACACGCAATATGATCATTATTATGATCATCATAATGAACTGATTTCAACTCGATTAATGATATTTCGGAATCTACTTTAATCATCGCTGTCAGTTAACTGAAGAATTTTTCCCTGCCTGCATGAGAAAGGACTTGCAAGATCAGGAGGGTAGAGAGAGGAGAAACCCAACAATGACCATTGTTCCGTCGAAAAAAAGACCAAAGAGCGAACACGAAGGAAGAACGTTACTTAATTTAATAACACAATTCGATCTAAAATACCAAGCAACCACTTTGGCACTCGGCCTTACAAGTGTTCATTGCGAAAATTCTGACTACACTCAGACGAGTTATACATTGTGCAAAGTTTATTTAGGATGAGTCAGTCAGTCTTGTAGTATACGCATCCTTATATGATCTTAGCATGTGTACACTGAAAACTAAGGGTTCTACAAAAAGAACCTGTGCTACGCCAGATAAGAAAAACCACTAAAACCACTCTTTAGAAGTGGCCAAAAAATATGTGGAAACGTATTCCTCATCTTATGCAGCAGCACAATACCCCGAGGAAAGAGTAAACTAATCTGGTTACACTGCTAATCACAATGAATGTAGAGATATTTCGCAGGGATTTGGAAACGAAAATTACATCAGTACGAAAAAAAAAAAAAGTGGTCAAACACAAGACTAACCCGACCTAGAATGACTTTTTTTTTCTCGCGAAACTTCCATGCCACGCGAACCTCTTTAACGTACCACTAGAATACTAATTTCTAACTAATTCGTTTCCATGTCCATGTCACTCAAACGTCAGAAATTACATTTATTACAGTTAATTATAATAAAACGAATGTTCAGTGAAACAACCATGAAGCGTGGTGGCTCAGTGCATCAGCACCAGGCTCTCTTTTACTATTCGTCTTCTTCATAATGATCTGAAAGAAAAAAAGGAGGGCTAGGATTACACAGACAGTACATTAACTCAACCTTTTTCAAAACACATTTAATATTTTAATTATAGTTCAAATTACCTGTGGTCTCGATTACCACTGTCATATCCAAATCGGTCAACAAAACCCCCGATTCCAGGACGGTACGGGGGTTCACTTCATGAACTGGGTTGGTAATTGAGGCTAAACGATAGGGACAGATAGGGGTTAGATAAAGTCCACAAAAGCACACAGTTAGCCTAGAATGTAGTAGCTTCTCCAAATTTTGGGAACATAAAAAACTAGTAAGGGCGTTTCTAGCCCACTCCCACAAAGGATGCTACTATATTACAAGGCAGTCACTGCTGGGAATTGACTCTAACTATGAAAAGTAAGGAAGCTTCATTCTTCAACATAGGTACCGCTCCCATCAACAATACAACAATAATAATTCAAACTGCCCGCTGGAAAGAGTCACTACAACTAGCAACGTGCCTGTAATTTTTTGTAAGGTTAGTACTAAAAAAACTGAAAAAAGTTACCTGAATTTTCATATCCACTCCAATCATCAACTCTTCTTTCAAAATGTTCCTCTTCATTTCTATCATCCGCTGATGGGGAGTGAGGAGGGACAAGCTGTTGTGGTGGTTGAGAGGGCAATGGTGAACCTCCTCCATTAACATCACTTTCATCAACTGCCTCACCATCACCTCCTCTGCCATCATCTCCTACGCCATCACCTTCTGATTGATTAGAAAGAAAATGTCTCAACAACATCACCTGAAGTACGGATAGTTGTACTTCATCCTCATCCCCTTCCATGTTTTCACTCTCTCCTTCACCATCACCTCCTCCTTGAATGTCAGCTCCTCCTCTGAGATTATTTTCTCCAAGAGCATTGACACCCACTCTCCTACCATGATGTCCTCTTCCTCCTCCTCCTGCTGCCCCTTCTGCTGCTCCTCCTGCTGCTCCTCCTGCTGCTCCTCCTCCTCCTTCCCCTCCTCCTCCTTCCCCTCCTCCTCCTTCCCCTCCTCCTCCTCCTCCTTCCCCTCCTCCTTCACCATTGCTTCCACTGTCACCTCCTCTGCCATCATCTCCTACGCCATCACCTTCTGATTGATTAGAAAGAAAATGTCTCAACAACATCACCTGAAGTACAGATAGTTGTACTTCATCTTCATCCCCTTCCATGTTTTCACTCTCTCCTTCACCATCACCTCCTCCTTGAATGTCAGCTCCTCCTCTGAGATAATTTTCTCCAAGAGCATTGACACCCACTCTCCTACCATGATGTCCTCTTCCTCCTCCTCCTGCTGCCCCTCCTGCTGCCCCTTCTGCTGCTCCTCCTGCTGCTCCTCCTCCTGCTGCTCCTTCCCCTCCTCCTCCTCCCCCTCCTCCTTCACCATTGCTTCCACTGTCATCTCCCCCACCACCACTTCTGTCACCAGGTGGTGTTCTCAATGGGTTATTCATTTGTGGTATGGGTTGCAAGGGACCCTGGCAGTGAGGGCAGGTTGTGTACCTGTTTACTTTATACTGACAAATGCAATGGTAGTGGTAGTGAGCATCGCAGCACGATGGCATTATGAAGACCTCTTCAGTATTACAAAGGTAACAAAACAGAGACTCAACCTGAAAGAAAGATATGCTAAGTAAGCACAGAAAAGGGAGAACAAAAAATGATTAATTGAATCATAATATATTCATGATTGCTTCACCAGCATTCTGTTTATTAAATGCTAAGGTATACATTTCAAATTTGTGAAAGGGTGTAAGAAAGCAAGCTTAAAAGTCCCTCTCCCCCACCCCCCTTAAAAAAAGTATGGGGTTGTTACATTAGAATAAAAGTGGTAAGTTACTAAAGAAACTGTGCTGCTGCAATGGTGGGAAAGTATAACAGGGTAATTTAGTATTATCCCAGGTAAAGAGTTTTTAAGCTGACATTTCAAGCATTAACCCTTCCTCAGAGTAAAAGACAAAGGGCTAATGCTTGAGAAGTCAGCTTTAAAACTCTTTACGGTCACCAGTTTTGATGTCGACTCAGTTGATAACACTAAAGTACCCTGTTGTTACATTTGACTATTGGTAATAGTTTCTTGTCACTCAACACTTTTGGAAAAAATATCTGAACTGATTGCAAGTAAACAATACCCTTTTTACAGTTGACTTAACCATCTACAACAAAAACAGGATTAAAAATTCAAACCTTAGAATGTCGTTCGTGAGTCTGCAGAGGATGATCTTCCCATGTCTCAGAAAGATCATCATGATGTACGGGTTGTTTACGTTTCGATGTTGGGGTGTCTGGGTTAAACAAAACCGAGAAATGATATCACAATTAAACTCTTTAACATCCTAAAATCAGTATGCAGACTCTCCATACTGTTCTTTATACATTTCCCAAGGTGCTGACAAGGAGAATTTGTTTATCAATCAAGAAATTCTTCAGTTGGTGATCATTTTTTGGGGTGATATTGTATGGAGTAAATTAGAAGCTAGTCACCATTAGGGGTCTGGAATAGTCCACATACCTGGATAATCAATCCTTTTGATAGTCTTCTCCCTTTGAAAACTATTACCATAAATCATGTGTTAATATACATTAAAAGTCAATGAGTCTAGGACAAACTACAAAAACATCTATTACAGAAAATATAAATCTTAGAAAACAGTAACACTTTTTGCCCCATTCCTCATCCATGGTGAGATTTCCATGACCCATGGATTTTCACCCAGCACTACCACTAGAATTATCTGGTCATTGTTGATATGGCAGGGTACAGTTTTGTTGGGTATGTTAAGTATTCAGTTATATGTACACAAGCCAAATGCATAATGAACATGGACATGAGCATTGTTTTCTGGAACAGCCATTCTCTAAAGAACAGAATTTCCAATTTTGAATTAATCAGCTAATCAATGTTTTTATACTCACCAGTTACAATTTGTAAGACTCAAATCACATGCATGTAAACATTCATCATGTGCTGTTCTTTGACAGCATCCAAACACCAGAACATTTATTTTGCAAATAATACAACGATGTTCGGACCTCTAGAATGAAAAGAAGGAGAAGCTTATAAAATCTTAAGGGTAAAAGTTGATTTGTCTATTAGGCTATTTTCTGTACTAATGACTAAAAAATTACTATAAATTTCAAGTTTGAGGTTAATTAAAGGTAAATTTACCACTTAATATCATTACAAATAAATAGCTGAAGAATCAAAAGCCTACTTGTAGCTACAAAGCTACATGCATAAGTTGGCTTCATCTTAAGTTTGCATGCATATGGCCTTCACATTAACATAACTTTTCCTCATCATATAGGTCTCAGACATTACAATCAAACACTTGCAATATTTACAATACCTTTTCTCCATCTTGTAGTTGTTTTAATGACACATTTTCTTGTTCTGATGGTTGAGGCTTAGAGCAAACTATGAGAAAACAACATCACAAATGTTAAAATGCCTCAAGTCAACCAAAAATTTTAAAGTAGATAAATAAATAATTATCTCTTAATAATGTAAATAAATACAGAGAGACCTCCTTTATGTTCAAATGGAGTTGACAATTTTTTTAAAATTTTATAACTACGTGCAATTGTTTACATGTTATGCCAGAAGTAATTTAACAAAAGTTATTCAAAAGAAGATTAGCTTCATTTGGTTCATTATTAGTTTTTCCAATCATGTCTCCCTGGAGAAGGCATTTATGGTATATAGGACATATGGATGTGGATAAATGATAAAGGAAACTGAGAGTCACAGGCATGCCTGTAAGGGACTCCCATATGTTTCTCACTCAAAACTTGGAGGAGAATTGCAGGAAGGGAAATGAGCGATGAAGGCTGGACATGAGGGCAGTTTGACCACCTGGCAACTAACAGATATCAATGGCGTTCCCTAACTGAGGCCTTAAGTCAAAGGACACACAATGAGGATTAAGTAAGGTAGTTAGACCTTAACATATGCTTCAACCCACCCTTTTTAACCCAGTATCCAGCCTGTCTATTATTTGGCTTTGTGTCTCACAGCATCATAAAGCTTCAAATACCTGGGGGTTGATTTCCGTTGACTTGTGGTTCTTGTTGTCTCATTTCCGTGTCCTCTTCACAGTTCATATCCCCAATTACATCAGCCCCAAGAGGAGCTACAACATCACCAGGGCTAAAAACAAACAACAAAAATAGTGATTAATATTTTTATTATTGCATCTCTATCTGATTGGGGTATAACACTAGCTTAAAAATGGCTGTGGGTTTGTCCAATACACAGTACTTGAGTGCCATACAAACAGCCACTGTATGGCTGTATATGATATAAATATGTATCCATATTTTCAGCCACTGTAATTTGTTTATTAAATATGTCAATAAGTGCAAAAAAGGCAGTACACACTTAAATACAACTAAAAGACTGCACTGAGTTATTTCCAAGTGATTTGTAGTTAATTTTGTGGTATTTGGAGACCATTAGGCAATGTCAATATCACAATAATTTGATATATACAAAACAGATTATTTCGTCCAGCAAAATCAACTAAACAGATATCACTTTTCTCTCAAGTGTTTACCATATTTGGAAAATTATTAGTTGTTAGAAGCATAAAGCAGATATCAACCAAAATAATACCCAACTTACTCGTTTGACGCTTGATCAGCGCTAGCAGCATTCCGAAGCTTGTAAAAACAAACAAACAGCTATTAAAAATCATGTCTTAACATCCTTACAGCACTGCATTTTTTTACATAGAGACTACGTTCAACGTAACTTAATATTGCTTCTCATCAATCTAACAAGGTTTTCCTCAGGTCTCTGAGAACACATGCATTTGATATCAAAAGTTCTGCATTTCCTAGGTCTCCTGGGATGTCTATGTGTCCCATGGAGAACTGCGCCAATCACTCTGATTTCATTTCATTTCATTTTCATTTCATTTCATTTTTATTTAAACACGGTCAATTCATCAGCCTAAAAAATACATATCACATACGCTAGAATATTTAAAACTCAAACTATATACTATAACACTAAAAGCTGTTTTCCGTGAGTGCTGTGCGTTAGACTTAAAGAATGTCATTGATCTTACGTTTAAATACCCCCAGAGACTCTGTGTTCCTTATATTGCATGGTAGACTGTTCCATAATGTGGCGCCATTGAAGCTAAAACTTTTTCAGTAATAATTAGTGCGCGGTAAGGGAACATTGAGCTTATTTTCAGAGTCCCTTAGGTCATAAGCAGAGTCACGCCACGTAAACTTTGAACACAGATACTCTAGAGCTAGCCCGTGCAGACATCTAAACATCATGGTGGCTTTGTGAATTTCCTGATGGCGTGCAAGATTTTTCCACCTTATAAACTCGAGTAGCTCAGTTGCATCAGCATCATAGTTAGAGAATGTCAACACACAGGCTGCTCTATTCTGCAATTTCTGCAGTTTGTCTTTTAGCGTTTTCCCACAGTTACCCCAAATAATGTCACAGTAATCAAAGTGAGGTTTTACTAAGGCTTGATAAACGAGATGTAAGGTCGATGCTGGGATCAGGTGCCTAATTCGCTTTAGGGCCCCGATACCAGAGGTGATCTTTTTGGTTAATTTTTCGATGTGACTATGCCAATCGAGTTTATCGTCTATTATTACACCAAGCAATTTCGTAGCTGTAACCTGGCTCACTTGAGTATTGTTCATTGTAATTGTTGGTGAAGCTGTGAGAGTATTCAGTCTCTGCCTCGACCCTATTAGCATGAATTCGGTTTTGGTCATGTGCAGCACCACAGTTTCTTCAGAAACTTACCCCCATTATTTATGACAACGAAAAGTTAAGCTTATCTAAATCTGAAAGGTTTTAATATTTTTACCTCTGTGGATTCTACGTGTATGTTCTCTACTGCTACAGGACGTCTATCGGAGCTCGTCAAAGTAGGTGAGGTGGACATCTGATCTTGACTCTCGTTCGAATTTTCCATTTTCTGAAAAAGCAAGAAAGTAAATTTTGACGTCGTAAGAAATTCAATAACTCGCTCAGTCTTCATGGAACATTTACATCGTTTTTTCTCGGATTTACAGGTTCTCAGCGTTAAATTCGACGCTCTATAAAAAAAATATAAAGGAGGCTAACTAGATTTGGATCTTAACATACATTTTCTGCAATTTTGACAAGCTACCCTGCTTCTGAAATACCCTTTCCAACAACGCGTGGTATTTCTCTGTACTTCAAAATATTATGAAGCAGTGCTAGTCACGTGAAGACTCACATGACCGTCTTCTCTCGAATCCAAGCCTTTGCTTTGGAAGACAAAGGAGAGAAACCCTGGACACTAGGCCGTTTCAACGCTCAAACGCTCAAACGAAATAAACCCAATTATTAGAGCGAAATGAACATTTGAAATGGTTGCTAAAATAGGATAACAAATTACAAGTTGCTACAATTGTACGTGTAGAAATCGAAAATGAAGGATAATAAAAGACACCTACAGACGTTGTACGAGATCGGAGGACAAATTGTTGGTTATAGACGATGTAAAACGATTTAAAGAGAATAAGGAAAATGATCCATCACAGTTAAACGATAAATCCGAATTAATAAAATTTGCTGTAAAGAACTTATATGAATGACACAAACAAAGAAAAATTATGCAAAATAAACAAGGTAACAGAATATCGATGACAGTAATGTCCATGAAAACAAAAGAACTCAATGAAAAAGCAACAAAGAATAGAAAAAAGGATGACATCAAAAAAAGAAAAACGCGAGATAATTTTGGCGGCAACACTCATTATTTCCTTGGGGAAAATTAAGCCGGATAAATTCCTCAGACTTCTGCCGAAATTTGATGCAAGGTTCATCCAGAGCACTTAAAATAACCCTTCCACCCAAGCCACAAGGAGCTTTCTGACCTCGAATGTTTGTCTTCCATCAGTGTCTTCTTACTGACTCTTTCCCATCTGACCGTCAGAGCAAATTGTAAGGTATAGAAGAAATTGGAAAGAGATGAAAAGGAACCATAAATGGTCTCATCTTCTCAATTTTTAATTCACTATATCTTAAAATGTCCCCATCAGAGTCAAACTGGTTCTGAAATCAGATCTTGTCTTGCACGGAGAGGATGCAGCTGAACCACGCACGTAATTGAAATAGAATGCATTTCTCAAGGACCAGGTAAAATTGAAACTGAGAAGAGAAAATATAAGTAAATGAAAGAACAAACAAGCAAGGGCGACCAAAATGTTAAGAAATTAAAAATTAAACCACACAACATACCGCAGCAAATGCCAGAGTGGGCTGGACGTTATGTTATGATATTTTCAGAACATTCCCTTTGTGGAATTCAAACTATCCTTTTCTTTTAGGCAGACAAATCTGTTCAATTATTTTATTTTGCTAGTTGACTAGCACACGCATTTGAAGAAAGTCTTTTTACCCCTAATTGTCAAAACTGTTTGAGGTGCGTTTCTTTCTCTCCGAAGTTTGGCTTATTCAACGGAAATTTCCACAAAAATTAATCTTTGCGATCTCTGCGGATTTAAATCAGCATCATTTGAGAGTAATTGTTTGTTATAATTAGCTAAAAGAAAACGCACACAAACAAAAGATATCTTTTCCTTTAGTCTGAACTTAAAATAAAATAATTCAGGTGCTAATTTGTTCTTTTTCTTCAAAGTAAACATTTTTTTCCGCGCCAACCAAGACAAAACGAATATTTTGTTTATAAAACAACAACGAACCGTCACCATCCTTAGGAAAATATATTTCCGGATCCTTTCAGGCACATCTCAGATCTTGAAAGAAGGTCTCGCTGATTGTGTGTTAATACTGTCTTTATTTTATTACCATATAAATCGTATAAATTCGTTCCATAGTTCTACAAGATAGGTGTTACTGAAAGCAATTCTTGAAAATAGAGGTTTTCTTCTGAGAATACTTGTTTCAATCCCCGGCGGTGCATAGTTTCTCTTTTAACATTCACTAACAAGCACGCCAACCAATGTTGTGTTTACTTTTTTGTGGCAAGGTTTATGCACAACAAAACTAGAAGAAAATAAAAGCTACACGTATTATCGTACAGAGAAGCTATTATCCCCTCAAAATATTCCCTAGCAAACACTTAAACAAGCGAAAAACTATTTGCCCCCGAAGCCATGCAGTGCGCACTTGAGTTGTTACACGTGGATCACGAGTGTTTTTTTCACGAAGTACAAGCGGTGTTGTGACATTGATACATGCACCTGTTGACCTCAGTTTCCTTCCTTGAGGCGATGGGAATTTTCTCATTTTCTGTTTCATGTTTAATGAGTTGCTCAAAAGTGCTTCCAAACATTGTCCGTCAAGTGAGTGCATACTTGAAAGTTTTAAACTGCGCGCCGTATCTGATTTGTTTTTCTAGCGAATCCACGTGACTAAATGCTCTTCCCGACGATTGGCTGTTTCATTTCTTGCGTCATTAACGGTCATTTCAGAGGTTTTCTTTTGTGATGCAAAACTAAATTTCTAGTGCATTCAAAACTTGTATTGTTTGTTTTGAGCCAAATTTTTTTGTGTGTTTCGGTTTTTCGATGATGTTCTGTAAAGAAGTTTGTGCGATGGTGACCCACAAAAACTGATAAGAAAATGTTGTAGAAAAAATAGACAGTCTTCATTACATATAGGTTTTTTGACAGCAGTACTTAAAAAATTGTGGACTCAGCTATAGGAAAACAATCAAGGATATGACTCACAACAAGCCTTGCCTTACTTCATCTTTGTTGCTAATATTTTCCTGTTGAACTTGAGAAAACGAAAATATTTTGCTTGTAGAACAAAGCCGAACCATAAGTATCCTGACAAAATAATTCAATGACTTTTCGACAATTCGCATTTGAAATGAAAGCTTCGCTGAAAAGCCATTCACATTAATTACCCCCGTCCCCTAATTACCGGTATTTTTTATTTTTTTACAATTAGAATTACCGAAAGCAGTTCTCGCAAGGCTTTTCCTTTGAGAATACTGTTAACTACGGTGGCTTCAAAGGAACATACACTTTTCTCTCTCTTTTTTTCACTTGCGACTTAGCTGCTACTTTATTGCGACTTAGCTGTGACTTTCTTGTGACTTGCTACTTTCTTACGACTTCGCTGCGACTTTACTGCTACTTTCTTGCGACTTAGCTGCTACTTTCTTGCTACTTTCTTGCGACTTAGATGCGACTTTCCTGCTACTTTCTTGCGACTTACCTGTGACTTGCCACTTTGCTAGGCCGCGTACGTCGGCAGGCCAGGTTGTTTTATTTGAAAACAACGTGGACTCCTACCAATAATCGGTAGTCTGTTTTGCCTTGGCTTTACAGTATAGCTATGAAGTTTTTCGCCGTTTTCACTTTCATTTTGATGCCCTCTACGTCGCTGGCAGTGCTTCCATCTTACTTTCCGGCAATAAGGAACAATGCAGTAATGCGCGACGAGATAATCAAGAATTATTTTAATCTCGGGCTTACTGCACCAGAAATCACATTATTTCTCGTAAGTGTACATGGTATCGGGATCTCGTTACGACAATTTAATAGAATACTCAGACGGTTGGGATGTACAAGACGGCAGCGTCGAAGTAATTTGAATGCATGAGGTGGTAGAAGCAATCGAGGAGGAACTGAGGGGAGAGTGGAAGCCTTCTCGGATATCGAGCGATGCATCAAAGACTCATCAATCAGCACGGTCTTGTTACTACGCGGGAAGTCGTTCAACATGTTTTGAGGGTTTTTGATCCTGAAGGGGTAGAGCATAGGTCACAACATAGATTACGACGAAGAATTTACAGGTGTAAAGGGCCAAATTACTTATGGCACATTGACGGCTACAACAAACTATAACCGTTTGGATTCTTCATTCATGGTGCAATTGATGGCTTTAGTCGAAGGATCCTATGGCTGGAGGTTGCATCTTCAAACAACGATCCTCGTATAGTAGCTTAATATTTCTTAGACTACGCAAGACAGTTAGGAGGTACAGCAAGGATTGTGCGTGGAGATAGGGGATCTGAGAACGGGAACTTAGTAGCTATTCAGCGCTTCTTTCGGCGGATCATGAATGACGACTTTCCAAGTGATAAAAGTTTCATGTATGTATGGGAAATCTACGGCAAATCAAAGAATTGAAGCATGATGAATAATAATAATAATAATAATAATAATAATAACTTTATTTAAGTGTCAGTGTATTTAGCACTGCTGTGCTAATTGGGGACACTGTAAATAAGGAAACAAATATCGTAAATGAACAGAAACTCGTTAAAAACCCCAACTGGTAGGAGGCAGACCAGTTGGCTATCTACAAAGCGTGCAGGAGTTGAATTCGGGGCCACCGAAGACAAATCCATCCAGTGGCAGGGAGGAGGACTTGAACCCGGGACCTCCGGCTTACAAGTGCAGCGCCCTAACCACTAGGCCACGCTCGCCTCCTCAAGATGAAGACGTTTAAAGCAAGGATGTGCAGAAGGGTGGATTACTTTTCTAAAGACTTGAGAGATTCTGGTTTGTATTACGATGATGATATTATACAACGCGAATGCCTGAAGTTCTGTTTCTTGGATGTCATACAAAGTGAACTACACAGCGCTGCACTGGAGTGGAATGCCCTTTTTGTCTTTTCCTAGGAGACTTGTCCAGTCATGTTTCCTGCTACCTTTCCCGTCTGCATTTCTTTGTTCCCACACATCAAAAGAAACACCACAAGATTTGATTACCCTAATAAGGCTTTTTAGGTATAACCCTGTTGCTGCCCCCTTTTTATGGTCTAAGTCATCATCTTTATCCCAGTCTAGGCACTCCTGCACTAGATTTCCAATCAAAATATCTGTGATTCTCAGCATTAAGTGCAGCTCGTCTACCACTATATGATCCAGTGGGATATTTAATATAGGTTGTTTATCACAACAGTAATTTTCTCTAGATTTTTTAGACATTTCAGAAATTTCTTTCAGTGTTCTTGCTGAGGGGGGAGTGTTGTAACTTGTGTAGTCATTGTTGATTCTTCAGCGATCATTTTTGTGTGTTTTTCACTAGGCACAAGCATAATTGGATGTTGCCCCCTTGAGTCCAAGCATTAGTAAAATAAATTTATAATCATCACCAAGATAGAATTCAGTTTGAACCTCTTGGCCATCCACATTCATTTTACCTGTGGCAGTCAAGTCATTTACCTCATTGAATAAACTCTGGAATGACTCTTTTATTGTGTGGTAACTCTCGGTTCCATTGACTATGCCAAGAGTTCTGTTTCTACTTTTGCAGATATAACGGAGTCCTCTGTTTGCAGAATAGAAAATGAAAGTAAAGTAAAATTTGAATTTCCCTTCATTCTGGCATCATCACCATTGATTTTGATTTTGATTTTATCAGTGATGGGGTCAAAGTCAGTGTTTTGCTTGAAGAAATCAGAGACATGTATTTTAAACACAATTTCAACGCAAGTTACTTTGGCCACACAAAATTTGTCTAATGAGAAGGATTTTTTCAACATTCTCTTTTTCTTGTGCAGACAAGGTACTATACTTTCTTTCTCCTTTTGCTTGAGTGGCTGAATCTTGACAGTTGGATATACTTGTGATGTTGTGAACCACATCACCGTCTGATTCTTTGACAGTTAACCCTAGTAGTTCAACACCAAAGGAAGAGCAGAACCAAAGAGCAGGTTCGGCTCGTGAAATAAAAGTATGAACTAGCTCCCACTGAATTTTCCAATGATGTCATATAATCTTCGAGATCTTTGTTTGTTTTCTGCAAAACTTGGGTTTCATTTTCCTTTTGGTTCACTGCCTGCACCGCTTCCTCATAGATTCTTTCTTTCTCCAACTCTAAATCTTCATAGGCCTTTTTCCAATCTTGTAGTTTATTTTGTATGTTTTCAATTTCTTGATAGAGTTCATGAACAGGTTTTGTTTGACCCTCCATAACATGAAACTTTCGGACTCGATTATCCAACTCTTTTCTTGCCCTGCTCTTAGTTTTTTTGTAACCTAATGAAATTTTATAAGCAATATTTAACAAAGCTTCATCAATTCCATCTCGTATATTTTCATCATCGCTAAAGACAAAACACTGCCTGAATGTGCACTTTTCCACCAAATCTATGTAGCTGAATCTTTTTGCCGTGGGTGAGTTTTTTGCTGCGCTTGTAGAAGGAGAATTTGCCTCTATCTTTTCACATCCGCTTGACAAATCTTGACCGGAAGTGTCACGCGACAGAACGTTTCGTTCTTGAACAATTTTATGCCATTCTCTTAAAAGAGGATAAGGAATTTCCAAAGTAAAAAGCACTCTTTTCTCTTTTTCCCTCGCCTCATATCTTAATTCCGGTTGAGTGAATCTGATTGCATCCTTAAAACGCGAGCAACATTGACTAAATTCGTCGCTCATTTTACTTGCAAATTTTCGGAGATTGTGTAACGCCATTGCACAATTTATTAAAGGCACGGTTACATAGGTCAAGTAAAGCATTTTGGGATTCAAGATGGAGGACGAAGGAGCTAGAAACTACGGTTTACGGTCGACTAAAAACATGGCGTTTTCCCGAAATTTTTCTTGGGTTTTAAAAATGGCGTCACATTGAGAACTATTCAGTAGTATTTGGGCTGTTTTTCCACCAAGTTTGGATTCGATTTAGTGGCCTCAATGGCTCCTAATTTTGCATTATAAATGAAGTTTAGCATGTGAACAAATCAGTTCGATCTGGAAGAATATTCCTATGAACCAGCGAAGTGGGGTGATTTTCGACAATTTAAGCTACTTTTGGACAGTTATTAAGAAAATGTGTGGCGGAGTGCGGGATTTCTACGTCCAACAAAAAATTTCTTCGGGAACCGCTTTAACACACGCAAATGCACATAGAGCACGCAGCGAAAGGTTGTACAAATAATCCACTTTATTTTGCGATCTGGAAGAACTTGTAACAAGTCTGACGGTTGTAACACAGGAGCAATTATTAAAAGAAGGTTAGCTGAAAGTGCACTGTTCTCCTACTAGTGATTTTGCGACTCGTTCGTAACCTAAGACCGAGTTCGACATCGATGCGCGTGCGTGGCGGCCATGCTGTCACGGATTTCTGGCCATGCAGAATTCGGCCGTCTAGCAATGTGGAATCTCCGTTGGGAAAGCCAGATGTACTCTACTTCGTTCCAGCATCAGCAGAGAGTCAAGATTATATGACTCCTGTTGACATCGACGAGATTAAAATCGCAGAAGATACGTGTGCCGAGCAACCACAAGCGAGAGGATGTTGTTCTTAGTTTAAAAAGCTCTACGAACTAATCACAGAGGATGAAGGTCTAGAACCAGCTAATGCCAATCATAAAAGAATGGCTTAATTTCATTCCTGTTCACAGACTACCCAGCATGAACAATGTTTTTGGTACACGCAAAAACAAAGCTTTCTATGTGGCCTTTGGGCTGTTTTAGGTTCGTAGAATATTCAGTGTTCTCAAATGCACATCGTAAGGTATTTATCGTTGGTCAGATCAAATGTCGTAATCTTTTTCTCTAAGCTGGATACCGAGCTGAGCAACTAAAACAATTGAAAATACTAATTAAAATCAACTTTATTTCTTCTTCGTTTTCGATATAAAACAAGAAAGGAATAATTAATTCCCTATTGTGATGTGCAGCACTATCCTTATTACTTCGACGACGAAAGACAGGAAAAAATGTCAAAATACCTGGTCGACCTCCGGTAACTGTTCTTCTGGAGAATCCATGTTGTTTCTCGGCAATGCAACCCGGCCTGCCGTCAACGTGGCCCAGTTTGGTAGCCAGGCAGCTAAGTCACAAGGAAGTAGTAGCTAAGTCGCAAAAAAGTAGTAGCTAAGTCGCAAGAAAGTAGTAGCTAAGTCTCAAGAAAGTAGCAGGAAAGTCGCATTTACGTCGCAGCTAAGTCGCAGCTAGGTCGCAGCTAAGTCGCAGCTTAGTGCTCCTAAGTCGCAAGAAAGTAGCAAGTCGCAGCTAAGTCGCAAGAAAGTAGCAGGAAAGTCGCAGCTAAGTTGCAAGAAAGTAGCAAGTCGCGGCTAAGTCGTAAGAAAGTAGCAGGAAAGTCGCAGCGAAGTCGCAAGAAAGAAGCAAGTCGCAAGAAAGTAGCAGCTAAGTCGCAAGTGGAAAAAAAAGAGAGAGAAAAGTGCATGCCCCTTTGAAGCTACCGTAGTTTACGGCGCCGGTGGCACATTGTTTTATTTAAACACTCACAAACAAGCAAGCCAACCAATTTTACCGTTTTCTGGCAAGGTCAACGAACAACAACAACAAAAAAAAAAAAACCTAAACGAATTATCGTACAGAGGAGCTTTTCAACTCTTTAAATATTCTCCAGTAATTATAAACACATAACCAAGCAAGGGACAAATGCCTTTTACAGTATAGAACGAATCTTTGCAATGTGCACTTTCCTTGTAACGCGCGCTCATAGGTGTTGCTTTTTACAAAGTAAAACGGTTTTGGAACATTAATACACGCACCTGTTGTCTTCAGTTCTCTTCCACATGGTGATGCCAATTTTTTAATTTCTGTTTCAATTCAAACTTTATTCTGTTAAGTCAGTAGAGGGCAATTTTTAACTACGCGCCTTCCGTTTCCGTCTATTTTTTTGAAGGGGGGGGGGGGGGGGCGAATCCTCGTGACTGAATGCTCTTCCCGCCGATTGGCTTATTTTTCTTGCGCCATTGAAGATCACTTCAAAAAGTTTTTTGCAAAACTAAACAAACTTGTAACCAAAGTATCTTTTGTATCAAATTTTTTTGTGTGTTTCGGTCAAACGATGATATTTGTGTGGAGAAGTATGTATAATGTTGCCACATAACAACTTGGTCTGTTTGTTCTCTTCACTCCCAAAAAGTTCCCCCTTACATGGAGGAACGACCTTGATAGATTCCTGAAGAGCTCACTTCAGTACAGTTTGTAAGATTGTGATGCAAAGGGTTTCACTTTGATTACGAAGAATGTGCAATTGTTAGTGTCCCTTATCATCACGGCGTCTAATACTACAGTGAAAAGCTGAAACATAAAATCTATTTGCCTTCAGTTTTTTTGTAGTATTTAATCCTCCGATTTCAACATAAGAAAGCAAGATTCCTTTCATCTTCTGATCTTCCAAGTGAGAGTAGCCGTGACGACTCACGCTTCGAAAACTTTAACACAAATTCCATCGAAATTTAAGTAGGATTAATTTAACCTGTTTAACGATAGATTTTTGAGTATGACTTTGGGATAACAAGTAAGCACGACAAGTTCTGACGGGCACCTTTATTCCCTCAATTGATTCAAGGGGGGGGGGGGGGAAGGTTATATAATACATGAAATAGACTTCTTATTAAGATCCCTTCTACCAAGACGCATACGTCAACAGATGCACAATGCTTCTCAAAAGAACACTTGGAAAAACACCTGAAATCTACACTTCAACTGAATTCTGATGTCAACTCCAGAAATACACACTTTGGCAAATAAAACCTACGCTGCCCCATCAACAATTCTACCGAAGGGGGGCGATCACTCTCAGTCATAGATTAATTTAAGACTGGAATAACCAAAATAAAGAGCTCAAAATCTCTAAGGACACAAAAAAGTTTCATAAAGCAATTGATAAACATTCTTTTGGAAAGACAGAAAGAAAATAACAACTTCGGCCGCCATCTTAGTTTCTTTATTAATTAAAACAATTCTTTATTAAATAAAACAATTTATTGATTTACTTTTTAGAATAACACTAAATAGTATTGCATTTAAATATATCTATAGAGATATATGACCTATACTTATTTTTTTTATTGCTTTTTGCAGTACGTAACATTTAAACCCTAAAGACTAGCACAAAGCTCCATCAGGGAGGTCATCTAAATACTGAGCTCTAAGAAAGAAGAAAAATTAAAAAAGCATAATCAGAAGTATGCAGTATTTGCACAAGTTTCTGCCAAGCTCTCTGAGATTTTTCTAGCATTATAACATCAGATATATGGAAAGAGGTAGGGGAAAACTACCTTGCAACATGCTTCCAGACCAAAAGACAAGGCATTTATAGCCTAATCACACGTAAATAAGATGGTTTATAACAAGGACGTCAACTTACCCAATTCTTCTTGAATTGGCAGCTGATAAGTGTGCCTCTAGATAGACAAAAAAAGAAGACAACTGTTGAGGGTGAGGTAACAACAGTATAAACAAGTAATGGTAACAATATTGCTGATAGTGCATGCAAATAGCAATTAAATTGTCATACTACGTGTATTAAGATAACATCACAGGTGATGTAGGGGATATTGACAAAAAATGCAGAAAACTATTAACCTCTTAATGACCTGCAGGCGTTAACCTGTAAATACATGTATGATTGGGCTGTTACTTGGTTACAACACTAAATTCTCATAAATCAAGCACACAGGAAATGATTAGCAACTATAAAAGAGTTTAAAATACAATCTACTTCTTTATCATCATTTCACCTCAGTGGGATCCCAATGTATGCCTTCCACTGGAGTATGCCTTCTACAATGAGTTGCCACCTCATTGTCATCCTGATTGTTAGTAAGAATTTCTCTTGAATCTTCCATTTCTAAAATCAGTAATAAGAAATAAACATTCACAGGTGAATTATGGCTAATGCTGTATGAAGGTGATTTAAACGACTTAAAGACTATTTCAAAACTGTTGCTCTCTAGAGGAGACTGCAGCAGCCCTAGAAAGTGGGTACTTTAAGGAAAATTCCCTAAATTGCTTTCTCGTCAATTTTTGTAATACTAGCAGTTCATTTCATGTTTCTGAACAAAGAAACTTAAATGTTTGTATTAGATAATGCTACAAGCTGAAAAGTATTATCTTAATAATTTGCAATCCTAAGAAAGCCACCATCCGCCAAAATCTTATAAGTGAAAAGGCTGATTGTAAGAGGATTACCAATTTCAAGGACTGGTTACACCCTAATTCTCTACTTGCACATAACCATAATGCTTTGTGTCTTGGGGGGTTACCCATGTTTCTAACAAAATGGTGTTGAATACTGTGCGAGAAGAGAAGAGTTTAAACCTACAAAATTTTTCATATACCTTGCAAATCATGGTAAACGGGTAATAGTGACCCTCCTCCACTACCACCACCATCACCATCATCATCCCTCCCATCTTCATGGTCACCTTCATCCCCTTCCATGATTTCACTCCCTCCTTCACCATTACCTCCTCTGCCATCACCTCCTCCGCCATCACCTCCTTTGCCATCACCTCCCCCGCCATTACCTCCTCTGCCATCACCTCCTCCACCATCCCCTCCTCCGCCATCCCCTCCTCCGCCATCACCTCCTCCGCCATCACCTCCTCCCCCATCACCTACGCTGCCATCACCTCCTTCCCTATCACCTACTCTACCATCACCTCTTTCCCAATCACCTACTCTGCCATCACCTCCTCCGTCATCACCTTCTTCCCCATCACCTACTCTGCCATCACCTTCTCCGCCATCACGTCTTCCCCCGTCACGTCTTCCCCCATCACCTCCTTCCCCATCACCTCCTTCCCCATCACCTCCTGAGTGAGGAAGGAAAAGTTCCGGAAAAAAGTATGCTAACAACAACACCTGGGGATAAGATAGTTGTTGTGGTGGTTGAGAGGTTGATGGTGAACCTCCACTACCACCACCACCACTACCACCACCACCACCACCACCACCATCATCATCATCCCCTCCACCACTGTGGTCACTTTCATCCCCTTCCATGATTTCACTTCCTCCTTCGCCATCACTTACTCTGCCATCACCTCCTCCTGGGCTGTCAGCTCCTCTGTCATCCACTCTCTCACCATCACGTCCTCTTCCTCCTCCTCCTCCTCCTCCTCCTCTCCCTCTTCCTCCACTATTGCCTCCAATGTCATCTTCTCCACCACCATTTCTTCCACCACCCTCTTGCATGGGACGCCGGCAGTAAGGGCATCTTTTGTTGTTATCATACTTGTTGAGGCACTCTTCGTGGTATTTACCAATGCAGCACTGTGATTTCATGATGACCACTTCTTTCTTACAAAAGTCACAAACCAGTGACAACACCTGAAAGAAAGATAGGTTGAGTAAGCACAGAATCATAATTAAATATGATATGATGACCTAACATTACCTACAAACACCATCAAAAGGAGAACAAAAAATGATTAATTGAACTCATTATTACTTCACCAGCAATCTGTTTATTTAATGCAAATATGTAAAATTCGAATTTTAGTAAGAGTGTAAAAAATCAAGCTTAATGGTCCCTTTTCACTCAACACTTGAAAAAAGTATCTGCTGATTGTAATTAAACAATACCCTTTTTTACAGTTAACTTAACCATCTACAACAAAAAACAGAACTTCAAAAATCAAACCTCAAAGTGTCGTGAGAACGTCAGCTGAGGGGAATATTCCCATGTGTTAGACACATCATAACTGGATGAGGGTTGTTTAGGTGCTGATGTTAAACAAAAATAAGAAATGATATCACAAACTCTTTTAACACCCTAAGATCAGTATGCATATTCTCCATACTGTTTTTTACACATTTCCCAAGGTGTTGACATGGAGAATTTGTTTATCAATCAAGAGATTCTTTAGTCAGTGATCATTTTCTTCATATTCCTGACCTAAATATGTGATCCATGGGTGATATTGAAAGGAGAAATGTAAGTAAAAATTCCAATAAATCTGCCTCTCTAGCTCTATAAAAGAAAAAAAAAAATTTCCTGGAAGAGTCCTCATACCTGAATAATCATTACTCTGAACAGTTCTGCCTCTTTGGAAACTATTGATAACATTGAGAAAATCATGTGTATGAGTATAGTACAAACTACAAATATACCTATTACAGAAAAATTGTAAGAATTTTTGCCCCATTCCTTCTCCATGCTGAGATTTCCATGACCCTACAATTTTCACCCAGCACTACCAAAAAGAAAAACTTTTGGTTGTTGCTATCATATGGTATTTTTTGAGAATTTGTCAATGCAGAATAGAACAATATTGACATGCTCAAATGATAAAGATAATAAGAAAAAGAAAGAGATGTATATGACTAAATATCTCAAGGAAAGATGTAAGAAGAAAGAACCACTCTAACTCTGGTTAACTCAAACTCTCTGCTAACTTGAACAAATTCTGATATCCCTTGAGTTTCACCCCATTTTTTCAGTCATTTCATCAATATCAGCTCACTCAAACTTGGTTTACTTAAACTCCTCATTGACTCAGACTAATTTTACTTTAATCTTGACTCAAATTTACCCTCAGCTGATACTCAAACTTTAATTAAAAATGCCAGTTAATAAACTTCAGTGTCAGAAAATACATGATTTAATATCACTGATTGGCATGTCCATGACTTCAATCATAATGGACATGAACACAATTACATTACTTAATGAAAATGGAATTGAAGCTCATAAAGGGTTAATAAACATCTGGTCATTGTTGATATGGCAGGGTACATTTTTGTTGAGTATGTTAAGTATTCAGTTCTATGTACACAAGCCAATTGTTCAATGAACATGGACATGAGCACTGTACTCTGACTAGAACAATCATTCCCTAGAGAACAATTGAATCACTATGTTTAAATATTTGCTTTTGCAATTTTGAATCAATCAGCAAATCAATGGTTTTATACTCACCAGTTCCAGTCTGTATGGCTCAAATTAAGTTTATCTAGACATGCCTCATGTGCTGCTATTTGGCGGCTTCCATTCACCTGAATGTACACATATTCCATGCAAATGCAACAATAATGATGGGACTTCTGCAATGAAAAGAATGACAAGTTCATAACATTTAAGGGCAAAACTTGCTTTGTCTTTCAAAGAAATATTGTAATAATTTCCCATTTTGCATATGAAAGTAAAGTATTCAATGAAGGGAAATCTTAATTCCCTACTCAGGAATGGAAAACAACAGCCCATGAAAAACACAACTATTTTGGGCAAATTAATTATTGAATAAGTAAAGAAAAATAGAGTAACATTTCTATCAAAAGGAAATTAGATAATACATTCTTCTTTAGTCAATGGCTTGTATCAGTCAGTGTATTTTACCTAGGACCAGCATGGTCTGAATTTGCACTTTTAAGTTAACTATACATAGCAGCAATGCTACTGAAAAGGTGAAGGTACACAATGTCCACTGTCAGACAATATGGCAACTTAAATTCAATTTTTCGCCTTGTAGCAATATTATTTAACAAACTCAAACTGCCTGTTTTTTCGTACTAATGACTTAAAAATTAAATTTTTGTTCAAAGTAAATTAAAGGTAAATTTATCACTTAATATCATTACAAATAAATAGCTGAAGAGTCAATAGGCAACTTGTAGCTACAAAGCTACATGCATAAGTTGGCTTCATCTTAAGTTTGCATGCATATGACCTCAATCCACATTTATATACCTTTTCCTCATCATATAAGTCTCAGATATTACTATCGAACACTTGCAATATTTTCAATACCTCTTTCAAATCTTCTGCTTGTTTCAATGACAAATCTTCATTTGTTGATGGTTGATGCCCATAGCGAACTATGATTTTAACATCACAAATGTTGAAATACCAAGTAAGTAAACCAAAAAATTTAAAAAGTAGATAAATAAATAAATAAATAAAAATAAATACAAAAAGACCTCCTTTAGGTTCAAATGGAGAAGACAGATTTTCTAAAGTATATAACTAGTACATGCCATTGTTTACATATTATACTAGAAGTAATTTAAAAAAAGTTATTCAAAAGAAGATTAGGCCCATTTGGTTCATTATTAGTTTTCCCAATCCAAATTTATGTCTCCCTGGAAAGCCATATGAAATCTCAAACTTAAGGTATGGTATATGTGAAATATGGATTTGGAAAAATGAAAAGAACACTAAGATTCACAGGTACATGTCTGTAATGGACTCACATGTGTTCCTTACTCAAAACTTGGAGGAGAACTGCAGAAAGGGAAATGAGCAATGGAGGCTGGACATGAGGGCAGTTTGACCAAATGGCAACTGACAGATATCAATGGTGTTCCCTTACCAAGGCCTTATGTAGAGGGATGCACAAAGAGGATTAAGTAAGTTACTTAGACCTTAACAAATGCTTGAATCCACCCTTTTAACCCAGTTAATCCCGCCTGTTTACTATTTACCTCTGTGTCTTACTGCATTGTAAAGCTTCAGATACCTGGAGGTTGATTTCCATTAACTAGTGGTCCTTGTTGTCTTATTCCAGTGTCCTCCTCATGGTCTATATCATTAATTACACCAGTGGTAAGAGGAGCTACAGCATCTCTAAAAACAAACAACATGACTGTGATATATATTTTGTTTATTGCATCTCTATCTGATTGAGGTATAACACTAGCTAAAAAATGGCTGTGGGTTTGTCCAATACACTGTACATGATCGAGTGCCATCATTTGATATAAAAGAAAAAGACTATCTCATTGACCAAAATCAACAAAACTTCTAATTTGTGTAACATGTTAATTTGTGTGACATGTTATGATAGATTTCTCTTGAACAAAAATTTGATAAAAAAAAACAATTCACTGATTAAAAAAATATTTTAATATCAATCCCATTTGTTTTTCACCCAGAAGGATAGAAGAACTATTTTAATACTGTGAGAAGTAATAAAATAAGTAAGGTTCACAATGCATTATTTTTCAATTAAACCCACAAAAATATGTTTTGCTTTCTGCATACATGGTATACAAATAAAGATATTAATAAGAAATTAATCTTCACAGGACACCTAGGGTGATTCTGTGATATATGTTGGCTACTAAGCACAGCATTAAAAGGAATTGTGCAGTTACAGTAAACTTCCATGATTAGTCAGTTAGATCAGCCGAAGAAATCACGGTAGAAAATTTTAGTGTTGAAGAAACAGTGACTGTATTTGTAGTTGAAAATAGCAAAGAGTGGCAGCTCAAAAACCTTGGAATTTTTCTGAAAAAAACAGGAACTTGACTGACAAATATCCTTGTGTTTCTCATTGTCTGTTTCAACCCTCCTAAGAGCAACAGTTTGGCAAAAACAATTTCCATCTCTGCTGACAACAACATATCTTCTTTGAGGACATATATTTCCAGCCACTGTCATTTGTTTATCAAAAACGTCAACAAGTGTAAAACAGGCTGGACACACTTAAATACAACTAAAAGACTGTACAGAGTTATTTCCAGGTGATTTGTAGTTAATTTTGTGATATTTGGAGACCATTAGAGAAATGTCAGTATCACAATAAACCTTACGCAAGGTGACATGTTAATCGATAGATTATGTTACATATTTCAAGGCTAATCACACAAAAACTTACACTTCCTTTGAAAAAACACAAAAGGCAAAAAAAGAAAAGAAATCGATTAAAACACCACAACATGTCAAATCGATTCAACTATCCCCTTTATTTCATGAAAGAATACCTATGGCCAACTTGTGCATAAAGTACTTAATATACAGATGAAACACGGTTGGCAACTTGTAATTATTTGTCTTGTAGCAATGCAAGGTTGTTTTTATTTCAAAAGCCAAGTTCTGGAAAGTCACAAAGAGATCCACAATTATGGTAAACATCCAAATCCACAGAATAATTAATGTACATATAGCCTTTAAAAACAGCACAAAATAGTATCTTGTGCTTATAGAATTTCGGTTTGCAAAATTATCAAATTTAGCTGCTGAAATATAAATCTTTCTTTAGCAGCACGAGCCAAATCTCACTATTTTCCAATTTTATGCCACATTTCACCTTAAAGTAGCTCAATATAATTCAATAAATGACAGAAGATATCATTTTGTGAAATTTATCACATTTTAAGTTCACCTGAATTTATTATTAGTTTAAACTTATCCTTTAACCCTTCAATTCCCAGAAGTGATTAACCTGCAACTTCTCTCAACAGTATCATATACATTATCCAGCAAAAAAGTAATGAGAATACTCTGCTATAATTAGGTACAAATTGTTATGCTCATCCAACACTAAATTGTTGAAAGTTATTTAAAAGCACAGGAAATGTGTAGTAGCTAAAGGGGGAAATTTACAATCAGATCGTGGGGGTTAAAAGGCTAAGTGTTGTGAAACAAAATGAGTATGTGGCAGAAATCCTCCAAAAAAGATACGCATGATTCTTCCCAAGCAACTTACCTGTTTGACACTTGATCTGTGTCGCTTTCATTCAACCCACTTGCAGCTGAGGCAGTGGAGAGCTTACAAGAATCAAACAAACAAACAAAGAACAAACAAATATTACAACTTATGGTGATAGTACTGTATTGTATCGTACATATCGACACATTTAAATGCACTTTACATTGCTTCTCGTTATTCTAACAAGGCTTGCAACTCACACCTCCTGGGACGTCTGACATCCCGAGGACTATTGTTTGAAAAAAAGCAAAGTGCACAATGAACGATTGAACCTGAGGATGAACCTTCTTTGAGCAGAGTAGATTGGTTAAGTTACTACGAATGTGGAAAGTACAAAAACTGGTAGGTTCAAGAGAGCAGAGTTTGGAAGGCTAATGATCACAGTGATTCAACTTTGTTACTGCGGAGACGCCAAAAAGTCACTGATCAAAAAGTTGAAAGGTTGTGTTTTCTCAGGATTTCTTATTACCTGTGAGCCATCGAAGTATATGTGCTCAACTGGTACTGCATTGCTTGTCGAATTAGATGAAGTAGACGTCTGATCCTCGTTTTGATTTTCCATCTCTGGAAAAACCACAGAGTGTGTATGTTAGGTATCATTGACTAAATATGAAATGCTGTTGACAAGGACACTGTAAGAAGGATGAGAAATGTGGACGAGCAACTGTTATGCTTAAAAGTTATGAATGGGGAAAGAAGAAAAGACCAAAATACGAGTGGTCAGCGGGGAAACAAATTTAATAATTCATGTAGAGACATATCAGTTAAAGAAATTACGCCGTTAGTTACTGGCGTAAAATCGTACATATAAGGTAACCTACTAAAAGAGATTATGCCGTTAGTTACTGGCTTAAAATCGTGCATATAGGACAACCAACTGAAAGAAATTATGCCGTTAGTTACAGGCGTAAAATCTTACAGTACATAATATACTGACTGGAAGAAATTACGCCATTAGTTAATGGCGTAAAATCTTACATATAAGACAACCAACTGGAATGAACTAGAAGACAACATCATATATCAAAGTTCAAGTATACCATCTGCACCTTTAAAAATCCTGTAACCCCAAAAGATTACAAGAATTTACAATTTCTTGGGGCAGTTTCCTATGATAGGGCTTATATTAATGGTTCAAAGCCATGCTTTCTGTTTGTTTAGTAATAAACAATTGGTTCTTATGTCAGTGTGCATTCATGGGGATACCAAGCATGCAGGAAATTTGATGAGTGTGAGTCAGTTAAGGAGCAGCACAGAGTAACTATAGCTTATTGAGTGATCTATAGACCTCCCAAGTCCTTTATATCTCCGTGAATGCACAGCTGATGTATGAAACAGTTAATTGGATGTTGTTTTGTCACAATTTACAACTTTTGAGAAAGACAGTGCCCAGTATAAATCTGAATCAAATCTAATGCTCTAATGTTTTGGGAGCAGTTCAATAGCTACACTAAAAAAATGATAGTTTAAGCCAAAATGTACTCAGAAATCAAAATTTTGCACAAAATAGCAGAGATTACTTAATGATCAAATTTCAAAAATCCATTTCCACATCTGGGGTTTATAAAAAGTAGCAAAGCCCAACTATAGTTACAAATTCAGCTAAATTTACAGCCATAACTTGTACTGCCTTTGAGATGTGTAATATTGTTCACTTGAATGCTCTTTTCCTCAATTTTCAGGCTTAAATGTCAACTGCCTTCTGTAAATCTACTTTTCATTAATTTAGTTAAGGCTTCTAATGGTCTATCTTGATCCGGATAGAATGGAAAAACCATCTTCAAAATCTCAAAACTTGTGGCTAACCTGGAGGGGAACTTTTCAGTCAAACACTGAGGAAAATTCTCAATCTCAAGACACTTGTTTTCTTATGTCATAGGCGTGTACAATTGGATTATGAAGCACACTAGTGCCATTGAATTTGGATTCCTGAATTTGCTAGCTATGTCATTACAAGTTGTTCCTAATTCAGTAGACAATAAACAAAAAAATACCTGCATTTGCACCGCAGTCTCCTGGTTGTACTCTGCCACTACCATCATTACCACCGGCACTGAAAACAGAATACAGAACCTCTCAAAAGTCCACTTTTTGTCATTGTCGCTGCCTAGCTTAGATTTTGGGCTCATTGTCAATGGGCTCTGTTGATTTCTTACAATAATTTTTGTATGTGACCTGAGTATTTGTAAGCAACTGATTATGCTTTCTTTTCAATCAAATAAGATTGATCACAATAAATGAAAAACATGTTTCCCACACTGACATATGACAAATAGTGGAGTTCACAAATTCAGTGTTATGTGTCTATGACTTAATTATACATGACAGATTATGGCCCTCATGGTAAGTAAAATCCAAGTGGTGCTTACCAAGAACCTTGAATGGTATGTCCTGTCTTCCCCTCTTTGAAAATCACACCATTCTGTAATGTAAAAGTCACCTCAGTATGTATAGTCAAAAGCACACTTAAGACTCTTGCTAGTGTTTTGAAAGAAAAATGTCAATTCAGTGTCAATTACTTACATCCTTTTGATGGTGAAAAATAGGATTAACACTACAATAAGACAAACCCAAATTCCACCCGCCACCTAGTGTAACGATAGCAGTCAAAAGCTTGTATTATTCACACTTCCTGAACAATTTTGTACCTCTGAAGTTGCATCTTCTTTGGAAGATAGGTCATCACCAATGCATGGCTTTGGATGAACTAGAAGACAACATCATATATCAAAGTTCAAGTATACAATCTGCACATTTAAAAATCCTGTAACCCCAAAAGATTGTAAGAATTCCACAATTTCTTGAGACAGTTTCCTATGATACTGGGTTTACTAATGGTTCAAAGCCATGCTTTCTGCTTGTTTGGTAATGAACAATTGGTTCTTATGTCAGTGTGCATTCATGGGGATACCGAGCATGTAGTAAATTTGATGAGCACGAGACCCTTAAGGAGCAGCACCTAGTAACTACTAGCTTCTTAAGTGATCTTTGGACCTCCCAAGTCCTTTATATCTCCATGAATGCACAGCTGATGTATGAACCAGTTAATTGGATGTTGTTTTGCCACAATTTACAACTTCTGAGAAAGATGTCAACAGCACCCAGTATAAATTTAAATCAAATCTAATGCTCTAATGAAATAAGAGCAGTTTAATAGCTACACTAAAAAAAATAATAGTTTAAGCCAAAATGTACTCAGAAATCAAAATTTTGCACAAAAATAGCAGAGTATATACTTAATGATCAAATTTTAAAAATCCATTTGCACATCTGGGGTTTATAAAAAGTAGCAAAGCCCAGCTATAGTCTACAATTCAGTTAAATTTATAGCCATAATTTGTATTGCCTTTGGGATGTGTAGTATTGTTCACTTGTACACTCTTTTCATCAATTTTCAGGCTTAGATGTCAACTGCCTTCTGTAAATCTACTTTTCACTTAGTTAGGGCCTCTACAGGTCTATCTCAATCTGGATAGAATGGAAAAACCATCTTCAAAATCTCAAAACTTGTGGCCAAGCTGGAGGGGAACTCTGCAGTCAAATGCTGAGGAAAATTCTCAATTTCAAGACACTTGTTTTCTTATGTCATAGGCATGTACAATTCGATTATGAAGCATTTGGATTTTTGAATTTTCTAGCCATGTTATTATAAACTGTTCCTAACTCATTAAACAAAAAACGAAAAAAATACCTGTATTTCCACTGCAGTTTTGTGGTTGTACTCTGCCAATACTGTCATTGCCACTGGGACTGAAAACAGAATATCTTAAAAGTCAATTTTTGACATTGTTGCAGTTGCTACCCACATTACAACTTATTAAAAGTGACAAAATTCTTTATGTGACTTTTATCAAGAAATTATAGTATTAACCCTTTAGTTCCCACGAGTGTCCAAAACAGAATTTCTCCTTACAGTATCAGTAGAATACAGAACATTTCGCACAAAAAGACTTTTCGCACAAGTCTTTTAGCACAAGTTTTGGAACGTTTGCACAATTATTAGTGGTCATTTCGCACAACAATTATAAGTGAGAAACATCAGTATAAAAGGTTTACTAATTGATACGGATAAGACATCTCACCTTCACATGTCACTTTCAATAAGATCCAACAGCGAGAACGTAGACATTTATTTACGTAATAACTTTAACTAGATCGAAACGCTTGTGAACACGATCACTATTCTTACTTGAAGAAAGGAACAAATCTTTCTCTCTATGAAAATGTAAAGAACTCCCTATTCGAATGATTACTTCTTTTACTTTTCCTTTGTTAAATGAAAAAACCTTTTAGTTTTGAAAGTACATCATCTACTACAAACAAACAAACATGACGACCCAACGTACCAGTGACTAAATACAGGAATGGCTCCGACCTGTGATTGGATGATAAAAATAATAAAAGTTAATAAGTTATATCTTAACTTCTTGCTCATGAGTATTGTTAACTGCGTGTCTCAAAGCGGAACAGTATGAGGTTCTTTTACAGACAAAATATCGAGCATGGATATATTAATGTTTTGTTTAATTACGTTATTGTTATGCATTATAGTACAAGTCTTAAAATAAAATAAATCAATTTCATCCGGAATACATCGATTTTGGATGTCATACATCGATGTTGTGCAGCATACATCGCTTTCCTAGCCCATTCACACGTGACCTAATATAACTAAAAGATGTTCAATGAAACTAAAAGATGAGGAAGCGGAAATAGAAATGACCGGAAGTCAGATTAAACAAGAAGCCCCAGAAACTAACCCTTTCAAAATGGCGGAAAGAAAGGCAAAGTTTAAGAAGCACTACACAAGGTGTACGGATTTGGCTGCCCAACTTCGAAGGTAGGCTTTGGGTAGGCTACTGGAAAGTACAGAAGGGCAAAGGAACACTGCGTCCTACGACTCGGCTGAATTTTTTTAAGTTGTCGTTTACGAGAAAACGAAAGAACTCGATCTTGTCACTTTGACTCTAGGAATAGAAGAAGCCTTCCCAAACGAAGTTGAGGTGATCTCTGATCTAAACGAACTTGTTTTTCTTATGAGCGAACTTTCAAGGGACTTTGACAGAATTTTCGAGGACTCGCAACGTTCTATGTTTACTGCACCATCGTCCCTAAACGATCGTCTTTCAACTGTGGCAAGGAACGGTTTAGTTGGCAGACCAAGGCTACAGATCTTACAGCAAGAGCTGCAAACTGTGCACAATGACCCCGGTTTTCGTTGGGCTGATATCAGAAGAATTATTGAATTAAATGGAATGAAAGAATGAAAAGTTCATAAAATCTTAAGGGTAAAACATGATTTGTCTTTCAAAGAAAATTGCAATAATTTCCCATTGTGCTTAAAAAAGTTAAGTACTTAAAGAAGGGAAACCTTAATTCCCTACTCAGGAATAGAAAAACAATAGCCCTTGAAAAACACAACTATTTCAGGCCAATTAGGTTATTGAATAAGTAAAGAAAAATTAAGTAACATTTCTATCAAAAGTAAATTTGATCATTTACCACTTAATATCATTACCAATAAATAGCTTAAGAATCATTAGCCTACATCTATCTAAAAAGCTACAAGCATGAGTTGGCTTCATCTTAGGTTTGCATGCATATGGCCTCCACATTTACATAACTTTTCCTCATCATATAGGTCTCAGACATTACTATCTAACACTTGCAATACTTAAAGTACCTTTTCCACATCTTGTGCTTGTTTTGGCAACAAATCTTCATCAGTTGATGATTGATGCCAAGAGTGAACTATGAGATAACAACATCACAAATGTTGAAATACCTTAAGTTAACCAAAACATTTAAAAAGTAGATAAATAAATAAATAGATATAAATAAATATTAAAACAGGAAGACTTCCTTTAAATTCAAATAGAGTCGAAAAATTTTCTATATTATTAACTAGATGCAATTGTTTACATGTTATGCCAGAAGTAATTGAACAAAAGTTATTCCAAAGAAGATTAGGCTCATTTGGTTCATCATTAGTTTTTCCTATCCAAATATATGTCTCCCTGAAAAGCCATTTGACATCTCACACTTAAGGTATGGCATATGTGACATAAAAACATAGGAAAAGTGAAAAGGAAACTGCCAGTCTCAGAGTCACAGGTGCATGCTTGTAACGGACTCCCATATGTTTGTCACTCAAAACTTAGAGGAGAACTGCAGAAAGGGAAATGATTAATGGAGGCTGGACATGAGGGCAGTTTGACCACCTGGCAACTGACAGATATCAATAGCCTTCCCTAACCGTGGCCTTATGTAGAGGGATGCACAAAGAGGATTAAGTTAGTTCGTTAGATCTTAACATATGCTTGAATCCACCCTTTTTAACCCAGTATCCCTCCTGTTTACTATTTGGCTCTGAGTCTCACTGCATCATAAAGCTTTCGTATACCTGGAGGTTGATTTCCATTAACTTGTGGTCCTTGCCTTATTTCAGTGTCCACTTCACTGTTTACATCACCAATAACACTGGCAGTAAGGTGATCCAAAATATTACCAGGGCTGAAAACAAACAAAAAATCTGTGATCTATTTTGTTTAATGCATCACTATCTGATTGAAGTATAATACTAGCTTAAAAATTGCTTTAGGTTTGTCAAATACATTCATGAGCACCAGAGTTTGATGTAAACAAAAAAGATTATCTTGTCAAGCAAAATCAACAAACCTTTTAATTTACATGACATATTATAATAGATTTATCTTGAACAAAAATGTGATTAAACAACAATTCACTGACACATTTAAATAATGAAATATTTAATTTTATTCTATTTTTTTCCACCCAGATGGATAGAAGAAATTTCAATACTGCAAGAAGTGCTAAAATAAGCAAGGGTGACAGTATGCATTATTTTTTAAGTAAACCGAAAAAAAATGTTTTGCTTTCAGCATATAAATAAAGATATGAATAATAAATTATATTTTGACTAGAACATTCTGAATGATATATATGACTCTTTTCATTGGCTGCATATTATTTTAAAGATAAAGGTTTCACAAAAATTTCCAACCTGCAGAAATGTTGATAGACAGGTTCATTTTAAATTCACTGGGGTTTGTAGAGAATGACTTAACTGGCCATGCAACAGTTATAATGCAACAATCTGTTAGTTTCGAAACGCGTAACTTGTGTACTTTTCTGTTATGTTTGTTCCGGTCTATTATTTCTTCGTTGGTTAATGATTATTACTTAATAAGTTTTTTTATTTCAATCAGTTTCTGATTTTTTTTTTAAGCACATGTACCAGATATCATATTTCATATTTCATCGCTATAAGTTGCTGTCGACACTATCAATTTTGTCTGCTATTCACGTACGATCCGCTATCGGCGATTTATCTACAATCATTAGGAGCTAGACCAAAGTAAGTTTTTCTTTATTTCACATTTGAGATATTTCCTTTTTTTTTATACGTATATCGATTTATTTCTCGCTTTCAGTTCACTTTATAATCGCTTCATTGTTAATCAGGCTAGTGTTACATTTTTCAAGGATATTTTCTTAGTTTAATTTCTGCTGCATTTTCTTTTAGTTCGAACAACACAAATTCAGCTACAACGTTACCATCAATCCTAACTACACTATCTTCAATCTTACTTCGCCCTCTTCATCTGCGATTTCACACCGATCTCCTTATTTTCGTTTGTAATTTTGATTACGTACTTCATTTGATTAAACCGTGATTTATATTGTGCGTTCGGATTGCCTTCTCCGCTACACTAGTAACCTTTGAAGGTTACACAATCTTTTGTTATTAGGGAGTACAAAAGTTTAAAACTTTGTACATCTACTTTACTACACAATACAGAGAAATCCCAAATAACTAGAACTTACAATTAAATTTTGATCAGTAAAAAATTATAAATAATGGACTAATCTGAACCAGTAAACTATAATTTAATAAGTAACAGAAGATGTTATTTTGTGAAATTTATAGCAATTGGAGTTCTCCTGAATTTATTGTTATTTAAAACTTTTTTTAAAGTGTTTATCATATTCGGAGAATTAGTAGTTGTTAATAGCATGATGCAGATATCCACCAAAAGAATAATGCTGTCCAAGAAACTTACGTGTTTGACGCTTGATCAGCGAGTGTTTCACTCGACCCAATTGGGTACGCTGCACTGGAGAGCTTATAAAAATAAACAACCAGCTATTAAACCTCTTTACAACATTGCATATTTTGTACATATAGACTACGTTCAAATGTAACTTAACATTGCTTCTCACCAATCTAACAAGGCTTGACACTTCTCAGATCTCTAAAACCAAAAATTTCGCATTTTCTAGGTCTCCTGGGACGTCTGTGTGTCCCAAAGAGAACTGTTCGAAGCAAACTTAATGTACAAATTGTATTATTATAATAAACAATCGAACCTTCGTGGAGGAAGAAGAATTGGTTAAGTTATGAAGAAAGTAGTTGGCAACTCAAAACCTGGTAAGTGGACAGAGTTTGGGAGGCTAGTGTTGAAGTACTAAGATCACGTTGATCTACAATGGTTATTGTGGAGATAAAAAGACACGAAAAGTCAAGCTTGGCTAAAACTGAGAAGTTGTGATTTTTTTTTTACCTCTGAAATTTTGACGTACTTTGCCACCCACTTCGGGAACTGCTCGTGGGGCACAGAGCCTCTGGAAGTCCCAGACTACTTATAGTCACGCTGACCCACGCACTTACTACGTAATACGTCTAAAATAGTTCTTATAAGTAATGCTTCTAAAATTGTTCTTAAACGTAATACTACTGGAATAGTTCTTATGTAAGCTTCTGGAATGTTCCTACGGAAGCCGAAAAGGGCCGTGTGGGTCCATGCGTCATTCGTCCATTCAATTTTCTTTTAAAATCAAAAATTGAAAATTGATTTCAATTTTTTATTTCCGTCAAACTGAGCGGCAATGTTGCTTTTCCGACAATGTAGCAGTCTGTGACATGGCTTAGTTTTCGGCGAAGTCTAAAAAAGAAAATTGAAAATTGCAATCAATTTTCAATTTTTGTTTTTCGGCCAAAACACTCAAAATCGTTGACAGAACTACCTAAGGGGGAGGGAGAGGAGTCCATTTGTAGCGTTGCAGTCGTGTCTTCCGTTGTGGTTAACTGTGGTAGGTATTATGAGCCTGTTGAAAAAGTTTGTTTTCATGGACGCTATAAGAAGGATGAGACCTGGGTGCTACTACACACGTGAACGACATGCTGTGGTGTTACAGGAAATGAAACCAACAAAAAACACTTCCGGTCCGCCTTGCGGCGTCGTTGGTGCAGATGACAAAAAAAAAAAAAAAGAAAAAGAAAAAAATACAAATATTTCACCATTGCTTAAATGTTAATTGCTGGTTTTCACGTGACGTCACTAAATTTCAGACTTCAGAACTATTGATCCTCCTGAGATTTTACTTTCATGATGTATTAGAGCAGCTAAAAACTAATATTCAGACAAATTTTCACTCCAAATGGGTTCTTGGTTTAGTGATAGACTACTCTTGAATTTCTAAGCTTTTGCGTGACGTGGCCTTTACATGACGAGCGAGAGAGCTGTTATGTTGGTTTAAAAGGTGACTTATTTAGGGAAATTCAGCTATCTGAACAGTTCTTGTATTAGAATAAAGTATTATTGTTACGTTTATGAGTTCTTAGAGAGATAAATTCACGCTTTTTTAGCAAAACTCAGTGACAGATGTTTCTGCTGGTTTCCGGCCGCCATGTTGGTGCCCATCTAGGTGGGCACCAGCATGGCGGCTCCATACAAATCTCTATAAATTTGGGAAAAACGTTTCTCCTCATATCTTCCGTAAGAAAAATTGCTGTGACCTGAATCTTGGCGAGAGTCTTTACATATCTAGCTTCTTTCTATTTCCAGATTCTAGACTAAATCGATTGAACGGTTTTTATTTTTTATTTTGATCTATTTTGAATGGCGTGACACTGAAAACCAGCAATCTTCAATATCGAAATTTCTGAATAAATTTGCAAGGTTGAAAATTTGAATAAATGTTAATATCAGAGGTCTCTTTTTCGCTTTAGCTTTAGTGATGGCGGATGACGTACCCTGCAGTTGAAGGGTACTTTCTTTGAGCAAAATTAACAGATCAGTCTTTGAACACCTAATGACTCACCAAGGAGTCCACTACCAGAAATGAAGAAATCTAAGCAAAGATTCAGAGTTTTTCCTCTACTGAATCGTGTTTTACAATCATCAATCTGAGCGCGAGAGTATAAAGGCATTTCACAGGCGAATAAATTTAGTAGCTGGAGGAACATGCTGACATTTATTTGTATTTCTAAAGATTAGAACGGAAACCTTAACGGAAATCTTATTTAGTTGAAGGTAATCGGTTGATTTTTTAGTAAAGCATTAGTGCGTTATCTCACTGGATTAAATCTCTGTGAGCGCTTTTGGTAAATCCGTACGTGGGCAGTAAAATTGTTCGATTTTTAAGGAAAATGGATGGTCCTAGCCGAAATCTCGCTTAAGATAATTTTTCTCCCAAAAAGAAAGGAAAGCAGTGTGCCGCTTTTGGTTGTTCAAATACATTTTATGGCCCCAATGGTTCGCCTACGAGCTTTCACTTCTTCAAGTTTATCCATGGAGGCATGTATTTTTGCTAAGTATTTATCTTATCCTCTGTGAATTATGGATGAGGGTAACTATCGTTGCAAAATTAGTACAAATTTTCTATTAGGTACCTGAATTGTTTTAAGTTCAATAGAGTTTTTTTTATTCCGGTAGTAAGTCAATAAGTTCAATATTGCTCAACTGTTTACCACATGGCTTGCCTAAAACACTCCTGGCAGAGAAACTCTTGGAAAGTAATTGCTTTTCATAAAATAACCAAGACGCTGTATCTTCTGAGTTTTCACTTATTATGGCAGACCGAGAAAACTGACACAAATTTGGTAGCAATTGTGACAAAAGCAGTTTTCAGAAGTTGTTGTTGTTTTTTATGATAGCATAGTAATCCACTATGGATGCCACAAGGAACTCCCAAAAAATATTTTGTGCGCTTTATACATCAATCAATTTGATTTTTCAAATTGAAAAAATGAAAAAGTGAGTTTCACCAACTAAAAGTTTCTCAACATAAAAGATAAAGCATGACACTAAATTTTATTATTCACCAAATTGTCCTCATAATAAAAAGTTTGATAGAAGTCTCGCAAAAAATAACTTCTCATACAATTCGATGGTCTGAAAGATTCTCTTTCACACAACTATGGTAACTGTAACAGTATAAAATAAATATCTTGGTTTGGATATATTTCGCAATCTTTTAAGAGTCTTCTTTACATCTCAAAATTACATTATCATAACATTGGTTTACACAATGCAATAAGAACCAGTATAGCAAACCCTTGTGTCAGAAGGCCTCTGGGTACCAAGAACGGGAATATCAATTCACTGAATGTTATCACTGACAGAAACTTAAATGTGTGTAAAGGACTAGCATTGTTGAGATCAGTAGCTGAGAGGATGCATTTCTGTTCTCTTCCTTTAACTCTTAAATACCCAAGATCTGTTTGTTAATTCTCCCTTCTAGTTGCTACACATTTACTTGTAAATAAGTTATGAGAATATGATGTAAGATCAAGATAACTTCTGCCTGATAAGTTTCAGTATTATCATTATCTGTTTGCTGGATAGTGTTTGGATATTATAGGGAGAAGTTACCTGAATCAGTCACTTATGGGAGTTTTTAAATTATCTAATATTTTGGTCTGATTCTTTCAATGCTGTCTTGCCACCTAATAAATTACCATGAGTCGCGTACTGAAATGGTTTTCAATGTATCGCGAGCATAAGTTGTCCTGAGCCAGATGGGTTTCAAAATATTATGACATCTGTTAGTTACAGTTTCCCTCATGGGTTGATAGAAAGAAGGGTTATAATCAAGTGGTTCTACAGGCTCCATTGTATAGTTTCCCATAAGATACAATGTACAAATGGCAAACTAAAATACATCTTGGTGAATAAAATGGGAACAACTTAAACTGAAAAATATAATACAACAACAAGTACCACATCAACAACAGCAGCAATAACAAATCTCCTCTACCTAGAGGGCTACAGCCTTTGCCTTATTACTACACGCGCAGGGTCAAAGAGGCAATTCATATAAGACTTCACCCTAACAACATTAACAGGGATAGTGGAATAGAAATTCCAGAAGCGTGGATGCCCACGATCAAAAAACACAACACAACAGGAGAGCCGTGCGAGAGCGGACCGCCGAGGGAGCAAATCACTGAGTGAACAGCAAGGATCGAAATGCACTAATCAGAGCTGTTGAAAAACAACTAATCACAGCAGAGCATCATGCTTTATGAGATCACGCAGAAGAAGAAGAAGAATACTAGCAGTATGCAGTCGAAACGTCGCGATCTACATCACATTTGACTACATAGTGATATAAACGAAAAACCTAGTTTTTATTGTCATTCACCAAGATGAATAACCACAACCTTTTCTACGAAATATCAGTTATGGTTGCGGAAAACAATAGTGTTGTAAAGCCGAAATATCAACAGTATACTTCTCTAAATAAAATGTTAAGCAATTTTTCAAAAGTGTTGATGGCGCATATATCTTTTACTGCTGTAATAAACAATGGAGGCATCGGAAAAGGCATCGGTGGCATCCGGAAAGACACCAAGAAGAATTATACTTACGTTTTCTAACTTGCTAAACAGAGAACTCAGTATAGGGACAAAAGCCGTGTTCGGTGACCCTTTGCTCTTCCTCAAAGCCTAAAAAAAAATCCCGCCAATTTGAACGCCCTTGCAGAACTTTTTCCTGCCATTTATGATTTTTAAAAGCCCTAACAATTATACCATTCTCGAACGAACGATTGAAGAAGAAGAAAGACCATGAAAAGCCTCCCTTTCGGCAGCCATCTTTGTTTATCATTATTTGCCGGCCGCGCGCGTGCGGCAAGGAAACTGAACATAAACGGCATTAACCATTTAATCCCATAGAGCGACAAGCATCTAATTTCATCCCTGAATCGCACATTAAGGCCACGAAAATATAGGAAATTATCACTCACTAAAGAAGCTCTTGATTGTTAAACAAATTCTCATCATCAATACCATAGAAAATGTATAGAAAAAAGTATGGAGAATATGCCTACTGATGTTAAGGTGTAAAGGGTTAAGCAACCACTCAGACAAAAGTCTCCCTTGGTTCTTCATATGACCGTCTTCTCTCGAATCCAGCTTTCGCCTTGGAGGGCAAAAGAGAGAAACTCTGGGTACGAGGTTGTTTCCCTGAATAAGGAGCAGTGGGTGTAGTGTTTTGGAGAGCGAATGCTCATCATCTCCTTGAAGAAAATTATAGCGGTCATGAGCTGCCACCTATGATTTTTGCATTAAGAGAAAAAACAATTGTCTCACGGAAATGAACGACGGTAACGAGGAAGAGGAGGAGAGAGAGTGGAGAAATAGAAATTATCTATGTCATTATGATGTAAGATGACGTAAGGGTTGTGAGCCGGTGCGCATGGGACGCAGCGGTAGATCGTTATGCGCAGTTTGAATATCGAAGCTTTTATCTGTACGCAGTAGGAATTGTTTATGGAATTTACTGTGAATGAAACGTGCTTTTCAAGCTGCTCTTGCAATTGTCACCCTGGGATTAAGATATGAGCATCTTTTCTCCCTTTCCTTTTCAGAGACAAACATGGAAGTGAAGAAATATCAAACTTTTAAATAAACAGTCGCGTTCAAATGGTTCATCAATTTAAGAATAGACTCACTAAATTATATGCACCAGCATATAAAGTCAGGAGTATTCGAATTCATGGTATAATAACTTTTATAGGAGTTTGCTCTATCAATCAAGAAAAATCCTGTATTGAAGACGCATCAATTACATTCCCAATGACTTACATCATAATGACATAGGAGGAAATGAAGGAGAGAGAGAAACTGGGAACGACGTTGGAGACGGTTTAATTATCGACGCAAAATGGTTAACCCTTGATAAAGAAAGCTCAAATGAAGAGAGGTCTGGATATATAAAAAATACGGACAACCTGAGTGTTTACTTTTTTGGTTGTTTCCTTGTTTGTAGCATCATTTTGGACTTGAAATCCCCCCGCCCCGTCCGAAATATTCGATCCACCCTTTGCCAACTGCTGGCCTCACACACGGGCGTGGTATTAACAAACCTGAAATGTTCTCAGGGGTTCCATAACAAAGGGTCTAGCCATAGTCAAATTATCATCAACCAATGTTGTTTCTCGTGTCAGTCCACTACCATGCCGACTTCACACGTTACTCGACGGGTCTTCCGGTGACCACGCATGCGTCAAATCGAACTGTCCCCAGTCCCCGTGTCGTCTTTTGACTTTCATCAAATGTAGTGACTTTTGCTTGATATCTTTTGATAGTGAATGAGCTGCCACTACGCCATAAATGGAAGGACTTGAGGTTTCGTTTTCTTCCTCGATAGGCTTGCTTTAACTTTGGACTTTATGTCGTTTTTTCTCTTCCTGAGAACTCGTAGTCATGATTTTTTGACTGGGAACTGACATGACAATTCAATTTATTTACACAGCACTGAAAAGAAACACACATTAAAGAAGAACCAGGGCAGTGAACGAAAAAAAAAAGGAGGGAGCGCCCACAGTCTTCACGGTACATCGATTTACACGAGATTTTGCGATGTAAATAAGAGTGGCCTGCGAACTGACCCAGGTCTCAACAACAGTACTACTACACCCACGGCTCCTCACTCAGGAGCAAACATTTCTTTTGTGTCGTTCTTTTTATGTGGGAAGTTTATTCATTTCATGACCTTGTTTGGAAAAATTCTCCTATTTTCTTAATTTCGATATAGGTGGGATTATTTAAGAGGAGAATTAAAAATCAGAGCGTTGAATCCTTCAGTCCGCGCTGATCGTTCATATTTCCTCTTTAAATATAATCGTGTTTTATCAGAAGCGGATTCTTGGCGATCAAATCAGCTGCTCCACTCGCCACTAGAAGAGAGAAGAAGCCAAAAAGACAATTAAACTGTTCCTATAGACGCAAGAATAAAAAAGCAATGGACTTTTTCATATTGCCTTGGTGAAAATAGAAAGGCCCGTCAAACTCCGTTGTGACAGGTTCCGACTCCAACGCAATATTAAGAGAAAGTTGTTTTTCTTCCGCTCGGGACACACTCATAATCGGAAAACGAATTTCCAAGTCAGTACTCAAACCTAAAATTTCCCCTTTGTGAACTTAGATTGATCTCTAAAAGCTGTGTCACATTTAATTGTTGATTGATGGTTCGATCTCCTTCAAACAGCGCCTTCAGTTTGACATAACGATAAAAAAGAGCCAAGTTTTTCAGCCTCAGTTTTTAATTCAGTTCGTAGCAACTCCGGTATGATTACAAAAGCTATTGACACTTCAGCTTATCTAAGATTTCACTTAAACTGAACTAAAAAAAATTGACGGGACGGTAATTTAGTGATAGACGGCATATAAGTTGTCTCTGAGCTTTAACGCATGTTAGAACATAGCGTTTTCATTCTCTGAGCCGACATGACCACAAGATCGCCAAAGAAATGTGCGAATACTGTGGTGAATTTTATATTTAGCTAAATTCCTTTGTCGTTACCCCGTAGAGAAGAACAAAGTAACTTACCGTCAAAATCAAGCGCCGAAGTTTTTTCAACGAAAGCGGTAGAGAGAAACCCAACAGTTAAAGTTCGTATTCACTGAATGACGGAAAATGTAGCGGCTGAGCGAACGAAAAATGTCTTCCAAGCGGAAAATAAACATTGCTTCTTGTTTGACAGGACAAGAATTAATTCGCTCCTATTTGGAGGTGTGTCAATTGCTTATTGTTTTATAATCAAACAAAACTTGTTCATAGTTAAATTCTGTTCAAGCCTCAAATGGGTTGACGGTTTCCGTTAATTGATTCAAACATGCCTTCATAATACTAGTGCTACTCTAATCGGTATTAATTCATTTAGAATGAATATTGCTTCTCATATTAACCTTGTCACTACCGAGAGCGATCACAGAAGTATTAAAAAAAAGAATATATTATTCTATTTAGGGCCAAATTCGTAGTGCTGAAATTATAAGAAATAGAGGGTGGACGGTGCAGAGCATTGATAATTGGATAAACGTAACGAGGAATTTTTTAATCAGAAATCGCGGCCAGTTGGTTGCATTTTGACACACAAATTTGAGAGTAAGTTACATGATTTCAACAAACTTTTCCCACCATCAGACTACAATACTTGAGTACAAAGTTTGAAATATTTAGAACACACAATGATGTGATGGAAGGTAATTTTGACGAAGCTAACAGTTCAGGGTAGTTATATTTATGTGGTATTACCATAATAAACTGATTTCAATTCCATTAATGACATTTCAGAATCTACTTTAATTATCGTATTATCGTTGCCATTTAACTGAAGTATTTTTCCCTGCCTAGTGACTTTTTGAGTCATTAAGGACTTGCAAGATGGGGGGGGGGGGGAGGGGGGGAAAAGAGAGGAGTGACCCAACAATGACCATTGTTCCTTCGAAAAGAAGACCAAAGAGCCAACACGGAGAAAGAACCATATTTCATTTAATAACGCAATTCGATCTAAAATACAAAGAAACCACGTTGGCAATCGGCCTTATAAGAGTTCAAAACGAACAGAAAATTAATTGTTATAACCTGAAAATCAACTGAAAACTTACTTCTTGACTGCCTCCGTACTTGTGGTAAATAACTGGTCAGCAATATTATAATAACTGGTAAGCTTGGTTGAAACTGAACCTAACAACCGAACAACCAGATTACGCGTCTCTAATTAAACGGTTTACGTAACAAACATTGCTATAATTATGGAAATATATGAATTCAGACGGAGCGTGCGCGGAATAGTAGACATAAACAGCACGCCCGTTACATTTAACAATTAATTATAATAAAATACATGTTCAATGAAGCAACCATGGAGCGTGGTGGCTCAGTGCATCAGGACCAGGCTCTCTAGATCTGTTAATATTCGTCTCCTTCGTAATGATCTGACAGAAAAAAAGGGAAGGCTAGGATTAAACAGAGTGCATTAACTCAACCTTTTTTGAAACACGTTTAATATTTTAATCATTGTTTAAATTATATGTGGTCTCGATTACCGCCATCATCTCCAAACCGGTCTACTAAACTCCCAATTCCAGAGTGGTACGCAGGCTCAATTCACGAACGGGGCTGGTAATTGAGGCTAAACGATGGGGACAGATAGGGGTATGACGAAGTCCACAAAAGCACTCAATTAGTCCAGAATGTAGAAACTTCTCCAGATTTTGGTGACCTCTAACTAGTAGGGGCGTTTCACCTACTCCCATACAGGAAGCTACCCCATTACAAGGCAGTCATTGCTGGGAATTGACTCTAAGTATAAAGAGTAAGGAAGCTTCATTCTTCAACATAAGTACCACACCCATCAACAATATACCAGTAGCAATTCAAACTACAAGCTGAAAAGAGTCATCACGACTAGCAACGTGCTTGTAATTTTTTGTAGGTTTGGTGCTAAAAAAACTGAAAAAGAGTTACCTGAATTCTCATTTCCACCTTGATAATCAACTCTTCTTTCAAAATCTTCCTCTTCATCTCCATCATCGGCTGATGGTGGTTGAGGAGGAAAAAGCAGTGGATTAAGAGGTGGCAACAACAGCTGAAGGAAAGGTGATGGTGGTGGTGGTTGAGAGGGTGATGGTGAACCTCCTCCACAACCACCACCACCACAACCACCATCATCATCCCCTCCACCACCAGGGTCACCTTCATCATCTCCCCTGTCATGACCTTCTCTGCCATCACCTCCTCCATTATTATTTTCTCCAACAACATCATCATCCACTCTCCCACCATCAAGTCCTCCTCTTCTCCCTCTTCCTCCACCATTGCTTCCACTGTCATCTTCTTCACCACCATTTCTTCTGCCACCCTCTTGCATGGGACACCGGCAATAAAGGCAGTTTGTGTGACCTTCTTCTCTGCACTGATTGAGGCAATCCTGATGGTATTCACTGTTGCAGCACAGTGATTTCATGAAGACCTCTTCTTTTCCACAAATTTCACAACACAGTGACAAGACCTGAAAGAAAGAAGGATAAGCTAAGTAAGCACAGAATTTTGATTAAATATGATATGATGACCTAACATTACCCACAAATATCAAATATCATAACTTAAACATCATCAAAACGAAGAACAAAAAAATTGATTAATTGAATTCATTATTGCTACACCAGCAATCTGTTTGTTAAATGCAAAGGTATAAAATTCAAATTTTAGAAAGAGTGTGAAAAATTAAGCTGAATGGCCCCCCTTGCCCTTAAAAAAGAAACTGTGGTGTTGTTACATTTAAATAAAGAGGGTAAGTTACTGAAGAAACTATGGTGCTGCACCAGTGGGAAAGTATAAAAGGGTAATTTAGTATTATCAACAGAATTGACAACCTAAATTGGTCACCATAAAGAGTTTTAAAGCAGAGCAAAGGACCAAGGGCTAATGTTTGAAACGTCAGCTTTAACACTCTTTACGGTAGCCAATTTAAGTTTTCAACTCAGTTGATACTACATAATTACCTCGTTGTTACATTTGGCCAATGATAATAGTTTCTTGTGACTCAACACTTTTGAAAAAAACATCTGCTAAATTGATTGCAACTAAACAATACCCTTTTTACAATTAACTTCACCATCTACAATGAAAAACAGGATTTAAAAAATCAAACCTTGGAATGTTGTGGGAAAGTCTGCAGAGGGTGATTTTCCCATGTGTCAGAAACATCATCATTAGTTGATGGTTGTTTAGATGATGTTAGAGCAGCTGTGTTAAACAAAAACAAGAAATGATATCACAAACTCTTCAACACCCTAACATCAGTATGCACATTCTCCATTCTGTTCTTTATACATCTCCCAAGGTGCTGACAAGGAGAATTTGTCTATCAATCAAGAGATTCTATGGTTGGTGACAATTTCCTTTATATTCCTGACCTAAATGTGTGATCCAAGGGCAATACTGTAAGGAGAAATTACAAGGGGTCTGAGGGTCACAGCAAGGAGAGAGTTTATAGATTCAATTGGCAACAGTCACACAAACAGATTCCTGAAAACAGAGCAATTTACTTGATGGAAATCTATTAGGAAAATGTCAGTCAGCTACAAAAAGGGACAACTCAATGAAATTCACTTAAGAAATGCATTAAAAACATAACTGTTTGGTCATCTTTGAACATGTTTTAAAATGCAGACCAAATAAGGACTTCAATTTGGAGTAAAGAAGCTAATACCTTGAGTTGCATTTGTTGGTTTGACCAAGCTGCATTTTTGAGAACTGATATTCCTTTTTCATGAACAGTTTGATTGAAAGTTTCAGGCTTTCTTAGTTAAACTCTTCAGAGAACTGCAATTCAGTAGATAATTAAAATTTCTAAAGCTTTTGCAGGCTAGTGTTGTTTTTACGAAATATGTAATATGTAAACATTCCAATAAAATCTATCTCTCTGGCTCTGTAAAAGAAACAAAAAGACATTTCCTGCAATAGTCCACATGCCTGGATAATCAATTCCGTTGACAGTTCTCTTTCTATGAAAACTATAACATTGTGAAAGTCATGTGTTAATACACATTAAGAGTCAATGAACATAGGACAAACAACAAACACATCTGTTACAGAAAATATAAAATCTTAAAAAATAGTAAGACTTTCTACTCCATTCCTCCTCTGGCCATGCTGAGATTTCCACAACCCTAGAATTTTCACCCAGCACTACCAAAGAGAAAAACTTCTAGTTGTTGCTATCGTATGGTATCTTTTAGAGAATTTGTCAATACAGAAGAGTACAATATTGACATGCTCAGAATGACAAAGAAAACAAGAAAAAGAAAGAGAAGTATTGGACTAAATATCTCAAGAAAAGATTTTATGTTAAATGTAATGTTTATTAGAAAAATGAATTAAACCACAATGTTGATCATTATCAACCTCATACATATCCATTGTCCAGTACTTTTCAAGAGAACCACTCTATAACTCTGATTGACTCAAACTCTCTGCTAACTCAAACAAAGTCCAATTTCCCTGGGATTTCAAACTCAATTTACTCAAACTCCTCATTTATAACCTCTTGCCTCAAATTTTCCCTGATAACTCAAACTTTAAGTAAAAATGCCTGTTGATGAACTTCAAAGTGTCAGAAAAAACACAATTTAATGTAGCTCATTGACATGTCTATGACTCCAATCATAATGGACAGGAACATGATTACATTAATTTATGAAAATGGAATTGAAGCCCACAAAAGTTTAATAAATATCTGGTCATTGTTGATATAGCAGGGTACAGTTTAGTTGGGTACATTAAATGTTCAGTTCTATGTACACAAGCCAAATGTTCAATGAACATGGACATGAACACTGTTCTCTGGAACAATCATTCCCTAAAGAACAGTTGAATCACCCAATTGTTTCATATCTTTGTTTCTGTATTTCCAGCCAAAATGTGCAATTTTGTATCAACCAGCAAATCAGTGTTTTTATACTCACCAGTTGCAATTTGTAAGGCTCAAACCAGATGCATGTAAACATTCCTTATGTGCTACTCTTTGGCAGCATCCATTCACCTGAACATTTTCCAAGCAAACACCACAACAATAGTGGGAATTCTGGAATGCAAAGATTGAAAATTATTTAAAAATCATAAGGGTAAAACTTGATTTGTCTTTCAAATAAATATTGTAATAATTTGCCATTTTGCTTCAAAAAGGAAGTAATTAATGAAGGGAAATCTTATTTCCTTACTCAGGGATAGAAAAGGAACAGCCCATGAAAAGCACAACTATACCAGGTCGATTAGTGTATTAAATAAGTAAAAAAAAAAAAAAAATGAAGTAACATTTCTGCATGTCAAAATTAAAATATCACCATACACTCTTCTTCAGTGAATGGCTTGTATTTGAGTATCAGTGTAGTAAACCTCAGACCAGCCTGACCTGGTCTGAATTTGCACTGTAAGTGATTCAAGTCAACTACAGCAGCAATGCCATTGAAAAGGTGAAGGTACACAATGTCCAATGTCAGACAATATGGCAACTTAACAAAGTCAATTTTTCATCTTGTAGCAATATCATTTATCTACTCAAACTGTCTTATTGGGCTTACCGGTATTTCTGTGCCACTGACTAAAACATTACTACAAATTTCAATTTTGAGGTAAATTGCAGTAAAGTTACCACTTAATATCTTTACAGATAAAAAGCTGAAGAATCAATAGCCTACTTATAGCTACAAAGCTAAATATATAATTAAGTCAGCTTCATCTTAGGTTTGCAGGCATAATGGCCTCCACATACCTTTTCCTCGTCATATTGGTCTCAGACATTACTATCAAACACAATTAATATTTTAAATACCTTTTCTCCATCTTGTGCTTGTTTTAACAACAAATCTTCATTTGTTGATGGTTGACGCCCAGAGCAAACTATGAGATAACACATCACCAATATTATAATACCTCATGTCAACTAAAAAATTTAAGAAGTAGATAAATACACAAATATAAATGAATACAGAAAGACCCCCTTTAAGTTCAAACAGAGTAGACAAATTTTCTTTATAAGTATACAGCTACATGCAAACGTTTATGTGTTAAGCCAGAAGTAATTTAACAAAAGTCATTAAAAAGAAGATTAGGCCCATTTGGTTCATTATTAGTTTTCCCAATCCAAATTTATGTCTCCCTGGAAAGCCATATGACATCTCAAAAGGATGTGGAAAAATGAAAAGGAAACTGCCAGCCCTGCCTGGAGTCACAGCTGCATGCTTGTAATGGCCTCCCATATGTTTATCACTTAAAACTTGGAGGAGAAATGCAAAAAGGGAAATGATTGATGGAGGCTGGACATGGGGGCAGTTTGACCAACAGGCAACTGACAGACATCAATGGCCTTCCCTAACTAAGACCTCATGTAGAAGGATCCACAAAGAGGATTAAGTAAGTTAGTTAGACCTTAAAATATACTTGAACCCATCCTTTTAACCCAGTATCCAGCCTGTTTACATTTTGGCTCTGGGTCTCACTACATTGTAAAAGCTTCAAATACCTGGAGGTTGATTTCCATTGACTTGTGATCTTTGGTGTCTTACTTCAGTGTCTACCTCACAGTTTATATCGCCAATTACATTAGTGTTGTGAGGAGCTACGCCATCACCAGGGCTGAAAATAAACCAAAAGACTGTGATACATATTTTGTTTACTGCATCTCTATCGGATTGGGGTATAACACTAGCTTAAAAATGGCTGTGGGTTTGTCCAATTTGTTGCACATGAGTACCACAATTTGATATAAACAAAACAGATTATCTCATCAAGTAAAATCAACACAACTTTTAATTTGTGTGACATATTATGATAGATTTCTCTTCCACAAAAATTTGATTAAACAATAATTAACTGACACATTTAACTCACATCCCATTTTTTTCAGCCAGAAGGATAGAAGAAATTTCAATATTGCGAGAAGTGCTAAAATAGCCAAGGTTCAGTATGCATTATTGGTTAAATTTCCACACAGCCCCATAACATTGTAAAACAAATCTGTTTTCCCTATGGCAATGCATTGTTTTTGTCCTTGTTTTCTCTATCCAAGAACTGAATGCTTAATGTAGTATGGGGCTGTGCAGAAATTTTACCGGCATTATTTTTGAAGTAAACCAAAAAACCATGTTTTACTTTCAGCACACATGGCATATAAATTAAGATATCACCAATAAATTATCTTTTGACGATCCAAACAACAATGAAATTTTGACCAGTGGAAAATTAAAAATAATGCACTTGTCTGAACCGGTAAACTATATTTTAATATTACTAGGTAACAAGATGTCATTTTGTGAAATTTGTAGCAACTAGAGTTCCCCTAAGTTTATTGTTATTTTAAACTGTTCTTTTAAGTGTTGACCACAGTTGAAGAATTATTAGCTGTTAAAAGCTTAAAGCAGATATGCTGTCCAAGCAACTTACGTGCTTGACGCTTGATCTGTGACTCTTTCATTCGACCCAGTTGCATTCGCTACATTGGAGAGCTTATAAAAACAAATAAACAGCTACTAAATATCACGCCTTGACCTCCTTACAACATTTCATTTTGTACATATAGACTACGTTCAAATGTAATTTACTATTGCTTCCTACCGAGCTAACAAGGCTTGTCAGTTTCTGATCTCTGAAAACATATACATTTGATGCCAAAACTTCCGTACATTCTAGGCCTCCTGGGACGTCTGTGTGTCCCACGGAGAATTGTTTGAAGCAAACTAAGTGTAAAAATTGTATTATTGTAATAAACAATCGAAACTTCATTGAGGAAGAAGAATTGGTTAAGTTATGAAGAAAGTGGTAAGCAACACAAAACCTCGTGTTTATTACACAGTGGTCAATGAGGAGATTACAAGACTACGAAAAGTCAAGCTCGCGTAAATATGAAAGGTTGTGATTTCTTTTTACCTCTGAAAATTCTACGTGAACGTCCTCTACTGGTACAGAACGTCCAGAGGAGCCCGTCAGAGTTGATGAGGTGGACATCTGATCCTGATCCTCGTTCGTATTTTCCATTTTCTGAAAAACAACAAAGTATGGATACGAAATTTTGACGTTGAAAGAAATTCCATCAAAACGGCCAATCCTAGCCATATAGCCATCTAAGAAACATTTACATCGTTTTGTGCTCGGATTTACATGTTCTTAGCGTTAAATCAGACGCTTTAAGAGTAAAATATGAAAAAAGCTGACTAGATTTGCATATCAACATACATTTTCTTCAATTTTGACAAGCTCATTCACCAGACCTGTATTAAACCAACGTCAAATAATAGTATTCTATATGCTTAGCGCAACTCGTGATATAAACAACCGAGTCACGAGTTGGTGAAAGTTTTCTAAAATCCTGGTATTTTATTGGCTAATCCAAGCGCGGGAAGTCGAGGCCTTGCGTTTACAGCTGATTGTAATGGAAAGCACACTCCGACATCCCTCAGAAGGAGGTCATTTCGGGTAGATTTCCGATTACGAAATCCGAGCTCGCCCGATGTTGTCTTCGTGATGAAGGCCCTATTTAGCATATTAGACCCGCAAAACAGAGTAGAAACGAACACGTGCTTCGTTTTCGCTCATGACTTCGTATTAGGCGTAAGATATTGCTTTTTTTTTTTCGTTGCTTACCTTTATTACAGACTCCACAAAATTTTTGCGATGCCTCCTTTTCACGGATGGCCGATTACAACTACAACATAGTAACACCTCCACGAAATCTGTCAAAAGGAGGATTTTAAAACACCGGAAATGGAGAGGAAAGATAAATGATACGGTCGATTAACTCCCAGACAATTGAATGGTCCAAACTAGCAAAGGCGGGAAATTTGTTATCGTGCAAGATATCAAAGTATCTGTTTGCTCACTCAATTCGTATTCAGCGTTCGGCCGTATTCCAATCGATAATTTCGCTTTCTGAACAAAATTTCCAATTCTATGATGGCACGTAAATTAACTTGTCAAGAAGTGAGTTCATTGTTTGAGAGAAAGTTGTCTGAAAGGTCAGTCTCTCCTGAAGTCTACTATGAAAAAGAATTCGCGCAGGATGAAAAAAAAGAAAGTAGACTATAAAAGGCTGCCAGTATCTCAGAAGAAAAATCCTTTCACTGGACGTGTAGGGGAAAGAGTAAACAACATGAAAAGGGGGTATAACGTCAGCTTAAACGATATAGAACGCCAGCCTGCCAAACAGCCGAAACTCGCACACATCAAGAATGCCAACTCAAGCGCCGAGGCTCAAGTAAACATAAACCGCAGTGTGAACGTGAATAACTCTAATGGTTCAAATTCAAACGCCAATCAAACTGTAAAGGCAAGCACCCCTTACACACCAAACACGACCACATGCATCACCAGCACCGCAAACGCAAACACCATCTCCTCCATTAACATAACCTCGAGCACAACCAGCACTGCAAACACATGCATCATCCTTACAGTAAACGCGACAACGAACACAAACCTGGTCCAGCAAAATAAAAAAGATGATGAAGTAGAATTTGTAAAGACCTCTCACTGAAGCACCTCAAAGGCCGGTAAATTCCATCTCTCGGAACAGGACATTAGTACCATTTCAACTGGAGACTGGCTCACCGACCATATTGTAGGTGCAGCTCAGTCTGTTCTGAGGGAACAGTTCCCTCACGCAAGAGGATTGGAAAATACAACTTTGGGGCCTATTTTTAATTTTTCTGTTCAAAAAGGCCAATTTTCACAAATCCTGAATACTGGCAGCCATCATTGGGTGTTGGTATCTACTGTAGGATGCTACACTCCTTCTGTAGTTTATCTGTACGACAGCCTGTTTTCGGGAAGAATTGCAGCCCTCGTGCAGAAACAGATTGCATCAATTATATACGAGGAAGGAACCAGTTTTAAGGTCATTGTACCAAATGTGCAACACCAGAACTTGAATTCCGATAACTGTGGAGTTTATGCTATTGCTTTTCTGGTTTCGCTACTACATGGCCTCAATCCTTCTAATCTGATATTTGACAGGAAGCTGATAAGACAACATCTTTTAAAGAGCCTGGAGAGTGGATCATTCGACCCCTTTCCCCTCTCTAAAGTACCCGAGTGTCGAGACAGGAGGCCACTTTTTGTTCAAGAGGTCTCGGTAATGTGCGAGTGTAGAATGCCGAGGGAAGAGTCAGACTCGAAGTCTCCTTCTCGTTGTGTGAAATGTTGTAGCTGCAAGGAGTTTTTTCACAGGAAATGCATTTCAACAATTATTTTGGAAGATTCAAGTGCAAACTGCGTTGTCCAAACTGCGAAAGAGCCCTTAAGCAGGAAGAGAAAAATAACCATTAATTTAACATGTAGTATTAAAAACTGATTCTCAGAACTTCTCATTAATTGTTTATTAAGATAATCGTCGAAGTGAAATATATATGTGTAGTTGTCGGAAATGAGACTAAAGAATCTGCTATGTTCCGAAACTTCACGTTTTATTAAATAAAACGTGAAGTTTCGGAACATAGCAGATTCTTTAGTCTCATTTCCGACACAGTGGCACCTCCGACGGGACGCGCGAAGCATGGAGGAACTAACCAAAGAAGCAGAGGCTAAATTGCAGATGTTGCTGTACACTAATGGAAAAACACGTGGCATTGTGGAAAAGGGAAACCTAGGAGCGGTCGCGCGACATCGCGACAACCTACAAGCATTGGTAAAAGAAGTAGACGCGCTTAAACTAAAGGTTGAACAGACCATGTTCAAGGCCGGGAAAAGTGCAGAAGACGTTAATTGGAAGTTGGAGCAGTAGCATTGAAGAACCGATCGCCGAAGCTGACGAAGAAGTTTCGCGACTAGAAAAATGGCTCGTGGAGACGAATGGAGAGATCGAACATCGAAAGCACAAGGACGAAGAAGAAAGGAAAGCCCGTGCTCGTGAAGAGGAGCTTAAATTCGAAAGAGAGCAAATGGAGATGAAGTTAGAATTCGAACGCCAACTGGAAGAGACCAAGGCAAAACAGCAACCTGTTGAGAAGGTTAATCAGACTGAACAAAGGACAACAAAGCTACCGAAACTACAGATCACAAAGTTTAATGGGACGTATAAAGCATGGCTGCCGTTCTGGAACAAATTTCAAGCTGAAATTGATAAAGCAAACCTTGCATCTGTGACCAAGTTTGCATACCTAAAAGAGCTGGTAGATCCAAAGGTTCGAGCGGAGATAGACGGACTGCCTTTCACAACAGAGGGCTACGAAAGGGCAAAGAATATTCTCATCGGCGAATATGGGAAAACGAGCGAGATCGTGAATGCGTACGTCCAGAACATCGCGAATTTGCCTGTCATTACAGGAACACAACCTGCGCCTATCCACGAATTTTACAAGAAGCTCGTGTACAATGTGCAATCTTTGGAGACACTGGGCAAATTGAAAGACGTCACTGGAAATGTAAGGAGTGTGCTCGACAAACTAAAGGGTGTAAAAGCAGATCTAGTGAGAGGACAAATGGACTGGCAGGACTGGGACTTCTCACAGTTGATAAAAGCTTTGAAAAGCTGGAAGGAAATCAACCCCATTGGGAGCGGCGCGGATAATGCGGGAAAGCAAGGTGCTAAATTCCGCGATCGCGAGAAAACATTTCACGCAAACGAAACTACGCCAACACAAAGAGGGTGCGTCTATTGTGACGCAACTGACCACAGAGCTGTGAATTGCGACAAGTTTGTGACAGTTGGAGACCGCAGGAAACAATTAGGACTGAAACAGCTTTGTTTTAACTGCACCGGAAGTCGACACCGTGCTTCTGAGTGCAAAAGCCGTTCTGGCTGCCAGATCTGCAGTCGAAGACATCATACGTTGATCTGTGACAAACATACATCCCGAGACCAGCTGATGACCACAACAAGCGCAGAAAGGAAAGGAGTGGTGTATCCTATGGTAACAGTTGACGTGAACGGTGTTAAATGCCGAGCATTGTTGGATACAGGAGCCGGAAGTTCCTACGCTTCATCAACGCTTCTGAACTGTTTACATTTGCGCCCTATCCGTCAACAATTCAAGCGCATTGAAATGATGTTTGGTACTTCAAACAAAGCGATAGACATCTATGGCCTACAAATTCGAAGCGTCGATGGTAAATTCACCTTAGAAGCCGAAGTAAACAAAGTCGACCGCAATGAGTTGTTGACATTGGAAAACCCAAAATGCGCAGAAATCGTAGCTCAGTTTTCTCACTTGAAGGGCGTAACCACAAATGATAACGACGAGAAAGCGATGTTGCCTGTTCATCTGATCCTTGGAACAAACGAGTACGCTAAGATCAAAACAGGGGCAAGACCAAGAGTTGGGCGCTCGGGAGAACCAGTAGCAGAATACACGAAGTTCGGCTGGACGATCTTGTCACCTGGAACAGAGTTGGATCTCAGCAACATGTTGTTAACGCAGACCTCCGCAATTGATTACGAAGAATTGTGCAAGTTAGACGTCTTGGGGCTAAAGGACAATCCAAGTGGAGACCAGGAAACCGTTTACGAAGAATTCAAAGAGCAACTAACTAGGAGTTCAGAAGGCTGGTACGAGACGAACTTGCCCTGGAAAGGAAATCACCCCCCCCTACCGAACAATCACACTGGAAGTTTAAAACGTCTCAAAAATCTCGTGCGGAAGTTAGAGATACAAGGCGAGCTGGAGAGGTACAACGACATTATCCAGACTCAACTGAGCCAAGGGATCGTAGAACACGCTGACGAGGTGGTCAAGGACGGAAAAGAGTTCTACATTCCTCATAAAGCGGTCGTGCGCGAGAATGCAGAATCTACAAAGATACGCATTGTTTATGATGCTTCTGCAAGAGCTAATGCAAGTGTCCCCTCACTCAACGAGTGCCTCGAAATCGGCCCTCCACTACAGAACCAGCTTTGGAACGTGCTGGTACGAAATAGGTTCTATCCCGTGGTAATAGCTGGCGACTTAAAACAAGCATTTTTGCAAATTCGCGTCCGAAGAGAAGACCGAGATGCCTTACGCTTTCATTGGATAAAGGATCGGGCAAGCAAACAAGTAGAAACCTTGCGATTCACTCGAGTACTCTTTGGTTTGGCACCATCTCCATTCCTCTTGGCCGCAGTTATCAAAGAACATCTACAGCGATACAAAATGGTGAACCCGGAATTAGTAGAGGAGATAGAGCGCAGTATGTACGTGGATGATTTAATCAGTGGTGGGGAGACAACAGAACGAGCGTTAGAAATCAAGATGACAGCCACGACCATCTTTGGTGAGGCGACCTTCAAGCTGCACAAGTGGCATTCCAACGATCGGGAACTAGAAGTTGAAACTGCGACTGTAGATGAAGAAAGTCAGAGTTACGCCAAACAACAACTGGGAACCAGAAAGGGCGAAACAAAACTGCTAGGAGTCCCCTGGGACAAAGAAAAGGACGAAATTCAAGTCAGCTTCCCGATTTCAACCGCTGAGCCGACAAAAAGAGGTATTCTTGGAAAAGTCGCAAAAATCTACGATCCACTCGGTCTGGTTTCACCCGTAACCCTCTCTGGAAAAATGCTCTACAGAGATGCCTGCGACACGAAGATCGCGTGGGATAGGCCCTTACCAAGTGACTTACAAGCCAAATGGAAGAAATGGGAGCAAGGACTTCCAGAGCACGTGAACGCGCCAAGAAATGTCGTCAAGCATTTAGGGAAGATATTATCAATCGACTTACACACATTCGGGGACGCAAGCGGGAAAGGAGTTGCAGCCGCGGTTTATGCAGTGGTGGAGCAACCATCAGGCACGAATCGAAGCCTCGTGACGGCGAAGTCGCGGCTCGCGAAGAAAGGACTCACGATTCCCCGATTAGAACTAGTGGCTGGACATATGGCTGCGAACCTAGTACAAAATGTGAAAGAAGTCCTGAAGGGTTTTCCCGTAAGAAGTGTCTATGGTTGGCTGGATAGCACAGTCGCACTGCATTGGATCCGTGGTAATGGCGAATACAAACAGTTCGTGGGAAATCGAGTGAGGAAGATCCAAGAAAAAGAAATAAACTGGAGGCATGTATCAACAGAGGAGAATCCTGCGGACGTGGGGAGTCGGGGAGGAGATGTTAGTAGATTGACAGCTCTTTGGTGGCAGGGACCAAGCTGGTTAGCAAAACCGCAGGACTGGCCGCCAGACCTTGTAACGACATCTACTCAAGAATCAAAAGCGGAAGAAGTGAAACAAACTCGCGAGTTGTTTGCTCTAGCAGTAGAGAAAACAGAGAACAACGACGCCTTCGATGCGCTGCTGGAGAAGTACGAGCTGTGGCGTGTGTTGCGAGTGGGTACTTGGATCTGGAGATTCCTCCACAACATAAGAACCGTCCGTAAACAGAGAATCGTTGGTCCCCTTACCACTGAAGAAATACAGAAACAGACAACATTCTGGATCAAGCGATCTCAACAACAAGCAAAGTCGAGCCAGAAATTTGAAGAAGACCGTTTACAGTTGAATGTGCAAGGAAACCAAGAGGGAATATTAGAGTGTAGGGGAAGAATTCAAGGCCATTACCCCATCTTTCTGCCAGACTCCTCGCCCTTCACTCGCAAGTTAGTTCACCGATCACACGTCGACACACTGCACGGAGGAGTGGCCCTTACCATGACCAAGGTGCGAGAGCTATACTGGGTACCGCGTTTAAGGGCACTCGTAAAACAAGCTCTCAGAGCGTGTTCAGGCTGCAAGCGTTTTCAGGCCATGGCACTAGCAACGCCGCCTCCCGGACTCCTACCCACTGACCGCACAGAGGGGAGCACCCCATTTGAGGTTATCGGAGTCGATTTTGCAGGGCCCATCAAGTACCGTATCAGAGCCAAAACAGAAGGAAAGGCCTATCTCGCATTGTACGCGTGCAGTCTTACCCGAGGATTATTCCTGGAAGTACTACCAAGCCTGGAAACCAGTGAATTCCTAAGAAGTCTAAAACGGCTCATCGCGCGCCGTGGGCGTCCGAAGAAGATATATTCCGACAATGGCAAAACCTTTGTTGGCGCCGAGAAGTGGCTCAAACAAGTTATGCGTGACGAGAAGACACAAGATTACCTAGCACATGAGAACATCAAGTGGCAATTCAACCTCAGCCGCGCCGCTTGGTGGGGAGGACAGTTCGAGCGCCTCATCGCACTGGTAAAAACAGCTTTAAACAAGACTATCGGATGCGGAATGTTGACCTGGACAGAGCTGTGTGAAGTGGTACTGGATGTGGAGATTGCTTTGAATAATCGCCCTTTATGTTACGTCGAAGACGACATACAGTTACCCGTGCTTACCCCTAACTCACTGCTATTTCTTCGATCAAACCAGCTACCAGAACTGGAACCACACCATCTAAGAGAATTTGATCTGCGTAGAAGAGCTAAATATTTGCGAAGGTGCAAGCAGGCTTTGTGGACCAGGCGGACTACAGAATATTTACGAGGGTTGAGAGAACGACACCGGATGAAACACAAGGGTCAAACCACGCCCTTGGCCAAAGGAGAGGTAGTCATCATCAAGGACGAGGAACGAAATCGCAATAAATGGAAAATTGGAATCGTGGAAGATCTGATTCCGGGACGAGACGGAATCGTTCGAGCTGCCAAACTTCGAGCGGGGAAAGGAACACTTGAACGGGCGGTACAACACCTTTACCCACTGGAGCTGTCCTGCGATCGGGAGAATGTACAGGCTCCTCTGCAGCTCAACCCCTTAGCCCCGACATTCAGGCCCAGGAGGGATGCAGCGGTAGCCGCTCGTTATCGCATTCAAGATGCGAACATTGATGCCGATTAGAGATATTTAGGAACACTGAACTGATATACTGGACTAACTTTCTGTTTCGTTCATTGAATTTCAAATTTTATCGAGTGCGCCATTCTAGTGTTTTTTCTCCGTTGAGAAAAACAGGGGAGTGTGTGAGAGATTATTCAGCGTTAATTGATTTCCGGTTGATTTTTTGCGATAAGTGACAGATGATTGAACAATAGGATCATATTATATATTTAAATGAGAGAGACCAGAGCGAAGGACAGAGAACGGTGAGAGAGAGCGGGAGATTAAGTTGATTTTATTAAATAAAACGTGAAGTTTCGGAACATAGCAGATTCTTTAGTCTCATTTCCGACATAGTAATTTTTTATCTATGTAGAAGTCAGCTAAAAGAATTTTTAAAATGTATTCATGAGAAACTGTTTCTTATAGATCTTTCCCTAAGTACGCTCTTGCGTTTAGAATTGAAAATCCTCATCTAAATATTGTAAAAAAATATTATCATAGAATATTTTCAATGATGATCATGGCACAACGCAGATGAGAAAATATAATAGGTGAGACAAGTCACGGACTATCCTTGTCGACAAAAGTAATATCGCCTGCTACATTATATTCAAACTTAATCTCCGTCCAATCGAGGTAATGTACAATTTTTTTATTAATTACCATATTAGAAATAACAATATATCGCTTAAACTCTGAACGTAACTGCGTTAAATTTATTTCATCAGAAATCCAGAAGATTTCCGGTGTTTTAAAATCCTCCTTTTGACAGATTTCGTGAAGATGTCATTACGTTGTAGTTGTGATTGGCCATCCGTGAAAAGGAGGCGTCAAATGTATTTTGTGGAATCTGTCATATAGGTTAGCAACGGAAAAAAATGCAAATATCTTATCGCTAATACAAAGTCGTGAGCGAAAACGAAGTAAGTGTTCCTTTCTACTCTATTTTGCGGCTCTAAAATGCGAAATAGGGCCTTCATGAAAACATCGGGCGAGCTCGGATTTCGTCATCAGAAATCTACCCGAGATGACCTCTGGTATTGTAACATCCTCCTTTTGACAGATTTCGTGGAGGTGTTACTATGTTGTAGTTGTAATCGGCTATCCGTGAAAAGGAGGCATCGCAAAAATTTATTGGAGTCTGTAATATAGGTAAGCAACGGAAAAAAATGCAAATATCTTAAGGCGAATACGAAGTCATGAGCGAAAACGAAGCACGTGTTCGTTTCTACTCTGTTTTGCGGGTCTAATATGCTAAATAGGGCCTTCATCACGAAGACAACATCGGGCGAGCTCGGATTTCGTAATCGGAAATCTACCCGAGATGACCTCCTTCTGACGGATGTCGGAGTGCGCTTTCCTGTAATGGAAGACCTTATTAGTCAATGGCCTAAACTACGTTGAGTCTGCAGTTCTCCCAGTCTCACGCGGTTTCTCCCCCAAAAATCAACCTCGAAGTACATCAAAATGGCGGCCGCAATGAGGGCTGAAGTTTCTTTGATAATCAGCGTACTAAATCTACCAAATGTTCTGAAGAACGTTTCCAAAAACTTTTATAAACGAAAACATTAACGTTAAAACACTTTGTTTTAAATCAAACTTTTCATCGTCGTCGGCGTTTCGATTCGCTACAGTCATTGTTATTTAATAAGGACCGGAATCAGGCCATTTCTGAATGGATGTTTTTTAAAGCTGCCCTGAAATTTGTCACTTTTCCCGGGTTCAGGCGTGGTGGTAGCGTACAAGAGGGTCTCAAGGCTCTTAAGAGGGTGCGTATGTGCATTAAATGTGTTTCACATAAAGACAGTGTTCCTCTTTTTGTACCACCGTGTTTTCTTAATTCAGCTAACATTATTTATAAGGTCAAGTAGGTGAAGAAGTGTGAAAATTAGCGCTGGATTACGAGCGTACTACAGTTCATCTTATTTCAATCTAATTTAATTTAATTATTGATATCACCAAAAGTGTTGGTTTTTTACTGTTAATGCATGAAAAAGTCTTAGACTGTATTTCATGAGTGCTTCTGTTTTGTTTTAATTGTTATTTCAGTATACAGATTAGAATTAGAAGCACATCCCTGTCAGCTGGACACACAGCAGCAATGTGGGAGCATATACTACACATATTTGTTGCAGTTGAAGAGAATTGAGTGTCAATGTTAATCATCCTTCCTCTGCAGACCAAGCTGACACAAGTTTTTCCTCTGGGAAATGAAATCTTTCCTCAGTCAGTAGTAACCTTCACAAAGGAGAAGAACAGATCATTCAAGTTCTCAGTGAGAGAAATTAGAGAGCTCATGATTTCCCATGTTGTGAAAGACAGGTACCACATCTGGAAGTTTGAAAAACTCATTGGTCACAGCCTTGAGAGTTTCTTTAGAGAGGTTTCCTTTTGCTATCATTAGATTTGCATTAAAGCCATCAATGATAGGAAGTGCAACAGTAGCAACATGATGCAAAAATGTCACATCCTTTGACTTTAACCTCAAAATTTACTGTTACCATGATATTTTTCCTGTCAAAAAGATATATAATTGAGGAACATTACAGGAATCTTATCCCTATCATGTATTATAGAAAAAAACGTGAAAGAGCCGCCATTTTATTTTGGTAATGTTTGTTGATTTCATTGTTTTCTGTGCATGTGAGACAAGCATGTGTAATCACTTTGCCGCTGTGTCCATCAGCTGTTGATTATCATAGGAGTTTGTATGGGAATATTTGCAATGGCTCTGAGGAATAAAAAAAAAAAGTGAATTAGCAATACCTCACCTAACTTCCACAGCGCATTGCTCTCTGACCACTTACTACATTGAAGGAAACCCATTTTAGTGAGTTATCCATTTTGATGTTTTCTATGTACATAAGAAAAGCGGGTATTTAACAAACACAAAGAATCAAATCCTGATCATATCAGAGAACTGAATAGGCAGGCATTTGCCAAAAGTGAAAAGAGTAATACTTTGCATGAACGAAAAGTGAACAAAAATGCACAGAATAGAAATAGATCCTTGATGTCTGGGTTGAACACATGTGACCATGACCTGCCTTATCCAGCTACTATAGGACCAAGTTGTACAGCAGTTAATCAAATACATGAATTTGAATGTCAAGATTCAACACAAGAGATGCAAACAATGACAGAAGTCATTCAAATTTTCCAAGATAACATTAAGTGTGGTCCTGAATATGAATGTATTTCCTGTGATCAATTATGGTATTGCTTATCTGTCAGAAAGTGTGAAGCAAACAAATATCCTAAATGTTCCAAAACACTGCTTGATGCATGTACAATTACTACTGCTAGTATAGATAATATGAAATACATTTGATCTACTTGCCAATCAAACCTGACTAATGGGAAGCTGTCAGTCTGTTCTAAAGTAAACAAAATGGGATTCCCTGTGAAACCACAATGTTTAAACTTGACACCTTTAAAAGAAAGATTAATTTCTTCTCGAATATTCCATTTATGCAGATACGTGAACTCCCTAGATGTGGACAATTATCTATCCATGGCAATGTTGTTAATGTACCTGCAGATGTAAATTCAAATAAAATTCAGCTATCCCTATCAGACGTAAACGAAGGTTGAGTTACAGGCATCATTATCAATTTCAGAACATTAGGCCAAGAAAAGTGTTAAAAGCAGCAAAATACCTTGTTAAGACAAGTGAATTGTTTTTTTAAAAGTGAACATATAGAAGTTAAGAAAAATTGGTTTGGTAATCCTGGTACTAGAGCTAACGATGTTCTTGCAAATCAGAGTAATGAGTGGAAAGAATTCCTCACTAATTCACACGCGAGCACTAGTAATGCTGAAATACATTCAACTGATCCTGTACCTGAAATTACTATTTCTGAAACTACTCAAAGACATGATAACTACACCGATTGGTTACTAAAATAACACAAAAAACTTCCCACAAACACTCTCTTACTCCTCTCCATTCCCCTCCCCAAGATTCCCCATGAAATATACTGGTGGGGGTGGACAGCAGTGCAAAAAATTAAAAAAAAAAAAAAAAAAAGAGTTGTGAGTTATTGTTAACGGAGGGAACCTAAACTGATAGCCAACCAGCCAGTCTTTCGTTTGCAGCACATTAATACAAATTTTATGTTAGAAATCTGCTATAGTATAGGCCTTTATGGTAAAAAAAAGAAGTTTAAGGAACGGTGCAAGTCAAACGAGAGCCAAAATGTGAATTCTGACTATTCACCCAACATCACCCCAGCATTTCAAAGTAATTCCAAGTCAGTAGTTTCAGCTACTCATTGGTTGCCTATGTTTACATGTAAAAGTGTACGTTTTTGTGAAGGGGAGTTAAATTATCTTCAAAACCCATTGAAACGTAATGTATCCACGACTTATCCACAGTTTCCTTTGATTTCTTTTAAAATGCAGTTCTTCGATATCGTCTAGTAGATAGTAGATAGTTTATTCTGATTAAAATCGCAGCCAAAAGTAAATAATAGTAAAATCTAATAAAAGTATGAGAAAACTATAAGAATAATGTACACAGATTAACTACAATTACTATATATGAATGTATTCATGAGTCTCTTCGTCTTAGCCAGAGGAACATTAAATTTCCTCTTTCGTCTCAAATTGAGTTCGCAGTTGTTCTGAGGAGGCAGGAGCTTATACAGTTTATGGTCTGAGTTACAGGTGATGGAATCAAAAAGCTTAGTTGTGATAGACTGCCTGCGTTGAGAGAGCGTCTCCAAGTTGGCTTTATTTAATGCGTCGCTATATGAAACGAACGGAAAAATAATTCGCATAGCACGTTTCTGTAGCTGTTCTAACTCAACAGATAAATATGCAGGAAGCGCGTTGTGAAACACCGTGCATGCGTATTTCATTACTGGGCGGATACAAGTCCTGTAAAAGATTAGCAGATCTTTGGTGGGAATATTCGCTCTCTTCAGTTGTCTAAGAAAATATAATCGACTTGCAACTTTTTTACTTATTTCAGCAATATGACAGTTCCACCGAAGGTCGGAAGAAATGTTTAGCCCCAACAACTTAACAGTAGACACTACCTCTATTGCTTTCCCGTTGATAACAATTGGAGCAAAGTCCGCGGCTGATTTAGCGAACGAAATCCGCAGTTCCCTACATTTCGATTCATTTAGCTGGAACTTATTTTGATTAGACTTAGTAATCAGTTCCTCCACATCAGATTGAATACGACTGCCTTCTTTCTTGTGAACACACTCTGCAATAATTGTGTCATCCACGTATTTCCACAGATTCGTATTGCTGGTATTGATGTCGTCGATCATAAGAATAAACTGGGGTGGCAAAGCATAGAGGACCGACCATAAACAATAAAGTAAGACAAAAAATAGTGTACCTTGAATAGAATTGCGTAAATTTGGTCTTCCATTGAAGTAACAGTCGTTTCAAGTGAAAAAACGGAAAACTTCGCGCCTAGCGAATTGAAAAAAAAAGCACCATACTCACAGGTATCATGATCTCTTCTGCATAAATTCGAGGTATGATCCAAAACCAACACAGGGAGAGGAACTTTTGTCAAAGAAGAGCTCCTTAAGTAGAAACAAGCAAATACAAAAATAAAAACGCACAAAGTTTTGCAAGCAAGTTTTGCATACGCCATATATGCTGAAACTACAGCTCTCCTTGGCCGTGTTCCCTTCGCAATTTATTATAACATTTGGTACACACATATGAGCCCTCCCAGCCAATGATTTTTATTTCTGAACGAGTATTTCGTTGTGCGCACATTTACTACGAAACATAACTTTGCTAAAGGTAAGCTAAACAGAGAACTCTGTATTGGGAAAAAAGCCGTGTTTGATGCCCCTTAGCTCTTCCTCAAAGCCTAAAGAAAAAAACTCCCGCCGATTTGAACGCCCCTTGCAGAACCTTTTCCTTCCATTTATGATTTAGAAAAACCCCAAAAATTATATAAATTCTCGAACGAACGATTGAAGTAGAAGAAGGACCACGAAAAGCCTCCCTTTCGGCAGCCATCTTTGTTTATCATTATTTGCTGGCCGCGCGCAGTAAGGAAACTGGACAAAAACGACATAAACCCTTTACCCCTAAGAGTGACTAGCATCTAATTTCATCCTTGAAGCACACATTAAGGCCACGGAAATATTGGAACTTATCACTAATTAAAGAAGCTCTTGATTGTTAAACAAATTCTCATAGTCAGTATCATAAAAAAATGTATAGAAAAAAGTGTGGAGAATATGCCTACTGATGTTAAGGTGTAAAGGGTTAAGCAACCACTCAACAAAAGTCTGCCTTGGTTCTTCACATGACCGTCTTCTCTCGAATCTAGCTTCTGCCTTGGAGGGCAAAGGAGAGAAACTCTAGGCACGAGATTGTTTCCCTGAATAAGGGGCATTGGGTGTAGTATTTTGGAGAGCAAATGCTCATTATTTCCTTATCTGCCATGAGCTGCCATCTTCAATTTTTGCAGCAGCGTGAGGCTAGGGAGAGAAAAAATTGTCCTAAGGAAATGAGCGAAGGTTAAGAGGAAGGGGAGGAGAGAGAGTGGAGAAATTGAAATTATCTCACCCCTTCCCACCCCTCCCCCACCGTCCACCTTTACTCTAAATCATACATGGCCGGTCGATTAAAGGATCGCTAATTTGCCCTTTAAGCCACCTGCACTGCAGGCCGACAGTAACTCAGTAATGGCTTGAACGAGATGCTAATGCCTGAGTATTGTGCAGATTTCCTAAATTTTCAAAGACGTTTAATCAGATTTGACATATAAGATGACCTGCTCCTGGTGATCAGTTGGCAAAGGACGGATCGAATATTTCGGAGGGGGCGGAGAGATTTCAAGTCCAAAACGGTAGTAAAAATACAAACAAGCAAACAAGCAAAAAACTCAACAATCAGTTTTTACAGACTTTTATTTATATGTTCAGACCTCTCTTCATTCGAGTTTTCTTCATAAAAGGTGAACCATTTTGCGTCGATCATTGAACCATCTCCAACTTCGTTCCCAGTTTCTCTCTCCATTATTTCCTCCTATGTCATTATAATATAAGTCATTAGGAACGTAGTTGACTTTTTTAATAGTTGCGTCTTAGGATTTTTCTGATGAAACTTGATTGACAGAGAAAACTCTTATAAAAGTAATTATACCAGGAACCAGATACTCTTCATCTTATATGCTGGTGCATATAATTTAGTGAGTCTATTCTTAAATCGATGTATCATTAGAACGCGATCGTTTATTTGGTATTTCTTTACTTTCATGTTTGTCTCTAAAAAGGAAAGGAAGGAAGAAAAGATGCTCATATCTAAATCCTAAAGCAGCTTCAATAGCACATCTTATTCACAGTAAATTCCATAAACAATTCCTACTGCGTACAGATAAAAGCTTCGATATTCAAACTGCGCATAACGATCTACCGCTGCGTCCCATGCGCACCGGCTCACAACTCTTACGTCCTGTCTACTGACGTCACCCACAATCACGTGACAAACAAATTTGTATCGAGGATAACACAGTTTCTTTACTCGTTCCTTGATCTCTTCCGTTATTTTAACGGTGACATCTTTGCAGAAGACAGAGTCGTATTTTTGTTCAGCCAGGTTTGTTTCCAAAACGTGTTGAATGATTGGTATGACTCTGTGTTCCTGTGTGAAGCAAAAAGGCATAGATGCATAAAAAAATTTGGCTAACTGGATGTTCATGGGAACAGAGAGAAAGCGGAAGGAGATTGCTGTTAAAAGTTAGCAGCGCGCCTTCTTATCTGGCGGTTTTCATCCGTTTTTAGACCGTGCTGCCTTCGTGTTTTTGAAATACCCACTCAATCACTAACGACACAAGTAACAAGTCAAAGGGAAAATCTCAGTTGCCGCTCATCATTCTGAAAATTCAGCAGTGGAGGGTGTAAGTGGGGTAAGTGGGGGGGGGGGGAGGGAGGAAGGGGTAAGAAGGTCATCATTTTAATTGAGGTTTTATACAAAGCTATCTTCGTTCTCTCTACCTCAATGTAAAGGGCCAATGACTTCAGGGATTTGAGTTAATCGTATATAAACTAGGTACTGGCCCAGAAGAGGAGACTTTTTTGCGCACGATGATTACAACAGTTTTGAACTCCGTTTGATTAGACGCTATGTTAGAGGACCCGTAAGCGAGGCATAGACGAAAGCCTAAAGCTTAACAGACAGAATCTAGTGTGATCCTGTTGTTGGAAGAATTTTGGATTCAGACAAGTAGTAAAAACAAGTCGCAGTGGGTTCGGATGCCCAAACCCTCCCCCTGAATCCTCCTTTGGAAGGGGGTTGGCCCTACACACGGGCGTTATATCAAACCTGAAATGTTCTCAGGGGTTCCATAACAAAGGGTCTAGCCATAGTCAAATTATTATCAACCAATGTTGTTTCTCGTGTCAGTCCACTACCATGCCGACTTCCCACGTTACTCGACGGGTCCTCCGGTGACCACGCATGCGTCAAATCGAACTGTCCCCAGTCCCCGTGTCGTCTTTTGACTTTAATCAAATGTAGTGACTTTTGCTTGATATCTTTTGATAGTGAATGAGCTGCTACCACGCCATAAATGGAAGGACTTGAGGTTTCGTTTTCTTCCTCGATAGGCTTACTTTCACTTTGGACTTTGTGTCGTTTTGTCTCTTCCTGAGAATTCGTAGTCATGATTTCTTGACTGGGAACTGACATGACAAGATCATTTCAATTTATTTATACAGCACTGAAAAGAAACATACATTAAAAAAGAACCAAGGAAGTGAATGAAAAAAAAAAAAAAAAAAAAGAGGGAGTGTTCATAGTGTTCACAGTATACCGATTTACCCGAGATTTTGCGATGTAAATAAGAGTGGACTGCGAGCTGACACAGGTCTTAACAAAAGTACTACTACACCCACGGCTCCTCCCTCTAGAGCAAACATTGCTTTTGTGTCGTTGTTTTGATGTGGGAAGTTTATTCATTTCATGACCTTGTTTAGAAAAATTTTCCTATTTTCTTAATTTCGATATAGTTGGGATTATTTAAGAGGAGAATTAAAAATCTCAGCATTGAATCCTTCACTGAGTCCGCGCTGATCGTTCATATTTCCTATTTAAATGTAATCGTGTTTTATCAGAAGCGGATTCCTGGCGATCAAATCAGCTTTTCCACTCGCCATGAGAAGAAGCCAAAAAAGACAATTAAACTGTTCCTGTAGACGCAAGAATAAAAAAGCAACGGACTTCTTCATGTTGCCTTGGTGGAAAAGAAGGGCCTGTCAAACTCCGTTGTGACAGGTTCCGGCTCCAACGCATTATAAAGAGAAAGTCATTTTTCTTCCGCTCGGGACACATTTATAATCGGAAAACGAATTTCCAATTCAGGACTCACACCTAGAATCTCCCCTTTGTGAACTTAGATTGATCTCTACAAGCTGTATCACATTTAATCGTTGATTGATGATTCGATCTACTTCAGACAGCGCTTTCAGTTTGACTTTACGATAAAAAAGAGCCAAGTTTTTAAGCTTCATTTCTTCAATTCAGTTCGTAGCAACTCCGGTATGAATACAAAAGCTATTGACACTTCAGCTTATCAAAGATTTCACTTAAACTAAACTAAAAAAAATTGACGGGACGGTAATTTAGTGATAGACGGGTATAAGTTGTCTGCGAGCTTTAAAGCATGCATGATAGAACATATCGTTTTCATTCTCTGAGCTGACATGACCACATGAACACCAAAGAAATGTACAAATACTGTGGTGAATTTTATATTGAGTTAAATTCCTTTGTCGTTACCCCGTAGAGAAGAACAAAGTAACTTACCTTCAAAATAAAGAGCCAAAGTTTTTTTCCAACGAAAGCGGTAAAGAGAAACCCAACAGTTCAAGATCTTGTTTGTCACTGAACGACGGAAAATGTTGCGGCCGAATGAGCGAAAACCAACGTCTTCCAAGCGGAAAATAAACACTGCTTCTTGTTTGACAGGACAAGAATTAATCTGCTCCTATTTGGAGGTGTGTCAATTGCTTATTGTTCTATACTAAACAAAACTTGTCAATGATTAAATTCTTTTCAAGTCTCAAATGCACCGACGGTTCCGTTAATTGATTCGAACATGCCTCCACAATGCTGGTGCACGCTAATCGGCATTAATTCACTTAGAATGAATATTGCTTCTAAGATTAGTCTAAGAGAGCGATCATAGAAGTATATATATATATATATATATATATATATATATATATATATATATATATATATATATATATATATATATATATACACAAAAAAGAATACGACTTTAAATAAATATAGGACCAACTTCTTGGTACTGAAATTATAAGAAATAGGGGGTGGACGGTGCAAAGGATTGACAATTGGATGCACGTAACGAGGAAGGTGTTCATCAGAAATCGAGGCCAGTTGGTTGCATTGTAACGCGCAGCGAAAGAGTTCTCTGGGTGTACTGGAAGATCAAATCCAGAGGAGCCCGGCTTTCTCCGTCGAAGTATCGATACTAATTTGTGTCATGTAACAACAGGACGAGTCATTATTTATCACCCGGTGGGGAGGGTGGAGGATTCTTTTTTGGGAGGGGGGCAGAGGGGGATCAGTCGTCACCAACTTTGACTGCCAATAAAAGGAGAGAGGGAGAGTGGGGTTCATGAGAGCATCACAGAGCCTAATGAAGGATCAGCCACATTTTATCGTGACACAAACAAAATCCTCCATCCCCCCTCCCCCCTCCGGCGATAAGTAATAATCAGTCCCTAAAGTAGTCGCAAATTATGTCACGTACGTTTTATATTTTCCTTCGGGAATTTTAATCATTGCGGACCTATACTTGAGTCATCTAAGCTGAGGGTTACTTTTCCTAAAAGGGCCTAACCCTGGGTCTTTTCCCATGGCACGAAATTCGGACAATTTATGGGATTACTTCAAAATCCTTCATCATGAAATTTCGAGGAAATGTCATTTTGCACAATGATTAGTAATCAGAGATATCGACATTTCTCGCTGCAAGCCGATGTTTCTTCCAGTCGCTATAGGAACAAGATGGCCGTAGGTTGAATACCTTTACAGATGGCCGGGTTAACTTTTAGCTTTACGTTTTATTACAACTTCAAGCCGAAATAGCCACCTTCTCGAAGAAATTAAGAAAATAGTTTGGAAAAGCTTAAGTACAAAAAAATATCTCCTATATTGCTCTTATTGGACTCCTAAAAAATGTCTGCACGAACATCTGACTGGAATTTGCATTCGTAACTATTTAACATCAGCTGATGCCACAGTCATCTCACAACTTTTGGCCAAATAAACCTCTCAAAAAAACATCAAAATATCCCAAATCAGGTTTGGCAACAATTTCATTTAAAAAACTTTCGTGAACAAAATAGCTGATGACTTCCGGTAATTATTATAACCATCTCCGACTGATTTCAACCTGAATCAAATCAATGCCTGTGGTGAAATGTCTTTAACGCTCTAATGAACCTCCCCACGGGTGGGAAAGGGGGGGGGGGGGGAGGGAAGGGAAGGGAGAAGAAAGAAAAACTTTCAGTTCACCCCTATGATGAGTAAACAGTGCAATCGCACGACTTTGAGGAATCAGAGGTCACCGAGAAATTTTTCCCTCTACACTGGGAAACGAAGCACGTTATCATCCTCTTGAAAGAATTCAAGATCAGCGTTTAACAAAACTTTCGTTGGATCTCCGACCTAGGCCTTGCCGTATATTTTGATCCCAATCCAAGAACTTAGACTGGGCCCTTATCTCTCGTTTGACTAGTACTTGACTCCTTACGGTACTAAATGAAAACCTCGGTACTACCACCATCAACAGTTAAGAGTTGAAACGAATCCGGTTCCTCTTCATCCTCGCTCTGTTGCTTAGTCTCTTGTGATATTTTTTGTGGACTGTTTACTTTGAATCTTGACGGAGGGGAGGAGTCCGTCAACCCGTAATTTGGGATATTCGACGACACAAGGGGTTTGTCTTCCCTCTCAGAATCAATAACACTGTTTGATCGTTTTGCAACATTGAACTGCAAAGGAAAAGAATATTATCAGTGGCATAGTTTCTGGATAATGTTTAATCCTTTATCCCACTTCCTAATCCTAGAGGGATATGTAAAAATCATACCTGAAACAGGTAACCCCTTCACCCTTGGAGTAGCAACCATAAGCTGACTAGCATCTAATTTCTCCTTAAAATATCACCCCTGAATCACACATAAAGGCCATGAGAATAAAGGAAATGATCTCAAATTAAAGAAACTCTTGATTCTTAAACAAATTCTCCTTTAATTAGGAAATGTATAGAGTACAGTATGGAAAATTTGGATACTTCCAGTTCAATACTGGAAAGAACCACATTCCTAATGACGACGAACAAGAGCAAACCGTTTCACTCCCAGGAGAGCGAGTAATGAGAGTTGAGAAAATTACCATCTGGGCGACATTATATTGATATAACGCCAGATTCTCCTGAGTATACAATAAAGAATTGTATAACCATCACTTAGGAGAATAAACTTCCTGATCATAGGACTGAAAGATTGACGTGAGTCTACATTTTGAGGTTTTTCATTTCCCAAGTGCGCCTCACTGAAATTAGGATTCGAAAGTCCCCCTTACCAATATTTCTGACGATAGTTTCTGTACTTTTGGGAATTCTAGGCCATCAGGAGACCTCATTTAAAATAAACTAAGACGTACAGAAGGTGACCAAAATTTATTAGGGAATGGTCAATACTTATCCCTGAAAGGGAGGAGGGGAGTGAGGGGAGTGAGGGGAGTGAGGGGAGTGAGGGGAGTGAGGGGAGTGAGGGAACGGAGTATTTTTTAGGGGGGGATGGCATTGTTTTCAGGAGGAACGGAGGGAGAGTACCAAGGGGTGACTGTAGAAAATCGACTGTCAGTAACTACCAATGAGTGAAGATTATAGGAGTACTGCAGAGCCTTATGGGGGAATCAGGTAAATTTTGTCATGACACAACTAACATTTCCCAATCCCTCAGGCGATAAGTGATGAACGGTCCCAAATTACGAGTTCCTTCGAGTTTGCGGGAGAATGAGCACCAATGTTCGGCACGACAACCGACCGCTGAAGCGGTCGATGCGTCATTTTAAGGCAGACTGAAAAACACTCACCCTCGATATCGGCGTATTTACAGGTTTAGAAGGTGCCGGGGTTTCTGTTGAAAAATTTTCATCTGCCAAAGGAGCCTGAGCAACTTGCGCTGAATTGTTTACCGCAGGGGCCTGCGGATCAGGGCTAACCAACAGTCTTGAACTTCCGAATGACGATTTTCTTCTGGAAGGTGACAACAATGACTCCGCTTCTTGCACCGTAGGAGTCCGTGATGTGGTATCAACCGCAAATCTGGAATTTCCAGATGGTGAATCGCCGGAATTTTTTGAGAGTGGAATATTTGCTAATGTTTTCCGCTGGCGAGTTCTTGGTTTTGAAGAAAGCACGGCTGCATTTTCATGTGAAGGGGTCACTGGATCGGAAATTTGTCGGAAGGAGTTCCGTCTTTCTTGCTCTGGTGAACATGGAGCCGAGCGGCTGACCCGAGGTGCAGGAAAAGAACGAGAACTAGATGAACTCTCTTCACGTGCTAAGGGAGACATCGGAAGAGCGAAAGGGCGTGGTCTTTCAGAGGAAAATGACTTGCTACCAGAGGGGGGTTTATCTAGCTTCTGATTTTGGGGTGAACCAAATAAGTTTTGTAAGGATGAAGGCATTGATATTGGTTGGCTTGGCTTAGGAGGAACTGGTCCGTCAGCACAATCAGCTGACTCAACCGAATTTACCGAAAACAAATTCGCTAGAGGTGGATTGCTATGTTTTTTAACCTTACGAGCATCGACTAAGCTTGTACCAGGAGACTTATTAAGTCCTTCGTAGAAATCTAAACCAAGGTTCTTTCTCTCCCTATCAGGTGTGTTAAGAGCACTAGTTCCCATGTCGGAAGAACCAGACCTACTGTCCAGCAAGATCAAGGGTTCGCTCTCATCTGACCTCCAAGTTGGTCGCGAATATTTTGGCGGATCAGAGAGACTCCTGGTTGAAACGAAAACGCTGTTACCGTGTTCAGATTCATCGTCGCCATCATACAAATCCCGACTTTCAGTCAAGAACGTCACCCTCTTTGAATCCCGTCCACTTCCGTCTGCTTCTTGAGCTCTACGAAACTCCTGGTCAAGCGACGCGCTCGAGGCGTTCGCCATTAAGGTATCACTGTTAGATCTCTTTAACTTCATCCCCGGAAGAATCGTGGTGCTTCCGGTGAGCCCACGACGGGTCAGATCCTCTATGCGAGAAGCGGCTGCCGGATAGAGGGGAGCCGTTCGATGGGCCTGAGCAAAGTTTTCACAGTGCTCCTCTTTACGAAAGCTCGGTTTTCTCAGGATAGACTTTCGTTTATGTGGCACCTTGACGGGATGAGAGGGCATGGGACTTCGTCCCTCGTCCTCATCAATATCACTAAGCTCCATTTTCCTGCCCTCCTGTCCTTTTGTTGTCACTGTAAAGCGGCCGACTGTAATTGTTCTATCTGTGAGGAGCGATTGACACGTCCAGTCTTCCAGCTAATCGAAAAGGAGAAAGATTAGAATATTAAGGGCGAACGAAACGCAAGCTATATAAAATCTTAACGGTGACCAATTTACATCACCAACTCCATTTGATAAAACCAAATTATTCTATAATAATACCCGTTTAACCTCTATATCCCTTGAATAAAAAGACAAACAAATTAAAAACAAATAAAACACAAAACAAAGCAGGAGATTTGTATTCTTTGGCTCAACCCTTAATTCCTAATTGTGAGACAAACCCAAGATCTCTGAAGGATAGCACGATTTCTAGTGTCCTCACGAACATGTAATACCAAAACCGAAGTAATCCCAAAAGCCAATCGGAAAAAAAGGAAAAGATCACATGAAAAAAAACATGAGAACTCGAACTAAAATAAGTAAACTAAGTGAAACACGACTGACGATTATGTTACGTAATTGGTTTTGCGTCTGATTGGTTGAGAGGGTGATGGAAGTTTACGTTACGTAATTGGTTTTGCGTCTGATTGGTTGAGAGGGTGGTGGAAGTTTACGTTACGTAATTGGTTTTGCGTCTGATTGGTTGAGAGGGTGGTGGAAGTTTACGTTACGTAATTGGTTTTGCGTCTGATTGGTTGAGAGGGTGATGGAAGTTTACGTTACGTAATTGGTTTTGCGTCTGATTGGTTGAGAGGGTGGTGGAAGTTTACGTTACGTAATTGGTTTTGCGTCTGATTGGTTGAGAGGGTGGTGGAAGTTTACGTTACGTAATTGGTTTTGCGTCTGATTGGTTGAGAGGGTGGTGGAAGTTTACGTTACGTAATTGGTTTTGCGTCTGATTGGTTGAGAGGGTGGTGGAAGTTTACGTTACGTAATTGGCTTTGCGTCTGATTGGTTGAGAGGGTGGTGGAAGTTTTTTAAACCAATCATGGAGTAAAGTAAAGGCAAAACAACGCACAACTTTATTTATTTCGACAATCACATAAGAATTGCTCTATGAATACCTCAGACAGCGGGGAATGCCCCCCTAAAAAAACCTGAACTGACTTTCTTACCGGTCCAAGGTTAATATCATCCTCACTAATGCCGTCAAATGGATCATCTAAGACATCTTGAACTCCTTGTAATGTTCCAAATATGAACGATGTCAGCACAGCAATGTAATACGGGCTCCATGTGTTACCCGACTTGATACCCATATGAACATAGTACGGAGAGAGAACGATGGGCATAAGGAAGATAAACACTTTGGTGAAGGAGCGGATGGTCCGTGGCGATCGGTATTCCCTGATCACGCGCAGTCTTTCAAATGCGTGACACATGAGGCTTAGGATCGTAAGTTGAAAATGTATCATAAGTGAGAAAATTCATCATGCCTTACATAATAAAGCTGGAATTAATATGTAAGAAAAGGCCTCATTTAGTCCAACCTGTACGAAATTTCTAGAACGTGATGGACATCTGTAATCTAATTTGACACCTGATTGGACACTGTGGATTGTAAGTAATAAAGGTAATTGGACTGCATGGAATGCAACTTTAACTGTAATTATACAAGAGATTTCGAAATCGAACAGCTGCGTAGTGAGAGTCTGATTGGTTAAAGTTCTGTTACTTAATCAAAATGAAACCAATGAACAAACTTCCCCACCAAGCTCTGTGATTCTCTTAAACTTATTAAAACACTACCAATGATGTTGAATTTGTAAGTTGTCAATACTTCTATGCGAGAAACAGTGTTACTATTTATTTTTCAAAGACTTACTTGTGATAGTGAATTAGTCTGGTTATTAAAGGTTCATTGTGTGGCAAACTTGAGACTCTCATCTTGTCATTCAGCTGGCTTATGTCACTTAAATCCTCATAAATAACCTGAAATTTACACATGGAAATAAGCTCTAGTTAAATATAGCTGACAAATACATCATTTGACATTATGTCAGCTTGAAATGTCATGCTTTGTTTCACTGTCTCCTTGATATGTTCATTAGCCACCAACACTTGCATCAGCACTCGTGACAGAAGAAAAAGATGACACATGCACATGCAAGCCTAATGGAAGTGCCCCAGGGAAATAAGGGAAAATATTTATGAGCAATCACTGCCCATGAAATCCCCCGAACGTTTAGTGACAAGAAAAAATGAGAGAAAGGAATGGATCTCTAGAACTTTGGGAACTTTGAAATCTGTGAGACACAATTCTTCCCTATTTCCTGCTGAAATCAAATTGGTTTGAATTGATGCAGCTTGTAAAAAATTTTGTCCCAAGGACAGAGATTTTCAGAATACAATTGAAGCATTGCAGGGAAAAGCCACTAAGAGACTTCTGATGGACTGCTTACTTCCCCTTCCAAGTTTTCTTACATTTCCTTGTTAACTAGAAGGAGAAAGAGATGTTCCATTGAAAGTCACTAAGGGATTTATACCACACACTCCTTTCATAATCTATGCCATACAAAACAAACTGTCACATTGACCACCAAGACCTGTAGCTTGATGCCATGCAAGGTCAGACATAAGATCAACCAAAAGGGAATCAAACTCTTTAACAAAGAGTCCATAATCATCAAGAGGAAAATCAAACCTGAGCTCACTTTGAGATACTGTACAAAGCTACATTTTTTTTTCAAAATGTTAGACATTTTGACCAAATTGACTATTATTCAACATAAACCCAAGGACAAGAATGAATGAAAATAGCTATACACTGCCAAAAATTTCCTTTTTAGAGCTCTGAAAAATGTCTTAATCTTGGTGTTACGAAAAATTGTCTAAGTAAAGTCCCAGAACATTCTAATAGAACATTCTAGAACCCGAAGTCATCTAGACGTGACCTTCTGGTAAAAAGAACATTCTGGAACGTTCTATTTCTTACATAATTATTCAAATTTAGAAACCCTGTTAACCTACTAAATTTAGTTCTTTAGAGAAGTTTCTAGATCCTTATACTTTATGTATATAAGAGCGACAGTTCCATCAAACAGAGAGAGAGAGATTTGTGAAGAAGCTTAGTGCTATAAAAACAAGAAGTCAACTATGCAGAAATAAATGTTGTTACCGACGATCCTGAGTATTGTCTAGGAACAACCCTGCTCTACATTGACACTCGTAACACTTGGTGGCACAAGACATAGACAATGAATTACCACCAATTAACGAATAATTCACACTTTCTAAAGTTAAAAGTAATAGACAAACATAACTTACTGAGAGAATAAAGTTCCTCCTGATATGTTTTTCCGTTAACAAAAATTCTTTGATATTCAATACCAGACCTTTCAACTTGTTATTTACAGTTTTTAAAAACTCTTTGGGTAAACCTGAAATTACAGTAATGAATGTAAACAATTAAAAGACCATCATTAAAAGCTAACACACCGATGGCATTTTAAAATACTGTTGGTCTTAAAAATTATGACTCTCTTAAAATCATTTTTACAGCCTGTTACACCTTCACACAATCGAAAAGGATGCTTTTTTAAAAAAAATATAATCATGCTAATTCTTAGAGCTTAAATTTACTAGGATTTACCTATCATCTAAAATAGTTTTAGCAAGTGGATCCACTTTCATACATAACTATCTTCAATTGGCAACTATGTTGCAGACCTTGAGAATGTGAGAAACCAAGTGAGGGAAAACTAAAATTTTGACTGTTTGTTAGAGCAGCACATTGTTGATAAGACCACTAAACCTCTCTCTGAGTGTTTTACTAAACTTTCTCCATTTTTGAAGTAACCAACTAACTACCCTAGGGATACAGCTGTAATTTTAGCTAACTACTGATCAAATTGTTACTTAGATAAATTTTACCAGTATTAAAAGTGTCCATCATACTGATCCTTTCTAAAAAAAACAACACTTGCTTAGAGCACTAAGAAATATTACCTGCTGAATGAAGCCAATCCCTATGGCAAAAAAATAATATCAACAGAGCACCTTTAAACTGTGCTAGATCTTCAAGTACTCTCTCACGCCGCTGGAAATCAGCTAACAGAAATGAAAGGAAGTGTAGAGGAAAGAAGTCAAAAATACATCTCAATGGTGCAAACAAAAAAAAAATTCTGAGTCCCTACTCAGATTTGAATCTCAGACCTTCTGATTTCAGTGTTAACTGTGTTACTGATTATTAGTATACCATTGTAAACTTGTAACTGAATAGCTAGACAATAAATACATAGATGCTTAACCCTTTCATCAAAGCATGAGTATGTATATTCTCCTAATGTTCTCTATACACTTCCAGAGGTGAAAAGGAGAATTTGTTAAACAACCAAGAGCTTCTTTAATTGGTAATTATTACATTCTTAGATTCTCATAACCTGTATGTGTGATTCAGGGGCATAATGTAAGGAGAAATTAGATGCTAGTCACTCTTAGGGGTCAGAGGGACTTAAACCATATTGTGATTTATTTTGATTCTCGTTTTAATCTATGCTGGTACCAAGGGAATGTTTCATGATTTAAGTTAAGGATATCAGTATGGACACTGCTTGGTTTGCATGAGAGTGCCGTTTATAAAATAATTCAAATAGTACGCACGCTCTGATTGGCCATAAAACCATTTTACATGAACGTATGTAAACACGGTTTTCATACTGAATCTTCTCACAGAGTTCTCCCTGCTATTTATTTAGCAGTAACTCAGTTTCTTTAAGTTTGTTTTGAGTACAGTAATGGAAGGAAGAAGATTTTCCCAATTTTTCTTTGGAGTTTAATTTTCCCAGTATTCAAGAAACGGCCAAAAAGTAAAATGAACAACAACAACAAGCACCTCACTTTCCTTTGTTGCAAGAGGAGGCTCTTTCATTAGTTATTTTATAAAAGAAATGTAAAATGGTTTCCGTGTTTACATAGCCTGATGTAAACACTTAGGAGGTTGGGAGAACACGAGATAAGCTGGAAACCACTCCGCTTCATGTCGTGGTTTCCTACGTTTATCTTGTGTTCTCCCAACCTCCCACGTGTTTATATCAGGCTATGTAAACACGGAAACCATTTTACGTTTCTTCAGTGAAATATTCTTGCATCATACCATTAATGGAAAAGGCCAAAGGGAACACAATTGGTGACACAAAAATACTCATGTGCACATCAAAATCAAGTCCTACAAATTGAAAAAACAAAAAAAAGTGAGTGAGAAACTAGATGCCCAAAGGATACTAACATGAACTTGAAGGACCTGTTTTTTTTTTCCTTTTAAATTGACCAACAAATTTTGTTGCATACTTACTTAACTTCTGACACATAAATGTTCCAAGTGCTGATAAAGGAAAAAGAACAACTTTAAAATCAATAGAAAATCTTGTGTACACATGAGAAATTAAATCTGTAATCATTATTTGGATACAAAATTTCACACTTGACAATACAGTGCCTCTTCAGCCAGGTATATAAATTTGCAATAGTGAATAGTTTGGGAGACCTGATGAAATTCCAGGAAGTAACCTGAAATTTGCTAATTTCTCCACCAGGAAAAGGGGGGGGGGGGAGTTGCAATACCCCTAGTCACCTCAGTCACCAGGATCAGTTCTAACTAAGTGGGCCACCTGGCTGATGAGTAGGCTTGGAGTTCTTGGTCTTCCTGAGAGGCCATTCCTCATAAGAGGTGGGAATGTTTTCACCCTCTGGGTCAGTATATAGTTATTTAAGTCAGTATGACATAGAAACAAGAATTTCATTGCAATTACTCCTGAGATTTCTGCACAGCCCTATACTTCATCATACTTAGAGTTCTTGGATAAAGAAAACAATGGTGGAAACAATAGATTGCCTGAGGGACTACAACTTTGTTGTAAAATAGTTTAGGGCTTTACAGAAATCTTTCCTTACTCTTCAAGAACTATGATTGTTTTATGATCTCATAAATAATTGATTTATCATCTTTATGAATCAGGCTCTGTTAGGGGGATGATTAAAAGATGACTTGTACATTCTAGTTCGTTTATTTATTTCTTTGTTCATTTCATGCATAACGCAGACATAAACACACTTAAGTGTTTTAGGTGCTCTGCAACTGCACAAATCATATACACACAATTAACATGTTAACATTCAGGAATGATGACAAAAACAAGAGAAAATTGTCTCTAGGATTTATTCTCACCTGCTAAAACCATTTGTAGAAAAAGGATAACTGTAAGGTTGTATACAAAAGTACGTAAAATCTGCAAAATGAAATAATTTTGAACAGATTCGAAAATGCAATTTAATATAGCAATACAACTGACTTGTTCAGGCAGGTAATTCAGTTGCCTGGGAATCGAAGAGCTTGAAAAGAAATAACAAATTCTGCTTACACTTTTGTCAATGAACAATTTCTTAAACTGGTAGAGTTTCCCTTTAAATCCTTTTCTCTTGGACCGCCTAGTTTCACTCCATTTGTAGATGTCAGCTCTGCCGTCCTCGATAAGATCTGGGTCTAGGGTACTCAAAATACCTGATGAACCGACAGGAAACGCCATGGCTAACTGTGTGTGGAGTATGCATAAAACACCTCATTGATCGTGTAAAAAGACTCCTTCTAGCATTACATCCGCTGTTTGTAGTGATATCTTGTACTAAAGGATAAATTTGTTTGCCCGGAGGATACTCAATTGACTACCTCCGAAACCTTACTGTTTGGGGTAAAACTGCTGACCAACATAAGAAGATCGGGGGCTCGATCAGCGTCAGGATGGATTGGGAGCGGGTCGTTTCGGTTCAAAAGGGTACAGTGGATTTCCAAACTGTCAGTGAACGCAAAAAAAAAAAAGAAAAGAAAAAAAAAAAAGAAAAAAAGAAAAAGAAAAAGGAGTCACTTCGTCGTCACTATGAAGTGGTCGATTGTGATTGTTTCAGCTGGATTGACAAGAAAATAATAATTTTCGCTCGAGGGTAGAGTTGCTAAGCATAACGCATATATATACAGCCCCTCAATTTCAATGTGATTTGAAGCCAATTTCCTTTGTGTATCATAGCTTTCATCTGTAACATTCTCCAGGTGACTGAGAAAATATGAAGGAAAAGGAAGGATATGGAGTAGTAACGTGACGATGAATTCCATCGTGTGGCTATGCTCCAGCCTGCATCATCGCTCTCGGTCATCACTTTAGCTCTCAAGCGATGCCAAGTGATGTACAATTCGATAAACCATTTACACCCTAACATCAGTATGCAAGTTCTCCATACTTTTCCTATGGTAACTACAAGGAGAAATTATTCAACAATCAAGTGCTTCTTTTATTGGCGACCTTTTCCTATATTCTCTTGACCCTGATGTTTGATTCAGGGGCGATGCTGTCGGGAGAATTGAGATGTTTATCACCTTAAGGGGTTAAAGGGTTAAAACTCCTCAAAATTGCCGGGAAACGCAAATCATTAAGTCATCACAGGTTTAAGTTTTGCATCCTACAGGTTGAGAATGAGGCACGAGTCTTCTTGACCAATCAAAACGTGTAGTGAAGTAAAACGAACGGAGTCTCGCTTTCTTTATATCAAACGCGCTATCCACGCCATACTCAACTTCGTTCCCAGAATGCTCTGGCCATCACTAGGGAAGGAAGCGGGCATATTGATAGCATAAGATATTTAACAAGTTACTCTCCTAAATGATCATTTACCGCGCTTATAAATTTCATTTTTTATTTTGCATTCGGAAACATTGAAAACCTTTTCGCTGTTAACCTAATTAACTGTTTGTAACGCGAGGCGATCTTGACTGAAATCACTCGCAGGAGATGATTCCCTTTACACTCGATGGACATCAAAATAGTCACAATAGTTTATATCGTATTCAGGAAAATCTATCAAAAAGTTGAGGCCATTCTGGATAAGTCTTTTTTTTCCGTTTAATTGTTTCGTTCGGAAAAATAAATACAAAGCTCAGATCCATTTTTTCTATAAAAATGTGAATAAACAATAACATGTGAAATTCGCACGAGGGAAAAAGGGTTCGTTGTTCATTTTAAAAGTAAAATAAATACTTTTCTATGTCTTGTGACTCAAATTTTTAGGTGGAGTTGTTTTTGCTGTGAGTGATATAATAGAGAAAGAACTTACAAGGTAAACTAATTGTTTCCGAATGGAGTGGGAAAAGAAAGTGCCATTTTAATTATCATTTTTTATTACTCCATCAAATGACTGACAATCATGCTGAAGTTTTAATCAACAAATTTGCCTAAAAACAGCTGTTCCAGAGATATTTTGTTTTTGTCAAGTTGAACTGCGGCATAACATTAACTTGAGTAAACAAATGAGGTGCATCATTTGTTTTTCTTTGAAAGGAAGGACAACATTGACCAATGAAAAAAGCAATTAAAACGGCCAAGTAAAAATTTGATAACCATTTTACTAAGCCTTGGAAAACAAGTAATGGTTTTCACTGGGAGATGTTTGTGTTTGTTCTCATACTAAATTCACAGGGTCAACTGAATCGTGTGCCCATCTCAGGTAGTTGTCTAAAAGGGACATCGTTTATGGTCGCTCGTAAATTAGGAGCCATAATTTCCATTTGAATCCTTGTCAGTGTAACCGTCAACTTACTTGTCACTTGTGACTAAAGTCGTTATTAATTTAACCAAAAAGTTGCCACAACAAAGAGGAAAATTTCCTTTTTTGGATTTAAGCTCATGATTCAATACCAAAGAACTTGAAATATATCCAACCAATAAGAAGGCAGATCTTTTAAAAGGCTTATCGCTGTCAATTTGGTTGAGATAATGTTGCTTGATGTTTTAACACCTGGCGAACTGAGTACACCAGAAACTTCAGTTTGACCTCTATCTTCTGAACCACGTACTACGTAGCTTGACAATATCTGGCTATTTTGAGATTCATTTCTAAGATGAGACACTTGTGTGTCCTTTTATACTTGGTGTACTTTCTCGTTCAATTGTCTTTCTTTACACTGCCATTAGCTACAGGCAAAATGGGATCTCATCCTGCAAACGCAATTTGTAAACATAACGAATTTTACATAAATGGGAGCCTAATTTTTTCGGGTTTGTTCCCTATACATTATGCTCCGCAGAACACCAGCACATCAAAGCAGTGCCAAGGGAAATTCAACACCCGTGGCTTCGAGCAAGCCCTGGCCATGTTGTATGCTATTAAGCGAATCAACAACGACTCGAGGATTCTTCCTGGTATCACCATCGGTGCAGACATTAAGGACACATGTGGCAGCGTTGACTTTGCGATCAGGAAGTGTTTGAATTTTAGTTTTATCAGGAATAACATGGAGGATACGATGTGCGAGAAAAAACAAGACTTAGATGTCGTTCACAATCCGAGAACAGTCGCCATCGTTGGTCTGGGCTCCACCGATGTGGCAATGGCGGTTGCCAATCTCGCAGGCCTGTTTTATGTCCCTGTTGTGAGCTATTCCTCTTCGAGTAGACTCCTTAGCAATAGAATTCGTTTCAAATATTTCCTTCGCACGATTTCTTCCGACACCCTGATGGCAAGAGCTGTCATCGATTTCTTACGTGAGTTAAAATGGAATTTTGTCCACGTTTTGTATTCAGACACAGACTATGGGCGATCTGCGTTCGAGACTTTTGATCATGTTCTCTCAGCTTCCACTGGCGCGAAAATTTGTTTGGCAGTGAAAAGAACATTTACACAACATGCAAACTCTCGCGAAATCGTGGCTTTCCTCACGGAAATGCAAGAGAAGCAAAACGCGAAAGCTAAAGTGGTGCTTCTTTTTACGACAATCGAAGACACAGAGTTTATCTTGAGCCATTTCAAAAAACTCAACATGAAGGATTATGTTTTTATTGCAACCGACCATTATGCTGGACGTATAAACAGGTTTAACAGTTCACCCAAAATGTTGCGACGCATTGTTGGCGTAACACCACGTAAGGGAAACACAAAAGGCTTCGAAAACTTTTTTCACAAGGTATTAAAAACAGGGAAACTGAGCCAATGTCCATGGTTTCACGAGTTTAAACAACATTATTTGAACCTCTCTGTAGAAATATCCACGTATGTTCCTTACGTTATTGATGCGGTGTATGCAACGGCCTATGGTCTACACAACCTTTTGAATTGCACACGAGAGAAAAGCTGCCAATATTCCGCCGACGAATTTCCGAGTTTGAACAGGTAAACAGTGAAGAGGTCTTTGAAGTTTTTTACTTCAGATATTATGCGGGAATACCTAGAATAAGTCATCCTAGCTTGTGGGTAAGTGCTGGGACTGGTTCATAATCAACTGAGGGAAAGTGCGTTACTTGGTAAAACAACAGGATCAGTTAGCCTCGATTTTAAAATGATTTTCACTTAAGAGAAAACATTTCCATATTTTTTTCCGGTTGGTTACCCGTAACATTTTAAATTGTGGGTGCATTAGTCTGCTGTTTAAGTTTATTAAGTCAAAATGATTTAGTTATCGAAAGAAAATATGCTTTAAAACTTAGAAATGCCCTAGTCTATCATAACGAAAGGAAACTCTTTAAACGAAAGAACTTTACACATGAGCATTGATCACTTCCAATTGATAATTTTTGAATGGCGAAACTTAAAAACGTTCCTTTGTTTAAATTACCTGTCTCCGCACTGCTCCGGTCTGGAATATTTGCATGTTATAAATGAACGTTGCTTGTTAATTAACCGATGCCTTCAATATTATAAAATTTGGTTAAAAATTCGAAGCGACTTTTGACGAAATTTTATAAACATAGTTTACAACGCGATACTATGTATGCATTATTAAGTTTGCCGTGTAGCTGGAATATATTGGCTAAAGCTATCAAAAGTGCCTGAAACCTTTTTGAGCCAAAAAGCAGCACTAAAACAATCACACGTTGGTGCCAGCTACTCCCTAAGGTCACACAATTAAAATTCTCACATTAGAAAAACAAAATGGAATCTTTTAAAGATGATAATATTGTTTATTCTGTCGAATTTCCTTTTTTATCGCAGGAAAAGAGGTGTGCCTTTCCTTTTAAAACCCGTAAGGAAAAGATTGGAATAAGGAATGATTGAGATAACTTTGGAAAAACAGACAATAAATTAAGTTTAAAAAGTAGAGAGCCTTGTAGCGGTGCCGCCACTGCAAACAGCAATGTGTGAAGAACTTTCTAGTTGGTATAATGTTTACCTTCGCGTTGCATTAATGCTCATGAAAAACGTTTCCATATCAATCCTTCAGCTGCCTTTTTTTGACATTCTGAATTTACAAACAAACACAGATCTCAACGAAGTAATATAAATTACATTCGAATGTGTTAGCCAAGTTTTTGAAAAAACTCGACAATAGTTATGAGCAACTTGTACACAGCTGTAATGATAAAACCTGTCTGTGAATTTAGCTGTGTGATACGTTTTCCTTTCCAAATCATATGTAAATTTTATAGCCTACACAAACAATGAGCAGCTGTTATCATCGCTGACCAAATAACACTTTAGGGCGACTAAAATGTAAAATTTGTTATTCATGTTATTCTCCTGCAGCAATCAGTTTAGTTGGCGTATCGCTTTCTTTTGTTCAAAGCGCAAATTTCCTGACCATTTGTTGCAGGTTTTAATCGGTCTGCCATCGAAATAAATTTTCTTTTTACCGAAAACGTCATCTAGGTATGTTAAAGAAAAGCGACAGATAAATTGATGATTTGGAAAAGTAATTGATTTGAAACGGTTTTATAATAATTCATGTTTTTCACCGAAGCGACATTTATAATGGAATATTAATTTCGTAAAATTTTCTAATGCTATGAAAGACCTTTTTTGCCCACATTGCCCACAGCACACAACGTTTGAAAATCCAATCGCACTGGTCTTAGGTCTTAGGTCTTAGGTCTTAGGTCTTAGGTCTGGTCTTAGTAAACAGTTCTTTTTAGTAAAATTTCGCTGTTTCTGATCGTTTGTGACAGCGAAAGAGAACGTCTTCCAAGGAGCAAGTCGTTATTCATCGCCGTGAGGCTCGTAAGGTTTTGGCTGTGTCACAAATTAACTCACCTGTTTCATTCCCCCCCCCCCCCCTCCTCTAAGGCTTTATAGCATTCTCATGATCCGCCCTCATTGGAAGGTAATTTTGTGAAGTCCCTCCGTTATATTCTGTTAGCGACAACCTTTCCCCGGCCAGTTCCCCCTGAAAACCATATGATCCCTGCAAAATCCCACTAAGGCAATAGATAATGACCGATCCATTATTCTCAATTATTCGGCATATAGCTGTTAATTCAACCTTTTATTGTTGTAGGGACGATGGTTTTCTCAAAAGCATTCAAAATGTCAAGTTTCCAGGCTTGTCACGCGATCAAGTTTCTTTCGACGCTAATGGCAACGGCTTGGGTGCTTATGACATCACGGTGGTCAACACAGAGACGGAACAATGGGAACCAATCGGGAGCTGGGTCTCTAATACGTCCAACGTGCTTGATCTACCCGTGAATGTGTCATTTCTTGACTTGGACTTGAAAAAACTGAGAACGTTATGGAGAAAGGTATTTAACAGCACCGTTGAGCCCACTTCATTTTGCGGTCAGCAATGCCCACCAGGACATTGGATGGTTTCAGATGAACGTTACCAGGTCTGTCATTCAGTACCATTTCAACCGGCTTTAGCGTGTTTCAACCAGTTTCATCGGGCTTTTTGGCAGAGAAGAGAAAGATAATGAAATACTTCATTCACTTTCTTTTCTGGCTGTTCTCTTTTCAATTCGATATCTTTATCATTTGCTGAATTTGTCTTATTTTTGTCATAGCCAAATCATTTATATGTACACTTTATTGGCAGGCCAACATAACGGAATTCTTCACATTATGGTTAAAAAAAACCTTTTCTGATTTTCCTTTCTCTCAGAGCTGCTGTTGGAAGTGTGCCCCATGCTCCACCAATGAGATTTCTCACAATCCTGTGAACGGCTCATGTAAGCGCTGTCCTCCTCGCTATTGGCCAAACGCGAACCGCACTGCCTGTCTACCCATAATTCCAACTACCGTCAAGCTGAGTGACCCAGCCGGTATATCGGTTGGCGTGGTCGCAGCGCTAGGTGGTCTGGGCGTGTTGTCTATCACGATTGTTTTCTTTCGTCATGGTAATACACACGTGGTCCGTGCGTCCAGCAAAGTCCTTAGCTATATCATGCTTTTTGGAATATCTTTGGGTTATTTGGCGGCTGTTTTGATTTTGTTGGAAAGAACAAAAACTCTATGCCAAGTCGTGCTGTTTTTGCTTAGTATCGGGTTCTGTATCGTGGTGGGAACACTACTGATTAAGACAAATCGGATACACCGGATATTTAGTAAAAATGCAATGAGGAAAGGTATGTTATATAACTTCCTTTTTCCTTGTCCTTTTTTTCTTCGGTTTAACCTAATAGACTTGATAGTCTTTACGATAGCATCGAAAAAAATTGGAGAAGGCTGGTTGTTTGTATCATGCGCTCCAAATCCCCTTTAGATCAGCACCAGCGAGGCTTCGGTAGCTATTTTGTTGCGACACGAGGTTTCGTGTTTCAAACTTTTTCAGATCGGCGTGGCTTTTTACTCCTTCTCTTAGCACTTTGTTGTAGGAGCGGTTGTTAGATCGGTGAGTTTATGTAGCTAATTGATTTTCCTTGCACAATCAGAACCGAGGAGGAGGATGTATAGAAAATACTTTTAAGACTAATGTACTCATCAACAGTTTGCCTCAGGATGGGTACGGTGGGGTACCCACGGCGAATTGACTTAAATGACTCCCCCTTGGGTAGAGATTTTGACATTTACTCACTGCTTTAGGGTTTGAAATTTGATCTTACTACCATCGTGAAAGACCACATGAAACCGAATCTTTGGTCCCCAGGAGTGGAATTTGACACATACTGGATATCCAAATAGGGGGAAGGTGGGTAGAATTGTTAAATTTTTCTGGGGCTGCTTATCTCCCCCTCCTCCATCCTGGGGCAAACCATTGGTACACATTATTAAAAATTCATACTTACCTTTTTTAGAATACAAAGAGTACTTTTATTTGTTACAGGTACCCCACCATGTTTGAGCGACAGATGGATGGTAACCTTCATACTCGGCTTTGTTCTCACTGAAACAGTCATATGCGTCATTCTGGTGCTTACCAATGGTCACCTCACAGAAGTCGTTTATTCTGACATGAAAAACGAAGCTTTCATTCAATGCAAATTTGCATCCTTTGCTAATTACAACATTGCACTGTGGTGGGGTTTCAATTGCGGTTTGGTTTTAGTTTGCACGTATCAAGCCTTCCTCACGAGGAAAGTTCCCGGGAATTACAACGAAGCGCGCTTCATAGCTTTTAACATGATAACCATCTCCACAGATGTGCTGATGTTTTTCCTTTCCTATTACGGCACTAAGACGTACTACAAAGACATTCTTGTAAGTGCTTTCTTGATCGTGGCAGATACTGTCACGATCACGTGTATGTTTTTACCAAAAGTTTACGTGATCGTGTTTCGTCCTCAGAAGAACGTGGACTCCAGATCGACAGTCAGCCTGGGAGCTTTTGATACTGACGATGACGAGGGGCAACTCGACAGGAAAATCAGTAGCAGGTCGAACACGTCAGTTCTAAGTTCTTTGTCAACTCTCAGCGGCAGCCAGGTAGAAACGAGGAATAACGTAACTTACCACGAAAACAATCTAGAAAGTAGAAGCAGAAAGATATCATCGGTTCTTACGAACGGTGATCTCCACAAATCCTGGAACTCAGATGGATGTTGTGAGCGTCCTGAAGTTGAATCACGTAATTCAAATTTGAGCGTGCGCACTGTGCGATTCGAGGACGAAATTGATCCTGATTTGACGACAGATACTCCAACTTTTCACGACAGTTTTCCAGAGCAGTTTGAGTATCGACGCAGGGAGTCGACTATCTGAGCTTACTTCTGTCGTAAAGACAGAGATCTTAACCTGGTTGATTGTCATCGATTTTGAAACTGACTATTCACCCATCTATCCAAGTTTTTGTCTTTCCTTTGTTTAATATACTTTCTTCGTCAGTCAGTCAACTATTGGCCAGTCCAGTCATTCATCCAGCCAATTTTTCTTTTTTAGTAAGTCAGTCGTTGGGTCGACCGGTCGGTCGGTCTATCAGTCAGTTAGACAGTCTGCCAGTCAGCCAGTCAGTCGGTCAGTAAGTCAGTTGGCCAGTCCATCAGTCAGTCATTTAGTTAGCCATTCGGCTAGTCAGTTAGTCGGTCGGTCAGTGAGTCAGTTAGTCAGTCCACTAGTTAGTCAGTCAGTAAGTCAGGCTGTCAATCAGTCGGTCAGTCAGTCAGTCAGTCAGTCAGTCAGAAAATCTGCTGAGGTGCGTCAGTCAGTGTCTCAGTCAGTAGGTCAGTCGGTCAGTCGGTCAGTCGGTCAGTCGGTCAGTCGGTCAGTCGGTCAGTCGGTCAGAAAATCTGCTGAGGTGCGTGTAATTTACCAGAAAATTCTATTCGAAACTCAGACGTTGGTTTGTCTCTTTAATTTCTTGTCGAACAATGCAATGGTTGATGGGAAATCAACAGGAGTATAAAGTGAATGACCATCTGACCAGAGTTTTCCCCTCCCTTCAGATTGCTGCCTCATTTCATTCGGCCATTGATTGTTTTATCTTAGAAACTTCCTTTGATGCGGATATCTCTTTTGACAGAAATGCACAGTGGATGCTTGTGACAAAATAAAGTGAAAAGATTTTAGATTCGCATGGAGTTTCAATCGTGATCTTTATACAGTAATCTAAGACTAAAATCCTTGATTGTAATTCGAAGAACAAGCATAGTCGCACTTTAGCTGACAGTAACTGGCAGTCTTCGCTGAATAACAATTGCCGAGGACAAATATTTAGTTTCGGTTGTTTACCTAAAATTATGAATTCGTCTTCCTCGGTTGACGGGTAAACGTAAATCGAATAGAATTCCTTTTTCACCAGAACAATTATTAGTGGTCAAAGGGTTTTTTTGTTAGCTGATTTGATCTGAACAAGCGAATGGCAAAGAAAGTTGGGAGTAGAAAAGATCGTCTTGTTAACAATGTGATCGCAAACGAAAAGGAAGACCATCTGCTGAACTCGAAGCTTGCGGCTCTGGACTTGCAAAAACAGAAGGAAATGGTGCGTTGGGAGACGGAGAAAAACAAACTGAGCTTACCAAGTCTCAAGGAAAATGGTAGAATTTCACCGACCCCTCCATCTTCCCCGAACACATCTCCAACACGTAGCCCTGTATTACAGCGACGGAGAAGCGATCTGATAGCCTCAGAAACTGCGTTGAGACCTCATAGCCAAATGATGATCATGACTGAAGGTGTTTGTTTGCGTAGATCCAAATCCTCACAAGACATCAGGCTTAGCGCTGGTCCAAAGCCTCCTCCCTATCCTGTTTGCGGACGTCCAGGAGCTGTAAGTCCACGACTTCTTCATAGGAGATCGACAATTGCTCAAAGCCGTCTGCAAGACGAGGAAATTGCTCTCAGACAAGCCTGCGCAGAAAGACGATTCTCAGCTGGAGTTGTCCCTTCCATTCGCGTGGAAGAAAGCGCGGAATCCCTCCATCAAAAAGTTAAGAGATTCAACGAAAGTCTACAAAAAGCAAGCAAGGAATCCAACCGAAGCGAGAGCAGCACGAACTCAGGTGACGACGACTCACCACCGACCGAAGAGTTGTTGATCCCACTTAAACCTGTCACTTTCAGGTCGAAGTCATTACCGAATATAGTTCCGATGCCCGGCGAGAAATCAGCAGAAAATATGACTTTTTACGAAGACATGAAGAGATGCAGGTATTTAAGGATTCCCGATATACCACCGTTGAGTATTGAACAAATCTTTGACAAAGATTCAAAGGAAAAAGCTGCACAAAAATAATCGAGACCTACGGCTACCTTAGAACCTGAAAAAGATCGTAAAAAGGATAGTAAATTATAAGAAAGGTACACGATTGAGATGAATATCAAACATCAGGTTCTTATCTACTTGACGCTAATAAAATGGAAACCTCCTGGAAGTTGCCTTGCCAACCTTCTAATGGTTTTTTCAAAATGCAAAAAAAACAGTATTGATAAATGAAGGCACGAATGCTTTTCTAGCAAATTAAAACAATTAATTTCTCAACCGTCTTTAGTTTTCTTGTGCTTTTGCACCATAAAATTTTGCTATTGCTACTTTAAAAACGTAAAAGAAATGTCGACGATTTTGTCACATGTGCCTAATATGGCATTCCAACATGTAAGCCATTGATGGCGACGACGAAATACGTGCGTCTGAGTAGATTATAATGTGTATTATTTGACCGTTCAGCAGCCTGCATCGGAGCATGAGTTAGACGATAACCAGCTCGTTAGAGCACCAGCTGATTTCGTAATTATACTAAGTTGTTAGTCGGATTCTCTTGTTCTGTGAAAAAAGCGTTTTCTTTTTTAGTATTTACAGGTAAACTACTCGAGTTCAGAGTCACTGAAGATCTTTTTCGCCTCGAAACCTTTGCATTATTTATCCTCACGAAAACAGTGCAGAAACCTTTCTCGCCCAAAATCCATAATGACTTCAGTAATTAAAAAATTAATGTGCGCCGAATTCACCTCGGAAAAAAACGATAAATGAATTAGTTGTCAATTTAAAATGAAAATGAATGGATTAAATATATGTGTTGCCGGAATAGTCCTAGGTCTTTATAGTTATAATCATTTTCAAAGAAAGGGCATCGTCTTCTTTTTGAGCTGAATATTATAAGATGTTGAACCTTTTGGTGTTGTTTTGCTGCCATTACCCAAATGGTTCGATGCATATGTTTGGGCTTAAGCAACATAATGATGAGTATTTTCCACAAGTGAAAGTATTGATTGAAAGCATGTTAAGTGGCAATTTCTTATTAGTGGACCAAATGACAGTCTTTACAGTGCAATCTGTCCCAGATGGGCTCTAACACGCAAAGCGAACTCTTAAGCGGAGGATTTCTGGGGAGTAAACCGAGTCACTTCTTACATTTGTCTGTTTCTACTCGTCGCGACTCAGTCGACTTTTGCTCACTGAACTTCAAAAAAACGTCAGTAGCGCAGGCTATTTGGTTTGCCGTCGCGTGACTCTAGCTATAAATAGGCTTTTCTGCTCATTATTTTTAAACCTGCCGCCGTGAGTAATCCGCTTTGCACCTTGTTTCAACACACCGCACTGACCTCACTAGGCTCATTTCCGTGATCAGCCTGTAAGAATTTTGCGTGCGTGCTTTCCTGTTTCGCAACCTAATTACCTGTGCTGATGTTGGGTAATGTGAAGACCGTCGGAAGTACAAAGAAAGGTGCCGGGGTTGAAAAATAAAGATTGAACAGGGATTTCAGCACTTAATACAAGGTATATGCCTCATACCTCTTGTGTGCTACCTGTCAGGTGAATTCATTTGCCACGTAAGCACTTTCTCACTGACTTAACCTACAGATGTTGAAAGACAGTCAGGTCCTCTCCAACAAACCTTGAAACAAAATGGACATAATGGATATCATCAAGCTTCTTCGTCGGACGGCAGACCGATTAATCGAGATTCAATAACACTTCATGAAGCTGATTTAGCTACAGAACGTTAAAAATAGCTCATCATTTTCAGGGTGCACGTTTTTGCCTTTACTTAGCTAACCATGATTATCGAATGTTCCAGAGAACTTTGGCAAAACACGCTGCCGTAAAAACGTGTTTATTCAAGAATTAAATTCACATGCCAGACGATGAGCTTCGCGTTATTGACCTTCACCCCTTAAGCTGCTTCGTTTAATGTAGTCTTATTCAGTTTTCAACAAGACTTCTACGTGCAAATCTTTTCTGTAGAGTAACGACGGACTTTCATTTTCATTCAAAGAGTTGATGGGTACAAGCAGACCCTCTATCGAATCAGTGGAACTGAAAAACAACAGCAACTACACAAATGTTTATATAACATTTATTGGCGAAACAAGGGGACTATTTAATAACCACACCTGGAATGCTTAACGCAGCTTGATTGCTTTTAATAGCCACGATGTGCTTATTAAATGATATAAAATTCATACAATTTATCCTTTAGAACCTTCGTCAGTATTTTAATTGTCCATATTATTCTCTGTAAATCTCCTATGGTCCTTACAAGGAAAATTTGTTGAACAGCCAGGAGCCTCTTAAGGAGACGATCATTTCTTTCATTCCTCATGATCTTAACGTTTGATTCAACAGCGATGCTGTAAGGAGAAATTAGCTGCTTGTCACTCTTAAGGGGTTAGAAGGTTAAATTAAACAACGTAAACCATTTGCCTTGTGGGCCTCAAGCGTGGCGGTGAAAGCAGCAAATTCACTGTACAGTCTAAGCAGACTTGAGTGAAGGAGGATCTTTGCATTTTTAAGGTACGTTTTGCTGACATCTTTACTCTAATTAACAAAAAATGTCGTCATTTCTCGCAAGCTTTTGATAGAGATTATTAAGCAATATACGTACTTTTGTCGGAAGTTTTATGGTATCCGCAGGCATTCATTCTTCGTTACGGTAAATGCCGAGTTTGATCAGATTGCAAATTTGTCCAAAACCTGCCCTTGGTTCATTATCATCGGTGCCTAATTTTATTCGCGACTGTCGCTAGTGAAAGCGCTAAAATTATACCAAAATGCAACATTAGATTCACAATATATCAGCAATTTTTAATCGCCGGAACTGCATCAAGCAGATAAATGATAGCGTGAGTATTTATCTTGCGAGTTCTCCTCTGTATGAAGCAAGACAGAGTATGTTTCCATTAGCTTCTCTTGTCTAAACTCATTGAATTAAATAGCACACTTTGCTGTTCACATCCTTCAGATTTAAAATTCCATGATTTAATTCTGGTTTTGTTACGTGACCCTGGCCCAACTTAGACAGACATGTTACAGCTCACGGCATCAGTATGCTACCTGGGTGTGCTCATTATTCCGACACTTCGCATGTTAGTAGAGGTCTCTGCTGCAGTGAATATACGCATCGATCTTAGATTTAGAGCCGGCAAACGCGCTTGCATGAAGTTCGAGAAACGCCGAGAAAAGCCGAGAAAAGCCGAGAAAAGCCGAGAAAAGCCCTGAAACCACCCGAGAAGAAGCAGATAGACTACAGCATTGTAACTCATCGGCTGAGACCAAAATTATCCTTTAACTTGTTAAGATCAGCAGTGTTATATGGAAGAGGCTCCAAAACAACCAAACATGAGTTGAACATTGATTTTAGCGGGACAGAAATCGCAAATGTGTTTGGAAAGATAAAGTGGACACGTGTTATTCTTGACTTGTTTCTCTTAAGGCGCTGTGTAGAGTATTTTTGACCCTTGAGGGCTCTGTATATCATCCCAAAATAGGTTTTTAATCATTTTTTCCGGATTGCGTTGTCATGTGTGGGAATATCGATGTCAATTATTTTTTTTTATTAAAGGAAAATTATGAACAATACCAAGGTTTCCGTAGATAACGTTTTCAAACTGTTGTCGTGTTCTAGGTGACCATTAACTGTGACACGTGTTGACATTAGCGATAAAATTAGGGTCGACAGTGCTCGCATTTCAAAATAAGCTTATTTGAGTAGACAGGGATAACGCGTGAGTATCGTTTAACACTGGCACATGTTGACTTAGAGGACACATGCATGACTTAATAGTGGAGGATCGAAAACGGGAATTGGTGATATTTTCAATAACAATTACAGTCTAGTGTTTCAGTGCCGGTTTCTCATTCGCTTGACAAAAAAATAAAGAAACGCTACGTCAGTCGAAAAACCGCTCAAAATAATTTGCATGATCTAGTGAAAACTCCATTAATCAGTAGCATTTACTAACACAACAACTTCCCAACCCTCTCTGTGTACTAATAGTTCATCCTCCACCCCTCCTTCAGTAACAACAGTCTGCCTCCCACCCCTCCCTGAGAACTGATAGCCTGCACCCCATCCCCCTCTTAGTACTAATGGCCTGCCTTCCCCCGATAAAATGGTCCCAAAAATGATCCTGATAGAGCTAGGTCTCTAGAGTACATATGGGGAAAAAAAAAAGCCAAATACAGGAAATGATAATTCTTAGCATTTATTAATATATGACAATTACTGATTTGTTTGATAACATGCAAACACAACAAAAGGTGATATAACAGGTGTAGACAGAGAAGTTATCGTTGCCCAATTCCTCACAGCCCACACACTTTAACTTTATTTGTGCAATTCGTTTTTCTCTACCTACCTTTGCATAATATTTTGATTTGGCCTGCAGTTAGCAGACACTTATCAACTCATAATTAAAGGGGTAAGTTCCTAAAGAAACTGTGGTGCTGCGTCGGTGGGAAAGTATAGCAGGTAATTTAGTGTTAACAACTGAGTTGAAAACGTAAATTAGCCACCGTAAAGGGTAAAAAAGCTGACGTTTCGTCGCTCTGACGAAGGGCTAACGCTCGAAACGTCAGCTTTTTTACCCTTTACGGCGGCTAATTTACGTTTTCAACTCAGTTGTTAACACTAAATTACTTATCAACTCAGACTCTTTCAGAAATTGGAAAGAGATTTCGTTTTCTCTCGAGTCTTTGCGAAGTATCGAAGTCGTATTGTCATTGTCTCTGAGAGGGCTTATTGTAATTTGCGAAGCGAAACAAAGTGAAAAAATGTTTTAGGGTGAGATTAACTAAAATCGGTAAAATCGATTTGCGAAAGGTAAATACTTCATTTGTGAATTAGAAATCTGTAATTTTCGAAAAAGGCAACTCTGTTATTTGCACTTGTGTGGATTCAATGAATGCAGTGGCTATATGAAAGCAAAATTGCGCCCTTAAACCATAGAAGGCAAACATGTCATTTGAAAAATTATCTAGCGCTGAAGCTGTGCTTTAACCTTCCATGTACTCAAGCGTGTCTTCATTGTATTTAAAGGGGAAAACTGTCAATCTGAAAAGAGAGAAAATTGCTTTCTACGGTTGTACCAACAACGATTTTATACGTTAAAGGTATAAACTTTAAAATTGCGATAGCGCTCGTGAATTCTATGCTGCTAAGTTAAGGCCGGCTAAGGACCGGAAATTCTGTGATCTCGTCTGATAAGATCAATGACAAAAGGAAGATAGATAAATTTAGTAATAGTTTACCGTAAACACAAAGGGAAACGTGAAGCAACTGATGGTGCACAAGTCGACTCTTAAGGCACACGCATAACTCAACAGTGGACCAAAAAATAATCCAAAAAAATTGGTCCAAAAAATTTTCCAAAAAATAGTCCAAGTGTCCAATGGTCCAGTCCATGTTTTTCAATGCCAAAAATATCTGTTAGTTGGTTCTGGGTCATACTCGTGACTTCTTAAATTATTAAGCCGGATATTGTGGAATGAGTGTGATGCTGGATTTGGGAAACAAGAAAGAGAGGCTGAACGAAATCCTGTATTTTTCAGGGGTGTGGGGAAGAGAGGGAGCGAGCTCTCTTTGAAATCGAAGGTTTACTAAACAAGCAGTTATATTTATCATTAAATCTATGTTTTATGCCCATTATCTGATCGTCAAAAAAGCCAGACTAATGAGATCTCAACTGTTAATGGAACAAAGAAAAATTATCTACAGATTTACTCAAGCCTAAAGCGGAGCTCCAGAAAGTTAAGTAGTTTCTGTGTAAAAATTTATGGACTAGTTATCATTTGCGTCGACAGGAGGGGAGGAGGGCAGGGGGAGAACTTGAAGAGTTGATGATATTTTTTAAATACTAGAGGGGCGGCCTTTTTTGTCCAAAAAAGAGTGAGTTGTTTCATTTCTAACAGTTTACTGGACAGAGGGAGTGAATATCACAATGGTAATAGTGTTTCAATAGTGGTCAACCTTAAAGCGCAAAAATTTTCAAATTAAGCCGAAAAAAAGGTTATAATTAATCATCATTGCTACTTGACTTTAATGGTAAAAGAGAGCGAGCCCCCCCCCCCCCGAGTAAATGCGTTTAGAGACAATGAAAATTATTCAATACCATTTCAAAACAATTGAATTTAATTCTGTAAACCGCAAAAGAAAGAAAGTAATCGTTAGCCGTAACATTACTTTACCTGTTGACCATAACAGCCATCAATCTATCAAGACCCTCCAATAATGAGCACACGTTTAGAACAAATATTCAAATAACGGCATAAATCTGATCGCCTTAAAGGGCGGCGCGGTGCCAGTTTTTGTGACAAACTTAGGAGCGGAGTTCGGCAAAGCTAGCACAGACAATCTCAGATAACTTTTGACATTCAATTGAAAAATTTTCTGATAAACCGTTGTTTGCACAGATCTAACCATCTTACAACAGTGTTTCTTTGCAAAAGTCGACTGATATTTAGCTAGCAGCCTCGATAGCTTTTTTGAGACACTCTAAGAAACCTCTATTTTAATGTGGTTCCAAGGTATCGGTTCTGCATAAACGGGTGTTAATGGCCTGACGCCAGATGAAACACGTGCAGCATTGCGAATCACTGACCCTTGGATATTATTTAAAAAAAAACAAAAAAACCATTGAAACTTTGAAATTTCAGCGCGTGGGTCAGAAGAGTCGTTAGCGTTGTTGTCGCCTAGTGCACGAATATTTACTCCATAGAACCACGACAAATGTCGAAGTGAGAACCGTGTCCAGTTAAGAAGCTAAGATCACGTGAAATAGGTAGGTGCAAGTTATTAGTCTGTCTGAAGACTTTTACAAACATGAGTCGATTCTCAAATTACGCCTTGTAAGCCCCAGAAACTGCTCAATAGACTCTATTGTGAATACTTGCTGAATCGTGTCTCTAAGGGCATGTCGAATTTAAGTAGTAAATAGAAAAGTTCGAGTTGAGAGTTTGAAATTATGTAACTTTAATAGCCGCAATTTTGGACAGTTGGACACCGCTTCAGTTAGGATGCCTGTGTCGTGAATTAACTCTCTGGTGTGACCACAACTAATACTTTACAGATGGCTATAGAAAACCCATTGTGTTGCCAGTAGATTCGTTTCACAAACAACCACATAGCGAAATTTTTAAAGGAATCCTCAGCTACATCTCACATCTTCATCTACCAGTGTGCAACAAACCACGCACGCACATATACCTGGGAGTTTATTAAATTGGAGACCACAAAGAAACTCACAAAAAAAAAAAAAAAAACTAGATAGAATATTAACCTCTTTGAATTTTAGGAAATGCAATTTGGAACCGGTGATGAACTATTCTTCAAATTCTGAACAGGCACTATGAGATCCTTTACGGCAATAGGCGCGATGTTAGCAACTTTCTGTCCAGGAGGATAAATTTTGGAAACCTGATCAGACTGAGTCATAACAGTCACTAATTAATCTCAATGATTATTTCGCAATAATACCTAACATTCGATACGTGATTTCCAGCCTTCGCACAGAATCTATAGTCAAACTGCTGACATTTCGCCCTCAAAATGGGATAAAACTTATTGAACTTAAGCCGCACCTTGTGGAGGAGTCGTGATCGACTTCTTTAGTCATTATCTTTGTTTTCGTTCCACTGCACAGTCTCTTTAGTTACCCAATTTGCATTTGTGTCGGCCACCATTGGCAACAGTGTTTTCGAACTTCATCTATGGCCACAATACTCAACACTTCAAGTTAAATAAAATGCAGCTTGGTTTCAACCGAATCGGACGCCATATGTACACAACACAAACGTATCTGTAAACCAGCTAAACGGCGGAAATACTGACTTGATGGCAGATGGCCTTTTTAATCTTTAAGTAGTCATTCTATCACTCCACGCAGGCGGCATGGTTTTTCTTACAATACACCTTTGAAAACCCACGCAGTCATGTAATCTTCATATTTTTTTTTTTAACGAAAACTCAGCCTTATTGATCTTAATTATTTGAATTTTTCAAAATTCAGGGTTTTTTTGTTGGGGGCCGCGTGGAAAGAACAAGAGGAAAAACTGTGAATCACTAGCCGAAGGTGAGAGATTTAGAAAAAAATTTTTGAGCGTTGTCCCAGAATATCAAATAGGTTACATGTTGGTAAATATAGAGAAACTGCGGCCTATTGATTTTGTAAAATAACTGAGAGCTTGTAGTGCCGCAGACGGTAGCTTTCGATCACTCGCAGCGTACGTCATTCCTCCAGCGCTGGCCCCGGTTCTTTCATGGTGTAAACAGTAGTGTTTTTCAGTTCAGAATTTAAATGGAGAATCGAAACTTTGAGTTCTGTTGTTTGAGAGGCTGCCGTAAGCAGTAGTCCAGGCTTGAAATTAAAACTTGGTTTTGATTTCTTTTTTACATACCTAAGGATAACTTTAATTGATGTTTATATTACTTCAAAAAACTGAAGAAAACGAACATTTTTACTTTAGGACAGCTTACTGAGCTATGGCTGAAATTAAGTTACAACTGTACGCTAAACAAAGGTTAAAAGCCCAGATCAGTTTTCCTAGACTGAAATTATAAAAGATTTCAGTCAGTGAAAGGATGACGGCAGGCCAGCTGCACATTATAAATGATGACACCTTTCATTGTTCAGAAGACTTCTGACTTGTTCAATCATTTTGTGACATATTAAGTTCTGCTCTTTCACTCAAACAATTGATTTAGGACCAGGAGACAGCAAGACTAAAGAGTCTAATGTCTTGCGGTTCAATTGCTACCATGATTTAAGATGTACAGCTCATAAAATTTGCGCAAAATCTCCATCGTAACCACTTTAATGTTTTACGGAATAAGAATTAGTACTGATGGTAAAGAAGCTAAAATTATGAATCCAATAATGCGGGCGAAAAAGTTAAAATTAATAGAATCAAAAGTGCAAAGGATATCTATATAGTGCTAAAACAAACACACTTTAAAAATAAGCTCTTGCAAAGTCTTGACACGCGTCAGGTGCTGTTTTCGCCGATTTAAGTCGAGAAATTTCCATTCAAACATTCATTTATTTTGGGTTCTAGAAAAATATTAACAACATCAGGCTGTCATTTCTTAAAAAGCTTACGTCGCAGAGGCATGTAAAATTAAGTACTTGTTATTTCTAAAACCAAAATCGATCTTGCGATGGGGAAAGTTCAAAACAACATTCCAAGGAGCCCTTTGCAATGGTTGAGTGACGTCACGCGTCAGGTGCTGTTTTCGCCGATTTAAGTCGAGAAATTTCCATTCAAACATTCATTTATTTTGGGTTCTAGAAAATATTAACAACATCAGGCTGTCATTTCTTGAAAAGCTTACGTCGCAGAGGCATGTAAAATTAAGTACTTGTTATTTCTAAAACCAAAATCGTTCTTGCGATGGGGAAAGTTCAAAACAACATCCCAAGGAGTCCCTTTGCAATGGTTGAGTGACGTCATGATTTAAATAATTTTCTGGATCGTGAAAAGTGACTATAAAAATAAGACACTCGAAACGATTTTCTCTTTGTATGAGAACGATTTTATAGAGAATTTATGATGTATCCACTTGGTATAGACACAGTTGTAAAACTGGAGTTTGACGACAAGAAAAGACATCCTCAAAATAAATTTAATAATTGTCGTTAACCCCACGACGTACTTATGAATTTTTAGGGAATTTTTTTTTATCGGATGTAGAAAACTTAAAAGGAAGACTGCATCAAGTTTAATCTTAGTTGGACACGTTGTTTTCGTTCTCTTAATTGAATGTAGAGTGATAAAAGGCAAAATAGATTTAATATTCACTTAAATGTTTTCTAGATTCAGAGACCATGAATACAATGAACTTATGCCAGGTGGCTTAAATGCTCATCATTTTGAATTTGCATTTTTTATGTGGTCATTTAGTCTTCTTTCTTTGTTTGAAAACATTACTTTGCAATCTGTTGTATACAAGAATTTCACCATTTCTTTGACTCGTTTATTCCCTGGAGTTGTCAAGACAGAATTTCTCCTTATAATTTCTATACAATATCAACGAGATAAGTGAGGACAATAGAGAAAAATATAAATCTGGGGATAATTAGTTGATCCAATACTAAATTCTCTGAACTAACATTATAAGAATTGTATGGTGGACAGAAAAGAGAATTACAAATTTGATCTTGGAGTTAAAGGGGTTAACTCTTTTATTCCCTGGAGTGACTAAGAGGAAATTTCTCCTTACAATACCAATACATAATCAAACAGACAGGTGTAAAGGGGCATACCACCTGATTTAATACCAAATTCTTAAATTTCGCATCATAAGAAATTTATGGCAGACAGTAAAGAGAATTACAAAAGATATCATCGGTGTAAGGGTCTGTTGAATCCGGAGGTGATCTAAAACATACTTTGAAATTCTCGTGTTTGTGAATCAACTCTTCCAATCAATATTGCATCGGTTTGAGTAAAATTCAATTGCATTTCCCTCGTAATCCTTAAAACACGATGATATGAAGTATAAGCGTGTTGTATTTGAGATGAAAGCTTCTTGGTTATAAAACGTTTGGATCGTGCCATATGCTAAACAGAAAATTCTGAATTCAGTCGTTTATTTACTTATCTCTTAGGGTAGGTTTATCTGAATGGTTTCCTGTTGTGCAGTAATTTGGTCACACAAAACTGATTTGAATAAGCTCTTCTTACCGTCTAATTCAAGTTTTCATTCAAATGGAGTTTGAACTGGACGTCTCTTAGGGTAGGTTTATCTGAATGGTTTCCTGTTGTGCAGTAATTTGGTCACACAAAACTGATTTGAATAAGCTCTTCCTACCGTCTAATTCAAGTTTTCATTCAAATGGAGTTTGAACTGGACGTCACGTCATGTTATCATTATGCCAAATTGGGCTATAAAATCAACGGATGGAGCCGTGGCGTGCGGATAATTCAAGTACAGACTATTTGAATCTAAAAAGCATGGAATTTGTTTTACAGTAGAACTCCCCAGGCGTCATAATCTCCAATAAAAACTACAGTTCTTCGATCGGACTAGGGTCGTGGCTATGTCCCACACAATGCAATCGTTTATTGCCGAATACCTGACCAGCAGATGTTTAAAGCCCCACGCGATGAAAACTGTCCCTTCAGAAAAAGCACAAATTCATTGCCTTAGGCAATCATATGGCTAGGCTTTTAAAAGCTACAAGAAAAGGTGAAAGGAACCGAATAATTTATTTGCGTAGTTTCAACAATCGAAGGGAAGCTGCTAGAATAGCTTTCAACCGCAATAGAGCAGTCCATAGCTAAATTAAAACTTAGCTCTGAGAAAACCTAATTTGCATGCGACACTAACTTGATTACGTTATTTTTCGTACCCTTCCCGACAGTAAATTGCTTTGCCGCGAAAGTTTTTTTTTTGTGCAATTGCATGGAGCTGGTATAGTTCTGTAAATCCAGCATTTTTGGTAAACACCTGTTTAAATATCACGCTTAATATTGCATGTTAATTGTGAACATTTCTGGTATGATGCAAAGTGTTGCGGGAACTAAACAGCACTCATTAGCAAGCTTAGCGGACAACTTGCGATGCGTAGTTAAGTCCTGTTGAAGTTTGCCGCCATTTTTTAGCTCAAAATATATTATACTTTTGTGGTTTTGTGCTGATTTATGTGTGCTGATTTATGTGGTCGGGAAGCGTTTTGTGTTCCGTTTAAACCAATCGATAGATATTTATAACAAACCTCTCAAATAGATCACATAAAAAAAACCGTGGTATTCAAGCATTAACCCTAAAGTTCAACTTTTAAGTACTACCTTTTCATGTGAGATTTTTGAACTTAAGGACTCGACATGTTATGTTTAAAGTCAATTTGTGCGATTCGTCGATCGTGTGGTGTGTGAATCATCCCTTTGCATTCTGGGTACTAAAAGGATCGATTTTTAAATGTAGTGTACATTAGCACTGCAGTGGGTCAATTCTCTTCGGCGAAAAACTTCCAACTTTCACGCTTGGTCGAGATTCGATCTTTCGGAGTGCTTGCAGATTCGAAGTAAATCAGGAAGTATTATTATTAGGTAAGCCGGCAGTGCTCTTTTAAAAATATGGTCTTTACTGCTTAAATCTTAGTCCAAAAATAATAACCACAAGAAGCAAAGAAACTGATTAACCTGATTTATCTTGTTCTCGATCTAAATTATAAATTCCTCATTCCCTCTAAGAAGGAAAATTGGTTCTTCGTTAAAAAAAAAATCTTCTAAAAATTCGTCCGTTTGGATCGTTTTATATACGAAGCCGAGAGTTGGATGTTTTTTTTTTACCTCAGCTAACATCCATTCGTGACTTCTTTGATTTTGATAAGATCAAATTGAATTGAAACGTAAAATGAGAGTGGAGGGAGGATGTGAAAATGAACCAAGAAAATTTCTGCAATGTGTTACCGTTGCTTTCTAGTAATTATTTTTACACAGTAACAGAATGAATAGAAATTACTCGTAACAAGTCATATTTTTATTTCCCTGGAGCAAATCAAACCCAATATCCATCTAAATCGGTCTGAATTTCTTAACAAACTCAGCTACGTCTTTTTCAATGTCAAGATAGTTGGAAATTCATGGATTAAAATTGAAATTATTTTCATGATTATGACACTGAGACCAACATTAAAAGAGTATTTCAAAAACTAGAAAATATTTTTTATAAAAGGCTTTGTACCGGATTACCACAAATCATTTCTCCTCTTCTTCTTCCAAACAAAAATTCATTTTCTTTTGTTGTCAATTGTCAATTGTCAATTGTCGTCAATTCGTTCTGTACGTGTTGGCTTCACGTTTCTTGTGCACCTGATGCTAACAAATTGAAAAAACTTCCGTTTCTATACGCTGCTTGATTATTGAATATGATCTTGACGGCTTTTAAAATGATGCCCCTAATCTACGTTTTAATACCACTGCCACAGAGAACTTAAAATATTTGTCTGTCTCAAGGCTGCATCAACCAATCACAAGCGGCTTGGGAATGTAACTAAATCATTTTAAAAACCCCTCACATGTAGGATTTCCTGCTCTTCCTTTTTTCTTCAATGAATCAGACAGGTGTTTCGTGAAGAATATTCATCGATTACTACGATCTCAAAGAGAATTTTGTCGTCATTTTCTAGGAAGAAATCAAAAGCATTTCTTAGGGAATTTCACTGAGATACGGCAGAGCACAGGACGCGAGTGCTTACCATCAAAAGAAAAACAATGCAAGATACAAATTCCTGAGACAAAAATTTTCGGGTGCAAAATGAAATAATTCTCTTCATTCAGACTGACCTTTCAATAAAGATTGTGGGTCGCTGACTTCGATATATATAGTTTATTTTAGGAAATTTTGGTACGTTTTCAGTGGTTTGTTCAGATATATTTACAGCATGGCATTTCCATCTCAAACAAACATATTAAAAATTGAGAACTTGAGTTCTCAGCAAACTTTGGGTAATTGTGCAAATTCCTAACAATGGTATTGGTTTTTCTTTTTGTCAGAATAGGCTATCATCAAACTTTTAAGAAGGTCCGTCTTTGCAAAAAACTGAAACAACAAAACAAAAAAAGAGATGCCGATCAAATATTTGAATTTCTACCTTGTGGCAGAAATGAGATAATTGCTAGACCTTACAGTCGTTCAAATTTCAATGTAAAACGGCATTGGCCTTAGTCTCAGATATATTTTCTGGGCTTTAAAATAGATTTGAAAGGAGAAAGGAAAATATTTTTGTTTTCTTTGTCGGGTAATACGTTTGATCCAATGATGCACGTGCCGTGACAAAGCCAGAGCAGCTTTTGAAAATATCATGCGACATCACCTTTATCATTAGGAAGGTAAGTGCAGTGTGGTTGTTATTTCCGTGAAAAATATTACAATGCCTGAACAAATAAAATGAGTTCGCTTTAATTTCTTCAAAATTACATTACAAAAAATGTCTACTCAAACTAATAGCATTGATGGACAAACGAAATTACTGTAGAATGATTTCACGATACAAGCACAACAGAATGCAGGTATAATAACAAAAAATACCATAAATTACTTTGGAAGACATCAGTTGATAAGACTTGTAGCTGTTGCTGATAACAAAATTATCAAATAAAACATCACAAATGACTTTGGTAGACATCAGCTGATGAGACTTACAGCTGTTGCTGATAAAAAAATAGTACCGCTTGCTTTTAGCAGTTTGTCAAGGTGCGATTATAATTCCTTGAAAAATACAGCTTTTTTACAAATACTTTAGTAGCTTATGCTGACTCTTTGTCGTCATCCGTTTGCTTCTGTCATACTTTTCAACTGTTTTTAGGCCTGACTTGTTTCCTTTAAGCACCAGAATTAACTTTTCCGTTTGCCTTTAAAACAAACTTGTATTATATTCCGCAAAGTGGAGATAAGAGACCCGATAAAGTTTGCAAGCACAACATCTGTCAAGTCTCCATACTTCGCAAACATATTTTGATTAGCTGAAAAATCATCAAATATTTTTTACGATTACTCGTTGATCTTCATTCGTAACTTTCGGGGTTGATCCACTAAGCTACATTTGTAATTTGATCCACGTAACCATTTGGATCGAACACAACTTGTACGCCCACGAAAACAGTTCACTAAGAAAGTCTATGTCAAATTGGTTGTTTGCATTCCGTTGCCATAACGTCAGATACAAGCAGCGGTGAAATGTTCCAATGGGTCAACCTCGTTTACAAGCAAGATTCATCCAGATAGTCACACCACTTTGGCCTGTGCGTATTCATGCTTCTGAGCATGTTCGTAAGAGGGTTTTGGAAATGGCAATGATCATGAGAAAGGCACAACCTCTCTATAGACGAACAATATCATATTTGAATAATTGTTTGGAAACATCAGTCTCTACGGCATGGTCCATACACTCTCTTACAGCTACTGTGAGTGGCGAAAGTAGTTGGCATGTCTTCCCTTATCAAGTGGTCAACAATCCTCAACACAATAAACAAAACTCTTGTAATACATCTGTAATAAGTTATTTGAAAGTCCCCCATTTCCCCAAAAACGTTGCACTAGGCAATAATGAAATGAGGGAGAGGGGAAGACACATGAAAGTTTTAGAAAAAAATTCAAAAAGTAGTGGAGCGTGTAAAGACGTTCGCCATTCATTCCATTTTTACCATTAATGGAGAAAACCCGGCGGATCCCTAAACTTTTGGTTAAGGGTTTGAAAAGTGTAGATAAGAAATGTGACATGAAAGATAATGCTCAAGCCCACACAATTCACCAGAGTCAGTAACATTTCATATTCTCAGCAAATTATTTTTTGTTCTCCGGCAGATCAAAGAATGAGAATGGAGGACTTGAATATCAACAAAACAGTTGTTAATGCCACTTTTATATCGGATTCATCTGAGTCTCCAGAGAACTTTCATCAGTCCCTAGAAGCCAAAGTGCTCCAAGCCACTCTGTGGTCAACTGTGGTATTTCTGGGAATTATTGGCAACATCTTGGTGTGCGCTGTAATCCTTGGACTCCCCAAGATGAAGACATCTATGAACTTTTACCTACTGAGCTTGGCCATCGCAGACTTGGGAGTTTTAACGATGCTCGTCCCAATAAATGTGATTAGATACTTCATTCCAGTTCGTTGGGTGCTAGGAAAATTTTTTTGTTTGTATCTATCTCCTACGCTGGAGATCTTCTTTGGAGCGTCCATCTGGTCGATCACAATCATTGCCATTGAAAGATATCGGAATATTTGTGGTGCAAACCGCTACAGGATCAAGAGCAGGTCTCAAATGAGAACTAAACTGACCATATTTGGTGTTTGGCTTGCATCGTTTTTAGTTGGAAGCGTTCCTGTATATCCCGTGATGGCCTACAAGCCCAACCCACCAACCTGTCACCAAATATGGCCCAATAGAATGTATCTGGCTTATTCTTTAGCTCTTGTTCTGCTTTGGTATGTTTTCCCTCTTGCTGTCATCGCATTTACCTATCTAAAGATCAAGAAGCGAATACGAGAAAGTGTAGTATTCCGAAACTCGATGTCGATTGTGGATGACGACAAGGCTGTGATCGTATCACCGTCTTCACAAAGCAAGAAAAGACAGGACAAGCAAGCTTTGAATCAAAGCAATAAAACTAGACGTATTCTCACACCTTTGGTTATTTTGTTCGCTGTGACAATGCTCCCTTTGAACGTTTACCGCACTGCATTCCTATTTGCACCAGAGTTTTCGAAAAATCCTTATATTGGCCTGATCTTTGGCCAAATCATATTGTTCGTTGGAGTCAATTCATCTATTAATCCAATAGTGTATTACATTGTCAGTAAAGAGTTCAAAGATGCATTCAAGAAAATACTCCAGAAATTGAGAGAAAAGGAATATTTTTTCAAAACTTTCAGTCTTAGAGGCAGAGAAACATCCGCCACATTGGTCAGGGTAAATATCGGACTAGAAAATAATTGGCCACCAAGCAAAAACCTCGACAGAAACAATTCTAACTTAGAACTTCTAAATGCCAATGTTCAGGTTATCAGTGGAGTTTGAAATCATATTGGCCCTGTATGTGACTTTACATTCCTCATATACTCTTATATTCCTCTTACTACAAACCGAGTACGAGGTTCCATAACTTATAACACTGACCGAGAAAACGAGGTTAGTAATGTGTTTATCAAATTTCTTGGTTCAAATAGAGTGGGGAGATTTAATTCAAACAAACGTTCGAATTTAGCAGGGTGACCAATCATAGTGCATGTAGTAACTGAGAGGTAAAATGCCTTCGTTGATTCAGTGGCATCATGTAAGCACAATACTGAGTGGTTAACATTGAAAATCTATAATAAGCCTTAATAATGTACATAAGATGTCACTAACTGATATTGTATAACTTGTCCTATTAATATATCTCTTTTTTCTTCAGCCAGTTGAGGTTACTGAACGTGATGATGATATAGCGTTGCTTGAATGCATGACCGTAGCACGTGAAACAGTAACGCTAAAGCTCGGTAATTTTAAGAGTGCTAACGACACAAAACAAGACATTAAAAACAAGGATTATTGCAATCGTCTGTGCTATAAAAGTTATGTTATCATGTGCTGAACAGGGTTAACCTGAAAAGATTACAAGGAAAGTTTAACAGCTGGGGGTATCTCCTGCATCAAGAAAGCAGTTGTAGATTGGATCAGAGAAATTTTTCTATCCAAGTGAGTTGAATAAGTGGGAAACTGACGTAGATGGGATGGGTGCCATCTGTGTACACTAAATTGCAAAAACGTTGACATCTAAAAAGCATGATCCATGGACGATGAGACCCAACGGCCTTATGGGTAATGTTCGAGCAAATACATAATCAGTGATTCACTTTTCTTACTATTCATTAAGAACCTTCCAGGGAAGCGAGGATAGCTTCTATCATTCACCGCGTATTGATGGAGGTTATCGTGTTACCATGTGTACCAAAAGAGCCATAAGGTCTCATTGTTCATTGTTCATTGTAAACGCATTTGTAAGTGTCATCGTTTTTGCAATCGATTGCATATAGATGCCAGCCACCTAACCAATATTTTAAATGAACTCCCAGTTTTCTTGAATTATTTTTGTGATGTTACGGGCGATATAACACTACTATGGGCGGCAACTTTTCTTTGAGTCAGTGATAGTCCAGGACGATCTGTCAGGCAGTGTGTAGCACTGCTGAATATGTATTATCAGCCAAAACTCATACACCTTACGAAACAAAATAAATATGTACGACTTAAACATATCAAGCCTGCTGAATTCTGTTTCGATATTTCCACTTCAAATCTAGACCTATTTTGATCGAGAAGAGAATGTCATCAGAAACTGAACGTTTTCAGGTGGGTCTTCGTTATCTTAAAAATTAATGATATCTACTCAGTCTGGCTAAGTTGCTGAGCATTAACGTTTTCTATTTTAGGCCCAAGGGCATGTGGGTATATACTCAAAGCAAACAAATGAGCCCTTCTTAGTTAGCAAGGTGGAAAAAAGAATAACATTCTGTTTACAAATACCAGATTATTCAAAATTGGGTTAATTGAATCAGGGAAGTGTTCCTTTTGCGCAATTTACATAGAAGACTTATACCATCTCTTTCATTATTGCTCTTATGTGCACGCCATTTGGAAGAGGTTTTGCAATTGGTGGTCTAATTTTCTGATTGAAAATTGAAGCTAATCTCTCAAATATGTTATGGTTGGCATTTTAAATAGAAATGATCTGTTAAACTATCAAATAATTCTGGGTAAACTATGTACATGGCACTGTAGAAGAAACAAATCCGTCCCAAAGTTTAATCTGTTTCTACACAAAGCAGAAACTAAGCAGGAGACTGAAAGGCTTATTGCCTCAAGAAACAGGAAACTTCAAGACTTTAGGAAAAGATGGGAACCATCATCATAATATTATTTTATATTGATCTATTTGTTTTATTATTTATTTATTTATTAATTTTTGATACGGCGCGGAGAGAATATGTGGTTGGTTCATTCAAAGTCTGCACTGCTTTTTTTTTTTGTTAACGAACTTAAGTTCCGAGTTTAAGGTCTGTAGTCTACCTCTCATAAATTGTAATTGCCTCACCCAGTGTAAGTATTGTTTAGTATGTAGAGTAAGCTAATTATTGATTTAAAATTCGTAATGCAAGTAGTGTAAGCATCATAAAGTTTGTACTGTATATTAATTTAAGAGAGAGATCCTTTTGGTAAGTTGTCTTAAACGTGAGTATTGATAAGTATAAATAGAAATAGGGGTTTTATGAATTGAAGTCACGTAAGCATTGTTAGTATCGTAATTACTGTAAGTGCTTTACGTAGTAGTATTGCACTGTTGTATGTAAATTAAAAGTTAATTAAAACAATTGTTAAAAGAAAAGGGTGAAAAAAGGACTGACCCACTGACTGGGAAGAAAATTGCGCACTGTCACATGAAAAACAAAAAACATCTTAATAACATCGATTAGCTTTGGAAACCCGATTCTAAACTTTATTTCCCACCAGGGTGTTTCTTGCGCTAGGTGATCGCTCTCTAAAAATAGCCTGTTCAAAATGTCTCCACAAGGAGTCGAACCACTGACCTACAGGAAGTACTTTGGACGCTTAAGCAAACATCCTGCTCTTCTCAGTAATAGGATTTAGATGTATCGCTTTACTCGCGTGAGTAAAAGAGAGAAGGTTATGTTATAGAAAGATTTCCTCTCTTTTCACTCCTTCTGGGTTTACCATGTTTTTCGCCCTGATCGATAGGAAAAGCGAGAAAGATTCATCTTATTCATCTTATGACTGAGACCATTCCTTTGAATCACGTGTCTCGAAAGGCTTGCGAAAAATGGTCATATGAGCCTATAACCGATAAAGTTACATTTGATTTTGCTTAAATCGGCGAACGCAAAAGGTTGCATCGCACAGGTTCCTATTTTGGTATCGCGAAGACAGACTGCAACGTTTGATGAAAATTACTAGAGTGAAAGGAAAAAAAAACGGTGAGTGGTTCTTTAGGTTGTCAGCTGCGGTCAAAAGTGGTATTTTTAGAGCGCCAAGTAGTGCGAGACGAATATCACAAGAACCGATTACCGCTGAAGAGATGAAATTTATAGAAACGTCGATACTGAAGGACTGGTGATTGACCGATTCTAACTCTAACTTTGTTCTGTTTCAACTTGAAATTCAAAGGCTTTCTTAGATGGTCACAAAGCAATCTGATTTCTCGATGGTCGTTAAACGATGAATCGAAAACAAAAACATGCCAGAAAAACAAAGCAGGTAAAAAAATCACTCTCGTGCAGGCTATGCGATTAATTACTCGTAAAAATCAGCGAGTGGCCGAAAACCACGCAACATGAAAAAAAAAAGGAGACATCTCATGTTACATTTTTGACGAAGTTTCCTGTATAACCGTCCGAGGCTCGTGGCATTGACAACTTGCTCACTAACAGCACCCTTGATTCTCCAGTTTCTTCGTTACCTTGTCTTTTTTGTTCATTTCCAACGTCACTTAGTCGCTTTTGTTTGTTTTTGAAATTGTGCGTGATGAAATTTGACCACAGGATAGGCATAATAACAACCCCCCTCTATAGAAACCGCTGGCATGGTTTTTCTACTTGAAGTACAGCAATATTATTTGTTCAGCTGCTGATAGACGTCAGTAAATAGACGACACAAGCTCGGGTGCACTCACGCGTTAACGCACCGATTTTTCCCTTGTTACGTTTACAGATCACTTGTGGAAAATTTCCATACAAGAATTTACGAAGAGCCCACAACAGGTTAAATTTTTCTTCAGAGGAGAAACCTCAGAAAGTATAATTCCAAGAAAACCTACGTGAGGTATGACCATAACACGTTAAAGTAAATTTACATATCTAAAAGAAACTTCAGTATATATCAGTTTTTGTTTGGTGCTGGTGAGTTTTTTTTCTCACCTTTTTACAACTGAACATGACAAAAGATCCATAGTTACTTTAAACTCCTGGCATGAGTTAATCATGACATATTTTGCGAGAACGACCTGACGTTTTCACGATACATTCAAAATTAAACGAAATGCTTCTCCAAGAAGAGTAAACTTCGGATATTTTGACAAACAAACGCAAATTAGTACAACACGGTAAGATATCATGGAACAACAAAAGACTAGAAACAATCAAAACAACTTGTTCGAGTGTCATTCTCATTGTATTAACTGACTTTGAATGCACAGAATCTGAATCACCAAAACAAAATTCGAACGACTCTCAATTTCAAGAGATTCAAAAAGAAAAAAGGAAATGATATTTTTGAATATCATTCAGGCTTACAAAACATATGATACCGAACGATACTTTTATCATTTTCTACTGCGGTGAAGAGGTTTGCGCAACCAGCTCGTTAGCATCCCAAATTGTATATTAAGTACCCTTCAATTCACGTTTTTTTTCATTTTCATCTCACCCACTCCTGACTCGAATTTGCAGAACTTTTCGTTATAAAGAATTCATCCGAGGGAAGACAGACTTAGCTATAGTCGTATAGAAGAGAAAACTGGCTAAAAATGGTCTTTCTGTGTACGTGTCTGGACCGCTCTGTAATTCATCACCCTCAGGTCAAGAAATAATTATTCTCAAAATGATTGAAATTCATTTGTAATGCCATCTTAAGTCTACCGGCAACGAAAACCCCCTAAAAATTTCTCTGCTCTCAACTTTTGGCTTCGATGTTCAATTGCCGGCACTATGCACCCAAACTATTCAGGGAGGCATTAGTTTAGGCGCAATCTTGAACTAATTTTTTCAAAGCTTTTTCTTCCTTTTTTACGTGCGAAGATTAATTCGTCACTCATCATTTACAAGTCAAATATAATTCGATTCATTAATCATTTTTGAATGAGTGTTCTTTTGTTCTAAATTAAAGAAGGCATCTTTTAGACACACGACATATTATGCACTACAAAGTTTTTGAAAGTAACGACGTCACAATGCGCGCATCTTAACCATTTAACTCCCATGAGTGACCAAGACAGAATTTCTCCTCAGAATATCAATATAATATCAAGCAGACAAGTAATGAGAATAAAGGAAAATATCAATCAGGGGATTATTAGTTGATCCAGTACAAATTCTCCGAACTAACTTCGTGGCCATCATATGGTAAACAGTAAGAAGAATTATTAAGCTTATTTTTTTGTAATCTTCTCCATTCTGTATCCTACTTCCTTTTTGATTGATTCTTACCTTTTCGGCGCCTTTGTTTTATGAAAATTTGAAAAGTTTATGAGACCCTTTTTAAGTTAATCAAACTGATTTCTTTCTTCGAAGGAAAAAAAAGGCACAGGTAATGTAGTGCGAGGTAATGACGGCCATCAATGTCTGACTGAGTTAATCATAGCCATTTGAAAGATGTTAACAACGCTTCCTTCGGCTTTCAGTGATGTTTTTTTTTTTTTGCAATTACGCCTACAAGGAAATGGAAGACCACGCGCCACATTATGCACGCTGCGAATTGTCGTGTTTTTTTTCACGGAAGTGAGTCAAATGAAAGAACGAAATTTAGTGAACTCGGTCCACGACGATATGTTAATGACGTTTCCTTTAGATTTCACTGAGTTTTTTTTTCAATTAGGCTTACGAGGAAATGGAACACTACAGGCCACATTATGCAGGCTGTGATTTTTGGTTGTTTTCTCTCATGGAAGTATAGATCAAATCAATCGAAGACGAATGAAGCAAGCAAAACTAAACAAAAGAAATGAAGAAGTAACCTCTCGTATAAGCTCTCTTTACTTAGCGATATTTAAATCGGTGATCGAAGTACTTCCATGATCTCAAATAACTAGGGTATCTTGCAGTTGACGTAAGGTCCATTTAAGGTTTATTTGTCAGTTTTGCACCTCGCATCCTGTATTGTGCTTAATAACCACGTACGTAATCACGGGAATGAACGTGCGCGCATTCTGAGAACACGGTATTGTTTTTCAATCCACGGACCAGATAAAGAGGTACGATGGTCTTTAGCTCTTGAACGACCACGGTGACCAATCTTTTTTATTGCATTTTTCGAAACAGACATTGTAGGGAACATTTAAGGAAAGTTTCAAAGAAATTGTTCGATAACTTTATTATCTGAGGACTCACCTTAAAGTAGAACTGCAACGCGTGCGTAGGAGAAACTTTTTTTGATATTCTGCCAGATTTGACTCTTACACCTGTTGGTATTGGCAAAAACATACGAAAAAACAGGTCATAATTTTCCAATGTGAAAGATCTCTGTAGGCACAAGAACATCAAAGAAGACTGTCAAACGGAAGGCGAATGACAAATGCAAAAGAAATCTGCAAAATAGGGTGAGACGAGAAAAATTATTTTCAGAAAACTTCCTGACCCTGAAATTCGATGTCGAAATTGGAAGAACACTTCGAGCTTACTTTGCCGTAGCTACTACGTCCATATAAATTTTTTTTCGACTCGAACGTTTTTCCTTTCAGGGTTTAAACATTAAACTTCATTATAAGGCGGAAAATAACACATGTTGCAAGATTTAATTACCTGATTGTGGTTCTATTTCTAATAAGTGACAACAGGACTATTTTAGTTCAACCTACTCCGCAGTGAATGTTTGATAAATCATACCAGATGAAAAGAATACTGCTGACTTTTTTCCTATTGTTCTCTTAAAAAAGTCCGAAAATTTGAAAACCCGATCACGCATGATGAGATATTTTATTGGCAGAAATTTTCGAGGTTTTTTTTTTTTGCTTCTTCTCTTGCAACATCACAGGCTGTACTAAATAATTTAAAAATCAATGTTGACATAGTTTTCATGTTTATGCATGAACGTGAAAACCGTGAAATTTAAACCTTCAATTCACGAAAGAGGATGGCCGTTTCATTTGGTTTTCTGTCAGTCTCAGAGAACATTCAGCTGGTACGGAAAAAATGAGCCCTCGACGAATATGGTGATGAGAAGCTTGGTGAAAAAAATCGGAACTCCACAGAAATATCAGTGTAGCTTTATCAATACAATTTAGATTGAAATGCTCTAAGAAATATTAATAAGTGCCTGAAAATTGCGAATGATTTTTATAATAATAATTTATACGGTGCCATACGTTGAGTAATTATAAGCCCATTTGTAATCGCCTTAGGCCCTTCCACTAAACAATAACCCCTAGTCGATAATTTTCTCTCCTCTCATCACCTTTTTGTTTAAAAACATATCAACAATGTAGGAAAAATTCCTGTTTGTTCTCTCCTGGGAGAGAGAACTTTAAAAAGAACTAGAAGTTTGCCAGGTTAAGAAAACATCGAAGAATTAAGAATAAGCTAAAGCGAACAGGCGGAGTTAAGCGTTAAATTGGAATTTACACTCTTCAAAAGCTTACGCTAAATGTTTTCAAGATGGAGGAACTGTGAGAGGGTTCCCTACAAATTTCTTAGAAACCTCTTTGCTGCTCGTCCTCCTTCGGCTTTGTGTTGTTACGGGAAAATTTACTGATTTTTCCCGTGTGTGTTATTCGGAACATATTTATTCGTAAACTTTCGCATTTAACCATTTCAAGTCCTTTCATTTAAAAAAAAATCAAAAAAATGTATAAAAACCACAGAAGCTTTTAGAATAGGTTTTTGTTGTTGCTCGCTTTCATCACATGCACCTGCTTGTCGGCACTTTTTTTATTTATTACATGGTTTTTTTAAGTTAATATAAGTGTTGATGGTCTTTCTGGAAACATTGGTTTTCATGGTAGATGGCAGCTGAGTTTATACTCGTAAATCTTATTTCTTTTCATGCGATGGTTTCCAAGCCAATCTTGCATAGATAAGCAGAAACTTTTAATCGCTTTTCCGTTTTTTATTTCCTAAGCTGCGCTACTGCAATTAAGATAGGTATTGTTTTCTATATCAGAGCTTTAAAATCGCACCTAAGTTTCCTATGTTAATGGCCTAGAGTTTATTGCATCCGTCTTTTTAATTTTGAGATTCTTTCCGTCGTAGAAACAGATGGAATATTTAAGTAGTTTTCGTTTAACTTCAAAGAGACTTTTTTCCGCTCCTTTGTGTCCTTATTCAAATATTGCGATTTGTGTAACAATAGCAGTTCACAGTGGTTACTTCTTAAGCAAGTACCTTGTACAGCTTCGATGATTACAAACTGGAGTATGCTAGAGGTCATGTCGCTTGTTGGCCTGACCTAGAATAAAAGTACTGTGGAACCAAAGATTGTCTTATCCTTGACGTCCGTATAAGCTCGCTCGAAGTAGATCTCCGTGTACCAGGAAATCGTGACGAGTTTCCGTTCTCGCTGCCAAGTCGTCTCTACAGAGTTATTTCCCCCAGTTGTTATTGTGCCGTCCGCGAAGATTCAGTCTTCCAGTTAGCGAGCGAAAAACTATCGTCACAGTGTTCAAAATTACTAAAGAAACTAAGGATGCGTTCCTCTGGGAGAGTCCGGATAAGAATTTCTGATCTGTGGCGTTCCTTTCCAGCAAATCAATTTTCAGATCAGTGATTTATCAAATTCTCAATGCGGATATGGCTCTGCCTCTTCCTTATCAAGAGATACAACAGAAATTCTTCATCTTCACAACTTCTCGCTTCTTGTAATATTGAATCATCGGAAAGTTCATCTATTAACGAAACAAAAGCTGCTCTAAACGCGACGGCAATCTTGTTTTCGTTTTTAAATTTAGCGCGCGATTCTGTTGACGTGCTCTACAATTTCGCGCCTGCTGTCGTGATAACTGATCCAATGAACTAAAGCTCCGGTTCTTCGATGCACCGTAATCTGTGTGATCTTGGATCACAAATCCTAATCCGGATCCTCCCAAAGGACGCACCTTAAGACAAGAGTCTCCAAAAAGTACATTGTTTTGATAGCGTCACGCAGTAAGAACTACAATGCCCAATTCTTATGAAAAGCAACAACTTAACATCGTCTGCCTCACAAAGTTCACCGGTTTTTTCGAAAACTGACGCTTCTTGACAAACGTTTAGGCGACTGTTGGCTACCGCGAAGTTGCTGATCCGCCAAGGGGGTTAAACACTTGAAATTACCATCTTTACATTTTCCGTTGTAAAAATTCATTACAGTTTTACTTTCTGACGTTTGAATTTCAGCAACTCTTTCGATTTTTGAAGAATCTTCTTTAGGAAGAAAACAATTTAAATGTTTTATTGTAGTGAGCAATGAAAATGACTTGGGTAAAATAGAATAAGGTTATTCACAAATGGTTTCGTCCACTAGGACAGAAATTAAATTGTATCTAAACTCTTTTCGCCGTAAATGAAAGTGACTCTTTTCATGATATAAAATTTAACAGATGGTTAAAAGATGTGACAACAATTGGACGTCTCTTGTCAACAAAACAGTTAAATTATCGAAGTGACTGCAAATTAGAATCATCTATTATCTCAACAAGACAACAGTGGTATTAAACAAAAAGATCTATTAACCAATATCTTTGACTCGAAGTAATGAGGACGAGATAAAATATTTCTGTTTCGATGTCGAATCTGTTTCACGGCTTTGCATGAAGAAACTCTACATATTTTGAACCTATCAACTCTACGGATTCGTTTAAAACGACGTTAGAAAGGCTGGGTTCGGAGATCAATGTGATTTTTAATTTTATACATTAGTTTCTGGAGGAGTCAAAGCTTGCTATAAATAAAGTTGGTTGTAATATTATTTTCTTCATATGAAATAGATGCTTTTGGCAATGCAAATTAAAAGGAGGTACAACCGATTAGCGTTTTACTTTGTAAATGGAAAATTCGTTTTCAAAGGATGTAAAAGTCATCCATTAGTATTGCTGTCCCCTAAGGAAGAAATAAATAGCGATTTTGTTAGGTTAAGCCAAGTCACCAGCTGCTCTGCGTATCGTGAGATAATCGTACGTCGCTCTCTGAACAGTTTAAGGTCATTCTTACATCTGCCGCGTTGTATAAGGTGTTCTTTGGTCTCGCACAGAATTGAGACGAAATTGAAGGTGAACCGTGTTAAAGGTTTGTAAACCCTTTTGTCGACCTTTCGAATGTCGCTCCCAATAGCTGGGCCACATTTTTTTAAAATGTTTTTCTTTTACGTCCAAGAAAAAATATTCCTGATTACGATGGGTGTTTGCGATCTGATAAAAAATATCTGCCATTCGTAATTAAAAAATGTGTTTAAATGTCAAGCTTCTGTTAATGCACATGAAAACCGCAAGGGCCGTCAATAAAACCATTTTGTTCTGTTATTTAATTCTAAACATGCGGCAAATACATAGAACTTTAAACAATTTCCTTCCTTGATAAAGAGGTATAAGTCTTCCACGAGGGTTAACAACAACGAGGAATAGTTTTTTCTTCTACTCGAGGAAAAAGTCAGTTGTGGATCTCTTAAAAGGTTTGCCTGAAGCCTATTTGGGGTTTACATCTTTCACTGAAACTCTATTTAAGCTTTTACCGACTAGTGACTAAGAGTTTCGGGCGTAGTCCGTGACGCATGAATGAAGTTGCACGGGGTTTTCAGTTTAGAAAACCTTCCTTTTGAACAGCAAGGTTTAGGGTGTAAATAAAAGAACATAGACTGTGATTTTACAATAGTCGCGAAGATTTTGCCGGTGACCTGCTGGCGAAGACTGAGAAGTTTTTCGACGTTTCCAATTTTTTTTCATGTTACGTTTAAGAATTTCATGCTGGAAACTGAAAATGATGTCAAATAAATTCCATGCTGAGTTCAAGCTTCCCAGCTTCTCGGCGGGGTGAACCACCCCATTAGTGTGTCGACATGTAACTGAAAGCAGACTTTACAAATAGTGAACAGTGTCCAATGGTTACGCACAAAGGACTGAATGATAAAATTTTCTTTGGCTTCTTCGGCTGAGGATCTTAATTACATAAAATGAAATATTGATGTCCTCAAACAAAGCGGTTTTCATTGCTTCTCCGCCCGTTTAACACGTATTTTATTTCAATCATTATTGAACGAGAAGCCAGCAATGGAGAGTGATTCAATATAAACAAAAAAAATTTATGGAACGGCTCGGGAAAGGGAAACAGAATGGATACATCTCGGTTAAGTAACATTTCATTTCACTTTATGTAGATTTTTAGACAACGATGTGTTGAAAATTGCATTGATTACGGCTCTCTATGTTAACAGTTTTCTGTATCTCAACAGTTCATGTAAACACACTCACAGGGTGATCTGCCTTCAGTGGCTGATCTTCCTTTGCCCTTTACGTGAACACTTCTCCGTTGTGTGTTACTGTAGAAGAACATGAACTGGTTATTGATAATCTACGTGCTTCACTGAGAAAGTAATAGCATGTCGTATCATTTACACTCTATCAATAGATGTGGTTCACAAATATGATCAATTTTCATAAAAAGGAAAGTAATTTAAAACTTCCTACGGTGCCCACAGCAATTTTCCAAGGTGAGAAATTTTAATTTGGAATTGTTTAGGGAAGTCTAACTCTGACAGGTGAGAAAATGGGATCACAATTGTATCATAAATTTTGGTATCAAATTGTTGGAAAAAGATTCTACTCTGTTGGAACTGAAGAAGTCACATTTATCGTATAACCTTTCCGCTGATGCACACAGGTACAGACAGCGTAAAACCAAGCGCAAAAAAGGCATGAACATGCAGGGTCCAAATTTATTTTTTCTCACTTAGCTCAACAAAACAGAACGAAACCGCTGTTGAAGCTTTTTTTTAACCAAATGATTGTAAAAGAATAATATCTTCTGCCGTACTCTCTAAGGGTTCTTGAGCGATACAATTCGCAGGAGAGAAATAAAGCGGTAAAACCACAAGATATTTGCGGTATGCAAATCACGTTTAATAATGTTGTACCGGAATCGGAAAAACGCCATATTATGATTTTGTACAACAATACATTAACGTGTTCAGGGTACGTACAAAGTTATTCAAAATCAAACTCGGACATGCAGCTATACAGCTATATTTCTCAGCTAAAGAACCAAGAGACAAGGAAAAGAAATTTCTGAGTAATCGGCCTAAATTTATGCTTTGAAAGGGCAAAGAACGTTTTTACATTTTTAACTATTTTAAGACTCGCTGTAGAAACTGTGGTGCTGCTTCGGTGGGAGAGTATAACAAGGTAATTTAGCATCATCAAATGAGTTGATAACTTAAATTTGCCACCATAAAGAGTTTCAAAGCTGACGTTTCGAGTGTTAGCCCTTCGTCGTTTGCTTTTAAACTCTTTACGGCGGCCATTTACTCAGTTGATATTGTGTTTTACTTCATCTTGAGCTTGCAAAGTGGCTTTAATGTGTAAAAAAAAAAAAAAAAAAAAATCGCAACATTCGCTTACATCAAGTAAAGCCATGGTCCTCGCTGGCGTGCTGCAATTTTAGCAGTTGCAGAAAACTGAGAAGTCTGAAAATTCAGGCTTCGACGGGATTCGAACCTATACCTCCTAAATACTAGTTGGTTACTACAACAAACTGAGCTTCAAAGCACTGGGAGCGAGGCAAAGTTTAGAGTGCATAGAGTGCATATATTCTGTCACAAAAAACGGGGAAAAAAATACGAGCTTGAAAGATCGGGAAAAAATGCCTCGGGTCAAACGTCCCTTTAAGAGGAAATGAGCCACAACCCCTCGTTACAATTAGTGAAACACCTACCACATGTCAAGAAAAATGACGAGGAAAAAAACCTCAAGAAGAAAACTGACCTTTGATAGAAAAGCGGGGTGCCTCAACTAAAATCGGCTCAAAAGAACTTGTGTCATTTCTGTTAGTTCCAGTGATTATATCATCAGGTCAAGATACAAACCAACGTGAATATTATCATGCATGCTTAAAGTTATGAATTAAAAGGTTTATATTTAGAACAATTAATTTATAAGATGCTTTCATTTCTCTTAGATGTCTCGGCAATTTGTCAAATTAAAGCAAAAGAAGTAAGTTTTTATCTTATCAAATCATTAATTCAATAAGAGTATCCAAAATTCCTGGTTCATAAAAAGCAATAAATCCTTTGGAATGACATGTCTCAACTAAAAATCCTACTGGTGAGCCTCCTTCTTCTTAACTAAACTGTTTGAACTTATTTTAAATAGAAGAGCCTGTCTACCTTCCCGCTGGCATTCAAACCGCATTTAGATTCTGTACTATAGTGTGTTAATAAGAATGAATTCCAAATGGAAAAGCTGCGATGAAGTCTTGCGTGTAAGCATGAATTGAGATACGTTTCACAGGATCAAAGATTCCATGTTTCAAGGCTACGAAAAAACTTTAGGCGTATTTTATTGAATACGTAAATCGTCAGTTTTAGTCTAACAGGGGCATCTTTAATGTTTGCCCGTAGCATCCAATCTATCGGCTTATTCGTGGTCTTATCGCTAACAGGTAATAACACAGTAAAAAAAGGTTCTGTCATGGGACGTTCTAACCCCACGTTCTACTAAAGATCTAAAACCTTACGTCAAAATTAGGGAGATTCCGATGACCAAATTTTTATCACCAAAGTTTAGATAAAAAAAAAGAAAAAAGCGGAGAGGCAAAAGAGTGATTTATGTGAGCATTACATACAACACCTGCAGCCTTTTTAAACTCCATTGCCCGGCACTATTGCGATGCTTTTAAGTTTGAGTTTGATTTATGTCCACTTTGTAAAACAAACAGTCAATTGAAAATGCTCGCTTGAGCGGCCAATTACAGTTTCTAATTGGCAACCTCTATGCTAAAACCAAAATAGTTATAATGAATCATCTCAAAACAGAGCAGCTGTCACTGTCATGGCCATTCAATTCATTTGATCAGTTTTACCTCATGGACAGAGAACCTTGAAGGTATGCTGAATTTGGTCGCTCTGAATTTTCATCTATGGGTTCAATTGTCCAAATATCACTAAAAATTGGGAAATTCTTCACGGGAACCGCAAATATCTCAGTGAGTTAAAACATAACGTTCCTGGCTAAGGCAAAGTACAGTCTGATTTCATTTTCATCTCTTTACTCATAATCCTTACATCACCGTTGAAGAGAAACTATAAAAAGAAATCAGTATATTACTAACAATTGCGCAACTATTTCAAACTTAACATAAATGTAGCTCACACAAGAAGGCAATAATCTCATATTTTGCCGCTTGTCGTTAATTTCATGTTTCACTTCTCTTATAAGTCACGATCACCAGCAGGTATTCTGATCAAGTTTGGAGGTTCATTTGTTAATAGCGGCATTCCGGTTAGTGACTATATAGATGCTTGATTAAATACCACAGGAGACTTTCTAGACTCGATTTCTGCTATTTTTTGGCGTCCAGTCCTTTAGGACAGATAGTTAATTTCTGCTGTTTGGCGAGTGATAAAAGGACGAAGAAGTGAAATGGCAGAAAGAAAGAAAACGTAGTTATTTTGGTAATAAAAGAATGCTGATAAATTAGTAAGCTTTGAATTGTTTCGTTTGCAGCTGCGAGTTGAAATGAAAGAAATGGAGGGCACGTTTAGCAACGAAACAAACCACACATCTTCAATGAATGGAGGTACCGCGCCATTGCCATCAACGTTTCCAGAATACCTTCACCAGCCACTGTGGGCCCATGTGTTCCAAATCACCCTGTGGTCAACTGTGGTATTCCTGGGAGTTATTGGCAACCTCTTGGTGTGCACTGTAATACTCAGACGACCCCGGATGAAGACAACGATGAATTATTACTTGCTAAGCTTGGCCGTTGCAGACTTAGGAGTTTTAATATTAATCTATCCTGTGGCTGTGCTAAAATACTTAAGACCATTTCGATGGGTGTTAGGAAAGCCGGCATGTTTATTTATGGTTCCTACACAGGAGATCTTCTTTGGATCCTCCATCTGGTCCATAACAGCAATTGCCATCGAGAGATACCGAAATATAATTGGCTCTAAACGATATCAGCTAAATCGCGGGTCTCGAACAACAACCTGGATGGTTATAATGGGCGTCTGGTTGGCATCATTTTTAGTCTCATGCGTTCCTCTTTACCCCGTTATTACCTACGAGCCCTCTATCCCATTATGCTATCCCGATTGGTCAGATAATTATGGAGGATATGCTGTTTTTGTGTCTTACTCGGTAGCTCTTATTGTGGTTTGGTATGCCCTTCCTCTCGCTGTTATCGCATTCACGTACATAAGGATCAAGAATCGTGTACATCGTAGTGCTGTGTTCCGACAGTCGATGTCAATTGGCGATGAAAAGGAAGAAATTCTCTCGGTCCAGGCTCCAAAAAACCACGATAGATCTCGTCAAAGAATATGGCGACAGAGCAACAAAGCAAGACAGATTCTTACCCCACTTGTTGTATTATTTGCCCTGACAATGTTCCCGCTGACCGCCTTTCGACTCCTAATACTCATCAAGCCCAAGGTTTGGACCAGCCCCTACTATAACCTGTTAATGGGTCAAGTAACATTATTCGTTATGGTCAACTCCTCAGCTAATCCACTTGTGTATTACATCACAAGTAAAGAGTTCAAAGATGCACTCAAGGAATTGTTTAAAAAAAGGCGTTCCCAGTCATGGAGACAGTGCAGTGACAAAGGAGGTAAAGCATCATCTATCTCGAGAATGACAGGCGTTTAAGGACAAAATCAAGAAACAGCAGCAGATAAAACACAATGGTAACGACACACATTGCCAAAAGTTACGCTGCCTGCAGCTTGCTAGGAGCCTGGCTCGGGTTGTTCGAGATAACGCTATCCACTCGATAAATCTCTATCCGTTGGATAGCGAAATACCTTTTGTACTCTGGAGAGCGTTTTATCCGGTGGATAGCGTTATGCGTTCTTTGAACAACTGGGCCCTGAAGAAAATACTATATTTCGATTCAGGTAGATGGATAAAGTTGTTATGAAGGTAGAACAGCCAATGGATCGGCCATTTCAGACCAGGGAAGTGGATCTCTTATGTACACCTGCTTATGTTAACAGTCTTGGAAAAACCGTCCATATTTAATTCAAGTAGTAGGATTAAGTTGTCATTTCAAGAAACTGGAGTAGCAATAGTATCGAAGTGGCCATTCAAAACAGGTGTAAAAAGTTGAGGTGTGGACAAAACAACTTATTTATCAACTTTTTACTCCAGGAAAGTGGCTCTCGATGTATGCCAGTAGCCTGCAGAAAAACACTTCATTTACATTCAAGCTGTTTGATAAAGTTTTCACGAGGATAAAGTAACTTCTTGTGGGAAGGGCCAATCTGAGTGCACGGTGGTTGTCTTTGGTAACAACCGTTTGCCAAGGCCTTGGAAAAAACTATATCGTGCAATTTAACTAAGTGGATTAGAGTGGCATGAGGATAACGGAGCCAACTTATTTAGCTACGATAGTGTGGCGTGCAGCGAGTGCTGGGAAGCTGCAATTGTACGAAGAATCTAACCACTCTATTTAAGCAACCGATCAATCATTTGTTACAGGCAAAGAAAGTTAAAAGCGCAGTGCAGTACTAGCTGTAGTCAATACTGCAAAAAAAGTTGAAAACGTTGGAATTAAGAGCAAAAACATTGACGTTTTCAGACGTATTTGTTTAGTTCATGAACAATATACTTTCAACATCCCCTTAGAAATACCTTTTGAAAACAACATGCATCAAACCATGCAAACCAGTAGTTTGATTTAAGAGCTGCGACGATCTGAACCTTAGTAATCACTCTAAAAGATGAATCGTTGTGCATTCTACAATACGCGACTTTGCTAATACTGGGGTCAGAATGAACGCTGGGATTAGCCAACCCGGCACCAGTTCCCTCAAGGAGTATGTTGTTTCGAGCAGCCTCGACATTTTTCATAAAAATGATAAACGTGATTTCACTCTCATACTCCCCATAGAGTTAGCGTAAGTATTAGTGACAACTTGTCAACAACTGGTTCTGGGATTCTTCATAGAATTAGTGCGAGCATAAGAAAGCAGTATCTGCAAATGTTGGTGTGCAAGATCATTAGATAAACTACCCACTTCTCTTTTTAATATTGTAAATCACATGAGAGATTAGGCTACAGGACTTCTATCGCGAAGCTTCTCAGCCCATTTTCAGTAAAACTATTCATAGCTAGAGCCAATTGTAACAACCTTTGAACCAAAAGAGATAAAAAGAAATTCAACCAGTGCGTGTCTTAAAGTTCTGTGATAAATTAACTTCAGAGGCGGGTGGCTTCTGTGACAAGTAGTCACTTGGGATAGACCGTTTCCGGTTCCATGACACTCTCCGTGTTTTAGCGCGGAAAACCGTCTTAGGTTGGTTAGGTCAGTTGGTTGATCAACTTTTTCGATTGAAAACAAACCAAGTTGAATTCACAACTGTTTATATAAGAGAGAGAGAAGTTGGAATCGCACTTCAGGACATCATGCTCTCTTAGCTGAACTCGTTAACACAGAGAAGCCTAGAAATGACGACTCCTGGAGTCAATCGAAAAGGTTCGATCAAGTGGAACGAGGTTGGTGTTCCAGTAGCAGACTTCAACCTACATCGGTTGTGGTTGAAAAGGTTAAACCCAGTAGCACACGATTTAGTATTATCAACCGAGTCGATAACGTAAATTGGCCACCGTAGAGTTTCACAGTTCACGTTTCTAGTGTTAGCCCTTCGTCAGAGCGAATGGAGGAATTGTGGGTTGTGTGTGTGTTTATAAGCAGAAAATGGCGCAACGCTATTGGTGGAAACATGGTGACGAGAAAACAAGAAAAAATTCGTTGGATGAAAAACGCTTTTTTTCCCTTTGCTTTTTTAGCTGCAAAACTCTAGAACAAAAATTTATCTTTCCAATCGGCACTCTTAATCCCCACGGTATCAACGAGCGCTTTCCATTCAACTAATTTATTCTTGTTTTCTCGTCATCACGTTCCGACTGACTATTAATTCAAAAAGGATGTTTTATTCTCGGCTTCAAAGAGATAGGTGCGATTAATTTTTGCTCAAGTTGGTTGACGGGGAAAAAGAAAAACCTTGTTTAAAAACAAAAAACAAGCTCGCCAACCAAGTTATAGTCTTCTCATTTATAAGCCGAGTATCTTAAACACAAACTCGGCTCAGCACAACCTTCTCTAAAATGATACATTAAAGCATGCAAATACATATAAGACTCACGAAGCATAGATAACTTCAGATTTAAGATAAACAGGAGTCGTTTCTTTCTTAAGAATTAAAGGTGCCACAGGTCACTTCTTATGCTAATTACTGTGGTTATCGTATCACTCTTCTTTGATTCCTAAGGCTCTCAGCCGTTCAATCAAAGGCGGATGTGAGAAATGGTACGCCGAGTATAATTTATCTGCCACAGGGAACCCAAGGTTGTCTTTGTGAAGCTTTATCAGGGCTGAACGTAAAAATGTGGAGAACCCAAGATTCTTTGCGAAGGCGTCGGCTTGAAATTCAAACTTTCGGCTTAGGACGGTCATCAGAAAACCTAGTAACTAAAATAAATAAAGGAAAGGAAAGTGACGTTACTTTTTCGATATCGGGGCCGCAATTGATCGCAAATTAGTCATACGCTACAGTAAAAATTTCTCATGATCTACGACTTTTTTAATTTGTCCAAAAAAAGTTTCAAATAACTTCGAAGCCTGTAAAGCAGGCGTAATTTTGGCGATTGCTCGATATTTTTTTAGGCGAAATTATGTTGCCATCTTTGATTTTAATGGCAATGGAAGGCTATGGAGAGAAAGAAATTTGTACATGGCCGGTTGCAAACGATCGCGAGCTTCTTAACGTTAATTCGCCCTTATAAGACGCCTACACTGCAGGCTACTACCTTCGTAACTACCGTAGGCAGTAAAAATTTTGCTTTTTTTACAAACCGGCTCAGGACTCAATCCATAAAATATTTTTATTGAAAAAATCTTCTATTTGGGAGATTAAATTTTGCTATTTAAAAAAGAAGAAAGAAGAAATTAACTGGCAATTGCATATCGTGTCGTGCAATTTTGTCCCTAAATCATACTTATGATTCCAATCGAACTCGCGCGGCGTGCTCGATCTATTTTTAATTTACACGGAAGATCTAAGACCAATTGCACTCTACCCAGTTCAGTTGCCATTATCCATAATAACTGGTAATACATACCTCATTGTAAGGTGAAAATATAAACTGAAATATGATCACCAGACCAATCAATGTGGGCTGTGAGTCGGGGAAACCAAAGCTTGCAAACAATGCCCCGTTATGCATCAGAAAACCGAACATCATGAACGAAAAAAATGTGTTCACCTACAAGGACAGAAAAACAGGTTCATTACAACATAGTCAAAAAGCCTTCCCTCTGAGAGTATCTGTGCAAAGGAATTACTTAAAACAACTTGGCAAAACGCTGCCCAGACATGTTCCCTCGTGCATGCAAATGGCCTGTAATGGTTTACATGTTGGAATTTACCTGTGAGATTCCAAGGTTTTTAAGGGTATGACTAAGTTTCCAGTGGCCCAGTTCATGCCCTAGAACTGCCAGTATCTCATCATTTGAGCAGCCTTTGCCCTTTTTCACTTCATCATCTTCTGTTGCATCCTGCAATGGTGGACAGCAATCAGTCGGAAAAAAAAAGACAAAATAACAAAGGTCTTCAGAAGTACAACTCATTGAAATATTTAATCATAAAAAGGCTAATCCTTTACACCCTATCATCAGTATGAATATTCTCTATACTCTTCGCTATACATTTCCTAAGGTGCTGACAAGGAGAATTTGTCTAATAATCAAGAGCTCTTTAGTTGGTGATCATTTCCTTTATTCTTGTGACCTTCCTGTGTGATTCAACCCTTCAATTCCCAAGACCTGATAGTTAATTCTCTTCCAAACCAAGTAACGCTAACACAAATATTATTATTAGAACCTCCTTCTGCATATTATTTGTTAAAGGACTGAACTACAATCAAACTTGCTTAAGCTTCCAGCAAGGAAGCTTAATTAAGATAGGCTTTAGTGATTGGAGTCCAACTGCAAACCTTTCCTTTACTACTGACTTCCAAACCAAATAAGAATAGGAAAAAAAATAATGACTAGCACCTCCTTCTGCTCATTATTTGTTAAAGGGCTGAACTAAGATCAAACTTACTAAAATTTCCTGTTCGGAAGTTAAATTAAGAGAGGGTTTTAGTGATTGGAGTTCAACTGCAAACCCTTTCCTAAACCAAACAAACTATTGACTTCCAAACCAAATAATAATTACACAAAAATAATGACTGGCACCTCCTTCTGCTCATTATTTTCCACAGGTTCATCCACTGCCTCCTTCTCTTGCTCCTTGTTATCATCATTTTCCTTTCCACCTTCTTCACTATCCTTCTCTTCCTTTATAGGATTTTCAGCCAGTAAAGTGTCAAAAAGAACTATCCTCTTGTTCTTGAAGAATCCATAAAAATATGCATTGCTATGAGAGGATCTCTTGGATCCATCCACAATATAAATTTTGGTTAATGGAAAAGATATCCTGGCTGCTAACTGCTCAATTGCAGAGCGCAGAGTTCCTTCTGGAAGAAGAGTGAACTTGTCAAATAAAGGGGCTATGTAGTCCATGTATACTGTCACTAAAGCCTGAAGCAGAACATCAGAATTTGTCAAATAGCCTTTTCAATCCCAGTAGTGATAAAAACAAAATTTCTTCTTACAGTTATTAGACATTTTAAAGCAAATAGGAACAGAGAAGAAAGAAAACATCAAATAAAGTTTATGTGCGATTCAAAACCAATTTCTTGGAGCTGAAGTCATCAGAAACAGATGGCTGACCAGGTGGAGAATTGGATCATTCATGGCTTAGAAGTCAGGGATTTGATCAGGAGAAGGGATACTGGACACTATTAGCTTCAGAAGCATTCATCCCAGTGCACTGCTAGGTTCCTTGTCAAATAATATTTAGATGCTCAAGGAAGCTAAGGTAACCTTAAACCACTTAAAAAGTCTCCAAAGAAGGTTAATAATGCCATTCAATAACAAGAAATATAAGTTTATGCTTGAGAACAAAAACAGCTGTTTTTAGAGCCACAAAAGTTGCAAAAGCAATGATCAATTTCTATTCTAGTTTATTTTCATTATGTTCTTATTAGTTTGCTACACAGGCATGTAAATTTTCAATGAATAACGCCAATTAATGCAAATTTTTGCACAGGTTTTCCAGCATACAAGCTGCACCACTAATTGGTTAAGCATTCAACACCAACGAGTGACCAAGACAGAATTTTTCTCCTAACAACATTCAGTGGACATGTGACAAGAACTAAGAAAAATATCAATTAGAAGATTATAAGATGATCCAATACCAAATTCTCCAAACTTACATCATGAGAATTGTATGGAAGATGGTAAGGAGAATTACTAATGAGATCTTGGAAGTGAAAGGGTTAAAAAGGGTCGGGGAAAAAAGTACTGCTTAAACACCACTTTTTATAATACTTAATAAATTGATGATCAGGAGTAAGGAGTTATCTACATACCAGGGTAACTATAAGTGTAAATATCCAAGTATAGATGAAGAAGTACTCTCCACCCCACTTGATGATGTAAAGTAATGCAGCAAGTAAAGGAAGTGATATCACCAGCATGACAGCCAGCTTCTTCACAGTATCCTTAAAGAAGAAGCCAAGAGTCTGTGGAGGAAGTTCCACAAAACAACTATCATTTCAACATCTTCATCAAATAGACATGTACAATAAGCTTAAGCATAATAACATTTTTGAAAATAAAATTAGCAATATTCAGTATGGCTTTCAGAACTTTTCTTGTAGCAACTAAACATCCATGGAAATTTATATACCACATGACAATATGTGTAATCAGTACACTATTACACAGTTATATATATTATCACACTGGCAATAAAGTGTGCATTTCACCAAGCTGACCTGATCAATATTTTTGGGAATAAAAGAAAAATATAATGGCTCGTAGCTCAGAGATTATATAAATTAAATCAGTTTTAGAAAGAGTTAAGCCACAAGGACAGAATTTAAGTGTAACTGAATGCAAATTTTTATGCAGCTGAATGCAATTGAAAGTGTAGCTACATATGTGCAAAGTCCTAAGTCTTAGTAATGACTCTACATGATATCCTTGAAACCCTGACTGTTCTCACGCAGCACTTTGCAACATTCTTTAACAAACCTGCTTGTTGAAGCCGTGTTTCTCTTCAATAACAAATGTACTATACAGGCTCCAAGGAAGATCTGTGATGGTACTGAAAAGCATCCCGATCAAAAGAAATGCCAATGACTGAGTGATCTGTCCCAAAAAAAAGACATTAACTATCAAATAACTTTAATTTTGCATCAGTTTTTGTCAAAGACTGAATCCAAATGGAAGGAAAATTGTATAGCTAAGAGTTGATCTTCATCTTGATTTGCCCCAAAGGGCTAAAGAGCTCACAAGCCAGAGAGTCCATGCTGCCAAAGCATATCCTGGTTTCAGTAGCATGCTCCAATACCCTACAGTGAGTGGGCTAAGGCTAAGGCTCAAACCTTAGGATCCTGACTGAAGCACCCTTCACATTGTTCACCACATGTCCCCCGCCCTTCCAATGATTATAATTATACTAAATAATAATTTGATGATTCATAACCAAATGATTATAATTACACTCAATTATAATTTGACAATTCATCACTAAATGATCAATTATACAGATGTATGTGCTGTAAAGCCAGAGGAATCTAGTCATTATAAATGCAGATTACATTTTCTACAAGGATAGCTAATTATATATATATTTTTCATCACCTTTATGACTTAACACACCTCGTAATCAGTTGAATAACCAAATTTGGAAATCAACAGTCCAGAAATTCTCCACAAAAAAGGTATTCCACCAAGCAGTAGGATAAGCTGAAAGGATACAATGAGTAAACAAATAAATAGATGAAAATTAACATGTACCACATTAAAGCAAGGAACTAAATATATACATTTTCAAATGACAATGTGTCCATTTTGTAAATGGCAATAACTAGGAATTTGGCACAAAATGCTCTCCTCTTCAAGCAATCTTAGTAGATTTGGTTTGACAGGAATAACTGCATGTAACTGGACTAGTTGAAATATTCACTGAGATTTCCATCTTTAAGTGGAAAGTACATGTATGTTTGTCCTCTTTACAGCAATATTAGTAACCCGAGAATATTTTTCACGCCTGTCTCAAAATTTCACAACATGATCTAAAACGACTGTCTACAAAGTTTAAACCCACAGTTCTCTACCTGAGCAAAAGACACCACCAAATCAAAAGTTAATTTTGAGCACTCGTGAAATAAATATAGGCCCCCATTGTGGCATCTGGCTTTCTTTTTGTTCATTGCATAAAACTTTAGAATCAATGAACAGGTGAATTGAATAAATTCCTGATCAACTTTTGATGCAACATCAACTTCTACCTTTGTTTCAAAAGGCAAGAGAAGAAAATTTAAGAGGAGAATCCAGCTGCTCACCAGAGCTTCCTTAAAGCTTTGTTCCATGCAGCTCCTCAACTTAAATTAATATGATTGTAAACTCTATTGATGTATATATCTAACCGTTGTTTCTACTTGAGAATATGCTCCAGATACAAAACCAAATGAAGAGCGATCCAGCTGGTAAACCCGTGCTTTCTCAAATGACTCATGATCCAATGTATCTTTCAGCTCATCAGGAACATCCTTAGTGTACTTTAGAACTTTATGCTAATAAAAAAAAAAGAGGAAAAATGATCATTAGTTGCATAATAGTTGAAAATAATTTTCCAGTTATCTTTATTGCCCCTTAAAAGAAACAAAAAGCTTCATCATCCATTTAGGCCAACTGATCTAACAATTATAATTTTCTTTCTCTGTTCTAAATACAGATCAACTCTAGGGACTCTTCAGGAGTCTCAAGAGAACAGAGTGAACCACTGGTTACAGTTTACTTAATTTCCTGCTCAAAAGTAAGTTTGGAAATTTTGGGAAGAGGGAAAATCAAGATGATTTTATCTCCTGCCAAAAATGTTGGATTTTCTTCTCGAAGATGGTTGTATCGTATGAGTATTTTTTTCATATTTTGAATTATTCATGTCTGTTTTAGTGAGTTTCACTTTTTACACAGAAACAGGGATAGAGGGGGAGGGGTGGGGGATCTAATCTCTAGATATCCAGTGGCTTGCATTCTGTGTTCTTTAAATATTTCAGTGCGATACTTTTGAGAGTATGAATGATATAGCCGACAACGAAGTTCTTAAAAGATACTTTTGGAATTTTTCAATACAACTGCATGTGGAAATTTACTGATTATACTGTCTTGATAAGTGAAAATTGATTTTTAACTGAAAGTGAAATCGTTTAATGACATATTTCAGTTTTCGAAAGCTATTGCTTTCAAAATTTTACTGGATATAATGCAAATTAGACGAAATAACAGCACTGGGGTCAGGAAAATTTTTAAATAAGGCGCTTATACAAATCTGCGGAACTAAAGCACATTGAAAAAACGAAATAGGGTACGGTTATGAAATTAAAAGTATGTACAACTCTCTTCAAGTACTTCTCTCTGGAAGTACGTCCAAAGATAACCTTGTCAAATAATACCTTAGCTAAAAAGATAATTACTTTCTATGTTTATCTAATGCCTTACCTGACGGTATGAGAGATAGTTTTCCCATAAATAAGTTAGCCACAAAAATCCGACCACAGCTAGAAGTACGTCCACCATTTTGGAAAAGAAAGTTAACACCGCGATTATACGAAACAGTGTTTTACCATTAGAAATAATGCGTGGCTGCGCAGTTTTATCCCAGACTCCCTCAGCTGATCAATGGTCAAAGGTCAAATTGTTGTTGTTTTGATTAGTTATGGCGACGATTCGAAATGATCATTCCACCTGGATTAATTATAACTATAAGGTTTCAGCTATTGACGCGGTTTTTGACGTTCCAGTGCGGTGTGTCAGCGCTTATTCTGTGTCAAAAGAAGAATTGTGGACAATTGTAGAGTAAAATATGGGTAATGGAGCTCAATCAAGGCCTGGAAACCCCACGAATATACAGCCAGCTAATAATTTCATAAGATCACAACGAAGTTGTGATATGAACGGTTATGTCGCTAATGGTGGTGAGACGAATCACGGCATATTTCAACCCTACGATGGTGTTCAATCTCAGCATTTTGCTTCACCTTTCATTAGAAATGAACCTTCATCTTATCATTCCGGTCCATATGACTCAGCTGATCATTTCGACGACTACGAAGTGGATATGAGTATCGAGCGTGCGGTTGCTCCGCATTCCCGATCATATTCCCAATCGTATCGCGGGATGGACAGACCAGACGGGCCAGTTTATCGTTCAACTTCAAAAGGAGTTTATGAACAGTCAAAAATCGGGAATAGAAATCGATTAGCCGACCAGGCAGGAGGGATTTCAAATTCAACTTCTGATGACATTGTATTTGAGGTCTTTCATTGCCTAAAGACGGGAAAAGATTACAGTGTGATAAATTTGGAAGGTCAAAGGTATTTCGTCGACTCTTGGAATTCAGGTATATATCTCCGGGTAGCAACAGTGAGCATGTGTTTTCCTATGATGTTAGTGGTGAAAATTAAGGGAATAAAGGGGAGGTGGGGCCAGAGGGGGTAGCCGTTGGGGTATGCTACAATGTTCATGATGCTTACTTGCCCAGACTTGTTTTAGGATCACTAAATCACCTTGCAGCCTAAAATGGAGATTATATAATTTTTTTCAGTTCTTGTTTTTAAATGATTTCCAAAGTAATAATAATAGTACACATGTTCTTGGGCATAAATGTCTTTTGGGCTCTTCTCAGGGCTCATTTTAACTTTTAAATTACTCTGAGTGGGGCCCAAAACATATGTGTCCACATAAGCATAGTTTGTCTTGTTTGTTTTATTATACCTCTAAGACCCATGAGAATGTGGAAAATCTGATAGGATTATAGCGGAACACAATATTCTCCTCTAAGTATTGTCTGAGAAAATGATTTTGAAATTACTTAGGGTCTGTATAGATAGGCAAGTGGCCAAGATACTGAGAAGATCACTCACCTGACCAAACAAATATCAACATATTTACCCAAAGTGACATTTTATTAAGGTGAACATCATCGGTATGTTCATTGACCCATTGACTTTCTATGTGACACATCAGGAAATATGAACCAATTAAGAAAGTTATCAATTAATCCTGTTATTTGTGGGGATACTCATTATAAAGGAGGATTGGAATGATCTACTGTTCTGCTCTTCATTGTAGCTAAAAGGGGTATCATTTCCTATGGAAGGGGTACCTTTTGTTCAAATGTGTTACATTCAGGGTAGAGCATCCTCATTGAAAAATTTTGTTGAGGCCTCTCTTGGCATATGATCTATCATATTCATCCAGGGTTGGTATAAACCAGGTATTGTGTGGATAAGGGGAGCCTCCAGGCAATAAACAGACCACAAGTTTTGTTAACCCTTTAATTCCCAAGATCTGATTGTTAATTCTCCCCTGTAGCTGCTACACATTTCCTTGTAAATTAGCTATGAGAACTTGGTGCTAGATCAAGATAGTAGCTTCTACCTGATAAGTTTGAATATTCTCATTACCTGTTTGCTGAAGAATGTATGGATATTGTAAGGAGAAGTTTTGTGTCAATCACTTGTGGGAGTTAAAGGGTTAATAATATGTATTCTGCTATTGCTTCTTACATATAGGTAATGAGTTGCAGCCATTTCCTGAGGAGTGGTACCAACACGGTTACATAGAGAGTGACCAAAGACTAGAAACAGGAGAGTATGGATATGATGACACAGCTCATGGTGCTGCTATGCAGTCACAAAGTGCTTGGGTACCAAGATGGAAAGATGATCGCATGGGGTTGATGGAACATCCATCTAGAGGTGCAGTGCTCTTTATTGTGATTACATGTATTGTTATGGGGAAACTTTTTGTTGTAGTATGATTGGCTAATTTTACATGCATTACTGTGCTTTTGAGGTATCAGTGGTGTTTCAAGACGAGGGGTTGGGGGGGGGGGGGAGTCCAGAATCTTTCCTCACCCCTCATGCCTTTCAAGCTTGTGGATCTAGTGGCCTGTTCATTTACGTTCATGGCTAGTGTGAATTTAAGAAAAGGGTTAAGGAGTCATCATAACTGTCAGTTCTCACTGGTAACTTATGACTTAACTGCATTAATGTACAAATTTGTTCTGAATCTTATTCTAGGACTATTGACTACGTACTTTGAAGAAACTAAGTTGAATGTACTAAGTGTTTACGACCAACATTCTGGCACATGGTTGAAGATGCCTCTGTCATGGGAGATGTATGTACCAGATGTAAAATCGCGGCTGGTGACCATTCAGGAGACATTTCCATATTGGACCGATACCTCTGAGATACTTGCGTTGTTGAGACAGTGTAATTATGATCTTGATGAAGTCCTTAACACTTACATGACGCTGTTTGAGGACGCGAATCCCACTGAAGAGAAGACTCCTTTAAAGCTTGCAAATAGCTCTGCGATTAGTAAAGAGCAAGCAGTGGAGATGGAAGGCTTGACGAAAAGAATTGGACAGCTAGAGGAGCAACTGCGAGATAAAGATTCTCAGTTGCAAGAGTCCCAAAGGAAGAATTTGGACTTACAAGAAAAGCTTAGATCAGCAGAAGAACTAGCAAGAAAACTTCAGATCAAAGGGACAAGTTTACAACGGGAGATTCAGCAGCTTAAATCTGCGCAAACACAACCTCAACAACCAGTTGTGGCAACGGTTGCCGTGGCGACTCCTAAAGAGAAGAGGGTTTCTAAGGATACTTGTCTGGATATAAAGTCCTCTATTAAATTCTTTTCTGAGAAGTTAGCGGAATTGCGGAATTGTTTTTCAAGCGAAATGGATGGACTTTATTCAGTTTTAAATCAGGCGCAAGGGTCTTTGCGTAAGATGAAACAACAAAACCAAGGCTCTAGCAAGGAACTGATAAAACTGCGCGCCTTGTACCATAAAGAGGTACTCGAAAGAAAACTTTTGTACAATAAACTCCAAGAACTCCGCGGTAACATCAGAGTATTCTGTAGATGCAGATTTGATCCTAATGCAGATGATGTACTTAATTTCTCCACGGACCAAGACATAAGTTTGGTATCAGTAATGGGACAGAAAAAGTCCTTCAGATTTGACCGAGTTTTTTTTCCAACCAGTACTCAGGAAGAGGTCTTTCAAGACACTCTTCCTCTTATTACGTCATGTGTTGATGGGTACAATGTTTGTATCATGGCTTACGGTCAAACAGGTACGTGTTCTCAATGCAATCTTTAAAATCATTTCTTTAAGGCCACCGTTTCTCATCTGAGTGGCACAGGAGGGAACATAAAGTGCGGCATTGAATATTACTTATCTGGTGGTCTTTGAAAAGTTTTGCCCTCTGCACATTTTAACTCCTTAGTTTTTAAATATTTTTTCTCCCTCGATATCAGCCTACAGACTGTCGGAAAACGAACACCGCTATTTAGGTGATAAAGATTTCTCAACTTTATTGCCCAATAATAGTCTGTTTCGTCTTTTTATCACAATGAGATTTTGGGCGACGTGACTAATTATCTCGGGCAACCTAACTCAAGTTTAGTTTCGGGCGAGATTACTTTTGGGAGACTTGACCAGATGTCGTTATATTTACCCCTCAATGTAAGCGGTTCTTAATTTTTGGGTGTTGCAACGGTTCTACTTTTGTGGTAAATGAGCATCGACTTTACTTTCTTTTTTAGGCTCAGGGAAAACGTACACAATGATGGGGACAAACGAAGATCCCGGAGTAAATATCAGATCGATTCTGGAACTCCTTCGGGTATGTGACGAACGAACCACCGTGGACTATACTATGTGTGTTTCTATGGTGGAAGTTTATAACGAAACAGTGAGGGATCTGCTCAGTGAGAGTGGAAGCTCACAACAACTGACCATTCAGATGAGGAACAAACAACTGGTCATTACTGATGTCACTGAAGCTAATGTCAAGTCTGCTGCAGATATCAAAGGCATCATGGAAAAGGGTAAACGTTTTTTCGATGTCTGACATTTGAGTTATCTTTACCTGTGCTATCCAAAAGGCAGTAAAAGGGAACTTTGAACGCTTTTTCCCAGTTGAAATCGATTTTTACATTGAGATCCATACATGATTGAAACTCAAAACTCAAAATAAAAATAGATTGAGACTGCTTAACCTTTAACACCTAATATCAGTGTGCACATTCTCTGCACTGTCCTCGTGCATATACCAAGCTGCTGAAAGGAGAATTAGCTATTAACTTATCAATCAAGAACTTCTTGAGGTAATGATCATTTCTTCTATTTTAGTGATCGTAACGCTTAATTCAGGGTGACGCGGAAAGGAGAAATTAAAATGCTAATCACTCTGAGGCGCTAATGGTTGAGTTTCCGAAAAGGAGTCCTGAGGTTCTAAGAAATGAGCCCAAGTGCTTCATATCTTCGTCAAAGGAGGGCAAAAATCAAATGTTTACGAGCAATTATCCAGCAGCAACTCTCTCTTTTTTTGTGTTCAATTTCAGGTGACTCGAACCGTTCAGTGGGTGCTACCAAAATGAACACAAACAGCTCCCGCTCCCATTTGTTACTCCTCTTGAAGCTTCATGGCACAGATCGCGTGACAAATGCCGTCACGCGCGGTACGCTGACCCTTGTAGACCTTGCTGGCTCAGAGAGGATCTCCAAAACTGAAGCCACAGGACAAAGGCTCGTGGAAGCAGCAGCTATCAACAAATCTCTTTCAGCGCTGGGTCAAGTATTTGCAGCGTTAAGAACGAATGCAATGCATGTACCTTACAGAAACTCTAAGTTGACTCAATTAATGCAGAGCTCTCTTGGGGGGGACGGTAAGGCGTGTTTGTTTGTTAATGTTAGCCCGCTCGCCAGTAACCTTAGCGAGACAGCGAGTACGTTACAGTTTGGATCAGAGGCTAAGCAAGTTGAACTTGGAAAGGCCAAACAGAACATTACCTAAGCACCAAAGAAAAAACTAACCGGATAAAATTTAGAGTTTAAATCAACAAGGACTGATTGACATCCAAATATCTATCGATCCTTGAGTGTTCCTAGACCAGCTTACCGAAGGTTTCAACGACTTCACGAGCCCTGAGCCTTCTGATAATATCTTAATATTAGAGTAGGGCAGATCTTGGCTCAAAAACCAGTCAGTTCTGTTTTGTTTCCTTTTATTTACACTTTTCAAATTTCAAAACTCTTAGGCCGGTTATTTACACGAGGTCCAACCCAAAACGCGGTTTTACGCAAGCAGTGAGTCTCAGGAATTTTCTTGAAGAGGGTTTATTTAATTTAATAAATTTCCTCTACTATTAGCTTCACAAAGATAAATATTCAGATAAAAGGTTTGGCTAAACTGAAGATGGCTTAGAACGTAGTTTTGTTAAACAACGGCTGAACTTTGTTTAAATAACAAGCCCTTAATGAACCGATCTTGAATTTAAACACAGCAAACAAAAAGCTGAGCCTTTCAGGGTCGGTAACTCCCGCAACTTTCTAGAAACGAGTCCTTGAAGGGGAATAACTAGCCAAACAGTTTTTCAAGTTAAAAATTTATTTTCCTGCCGTTAACCCATTCACTCCCAAGATCTAAAGATAAACTCTCGCTACTGTTTGCCTTACATTTCTTATGGTTTTAGCATTGAGAATTTTATGTTGAATCTAAAAATATTCTGCAATGTATATATTTTTGATCTTATCACCTCTCTGCTTAAAGACATATCGGCAGTGTTGGGGGAAATTTCTCATCGGTCACACCCAGGAGTGAAAGGGTTAATTTGGGAAGCAGGTGTATTTTTATTAAAAGCGTTTCGTGTTTTTATGATGTATTATTCCTTCTAAAAATTTATAGCACAGATATTGATTTTTATAACAAACATCGAAAAGATTTGGATTCAACAATAATTTATTATTATCCGCCGCAAATATGACAAGATAAAAACTATATTTTACAACATAGAAAATGCCAGCAGGTTGAACTAAAGTAATCTTCATTACACGTAAATTTTACGTTATTCCTTTAAGGACTGAGTTGTCAACCAGTCTTGCTTGCCTCACTCTCTTCATTTCAATCACAGACGATTTCTGGTGTTGTAAAATCGCATCTGAACCATTGACAGTTTCGATCAGAATAAAGTTCAAATTCCTTTCGCCTGTAAAGGATCTGCTATTCAGCGAACATCTTAGGGATGCGCCAAATCTTTTTGGCTTCTTGTAATGTGTTCCATTGATCTGATTGGTCATTCTGATTACTTTAGTTTTCGAAAAGCGCTCTGCTGTTTTTGCATTGGTTTTGACTTCCATTTGTAAAAGACAGTTCGTTAATCGCTTTAAATGTAAACACGACCGCATAACCCAGCCTTTTACAACGTTTAACGCGAGATAATTATGAATAAAACGGATGATAAAGTATTAAAATCTCCCTTTTCTTTTGACTTACGATGATATTAGTAAAAATCGTATTTACACTCTAGTTACCTTTTCAAGGTAGATGGTATCTCTGTTTCACTCTAAGAAATTACAGAGATTCGGAAAGGCAATTGGTTTCGAATTAGATAGAGCCATGAAGGCAAACTGACCAGAAAATTCAACGAAAAAAGAAAAAAAAATAGTAAAATGTAGAAAGAAGACACCCACGGGGCATTTGGTGCCCAACAGAACCAACCTTAACTCTTTACATCCTTACATGAGGATAAATGTTCTCCATTCCGCCCTCTCTACATTTCCTATTGTACTGAAGAGGGTAACTTGTTAGATCATGGAGAGCTTCTGAAGCTGAGGATCATGCATTTTGTTTTTTTTTCTCGTGATCTCTATGTTTAATTCAGGGTTGATGCTGAGATGAGAAATTAGACGATACTCACTCTAATGGGTTAAGGGATTAATTATTCCAAAAGGACTCCTGATGTTATTTGCATGAGGAATGGAAAATAGCAAAGGAAAAAAGAGAGGCGGTCTTAAAAATAAAAGAGAAAAGAAAAAGAAAAGAAAGGAATGGAAGAATGATGGGGGATGAGAGGTAGAGGTTTGTCCCCCCCAGAATTCCCTGCACGCTTGCTCTTATCCACCCTGAATTTCTGTACATTTTCTATCTTCTTGTCCAATCCCATGACTTTTAAAAAAGAGAGCTTCAGCGTTATAGAAAAAAGTGCCCTTTCACAAATTTTACATATGATTATTTTCCCCATATTATTGTTATTACTATTGGTCAGTTGATAAAATGTTTTCCCTGCCAAGTTTTAGGAAAGTGTTTGGTTGGTATTAACTGGCATAATACACATCCAAAGTTTCAAACAGAGGTTCTGAGAAGTCCAGTGGGGGGTCGGGTAAGGCTTTGTCAAAGCCTTCTTTACCAACCAACCAGTAAGTAGTCACCAGTCCTTGCCTCTGTCAAATAGGGACAAAGAAAAGAAAAACACGATGTAAAGATATCGATAGGCCTTGTGCACGTTTACGTCGGAATAAGCAATTTTATCGCTAAGCCTCGCTTTCAAGATGTGGACTGTTTATTCGGATACTATATTTTAAACAATACCCTCAGGGAAACAACAGAGACAAGTAACAAAGACTTGTGAATATTCTGGTGCAAACAAGGCTTGGGTGCGTACTCTGAGTAAATGACGCCAGCTATTGAAAGTACATTGAGAAGAACATTAGTTTGATTTATCAAAAAAACAAAATTACAAACCGTAATTGGAGAGGGTTCAGTTAATTCGAAAGAAAAATGCTATATTCTTTTTACTCAGGTTTTCAAACGTTCCGAGCCTCCATCTGTGTTCGTAGCATTCGCAGCGCTGTTAGTGTGCGCCATGGATTGAAAACAAAAATTCCTTGAGCGTCATTTGTCTAACAGTTGGAGAACCGCGTCTCAGAGGGGCGGGTAGAAAAATAAATTGCCTTTTTACGTTTAACTTAATTGACTGTTAAAGTGTCATCAAGCATGGAGAATAGTCCCTTTAGTCAGTTTCTTATATGACCTCCGAGATATTTTTTTTACCTTAATCTGGACCTGTCCCCTCTCCTCTAGATAAAAACCTCCAACTTCAACCAACCTCGAATGTGACTCGCTGCTCACGTGGATGCGCAAAGCTTGAGAAATGTATGAATAAGAGAATCATCATAAGGATATACAAATATTACCAAAACTTAAATACCTGCTCCAAACTTGGTCGATGCGTTTCTAAGATATTCAACCAAATAAGTTCACAGAAAAAGATCATTAACTCTATCGTTAAGGGCCAAAGGTCTAATTAATGTATCAGACCTTCCACGGCCAATTAGAGCACCTAAGGGTCAGAGTGATGGAACGCATAGAGCATGCGCAGTACTTACGCAGACAGGTGCTTTCCAGCTTAGATGCGATGTTGACCGTGTGACCATAAAGGCAAAACCGTGGCATGGTCACACCAACAACTGCCGCCACCACTGGACCTGTAAATCAAATCAAAATGAAAAGCAAGTTATACGTTCAAACCTATGTTGCTACGTCGCGGCGTCAGTGCAGTTGCATGCGATACGGTTCAGTATAAGAGTGCTTTTCGATTGAGTGTCGTAAAAACCAAAACCAAAGTAATCACAACGGCCATTCAGAAGAAAGGGAAATACCTTTAAGAACCAATGAGAATTCAAAGCAAACAACCTGACCGCCTATGGCGTGGGAAGACTCTGATTGGTTGAGAACAATGCAGAAAGAAAATGATGACATGAAAAGGCGAACAACTAATCAAAAGTCCAGAAATCCTACCCGTGTTGATGCCAATTCGCAGTTGCAGTTGATGGTCTGGCAGATGTCGCACACGAAATACAGTCATGTGACTGAGAAGCTCTAGTGCCATGCTCGCAATTTCACTAGCATGTTTTATCCCATTCTTCTTAGGACAACCGCTGACAACAACGTAAGCATCACCAACTGTCTCCACCTGAAAAAGATAAACTAACATTTCAATGTTTTTTAATACAGTCCCTATTTATTTTCACGAAACCCTCTAAAAGGTGGTGCTTCTTTCACGGCAAAGAAAAAACGCCGGAAAAATCTCCGGGTCTGGAGAGAGAGACCGGGTTCGATATTACGGACTTTAAGGGAGAGAACAACAGCAAAACCACGTTTTACAAATTCCAGGTAAATTTTCTCAATGTGAGTTTACCTTGTATACGTCAAAACGACTGATAATTTCATCAAAGGACACATACAAATCATTCAAAAAGCCCACAATCTGCAAAGGAAAAAGAGAGAATTATTAGCGTGTTTGTTCGTAGGTCTGTGTTCATCATAAATCCAGTGATTTTACTTATTGTTTCAAAGTAAACTTTGGCAAATATCTCTTCGAGGTTTCCGCACACTGAGGAGCTGCTTCCCATAGGAGTCATAGAGGGACGCCTTAATCATCAAGACCTTCCCAAAATAGTCCATTTTACAACTGTGTGCTTGGTTGCCAAGCCTTTGAACAGGAGTGAGGCCAAGGTTGACCTTGTCATGATACAAACCTTGCTGCTTTCCAAATGAATATTACTTTGTTATCATGCTAACTAGATGCTGGTCTCCATCACAACAAGGTCACCTTCAGCCCACAACTGTGAAATGGCCTATTGGTACACAACTATGGCTGAACGCTACACACGAACCAAGTCCCCATGGTGTAAGTCACGTGATTTAATGCATAGAGACGTTAAGATTGATCAGCATCCATTGTGTAGTTCCATACCTCTAGCGGGGTACTCATGGAGGCCAGCTTAGTGAAGCCGACAATGTCACTGAAGAAGATGGTAACTTCCTCAAATCCCTCGGCCTGCACCGTGTTATCAGACTTCAACTGGTCCACTGCCAAACTAAGAACATGAAAAGAAAACTTTCAGGGCAGTTATCAACTGAGTGTCGAGAGAAATCCGGGTTTTTTTGGCTTTGCTTCACTGCGTCATTTGATTGGATAAGAAACTTGTGTCGTCTTTGTTCTAAATTAATTAGATACAAAATTTACTCCAATCGCGCTCAGTTTCTCACGTTTTTGTCGCGCTTGAGTAAGGTTTAGTGATTTCGTTTCAAGTTCTAATTGGCTGTTGGTGATAGTTGTCTTATTTCTCATTGGCTTTTGTGATATATTTGGGTTTACAAGATTCATTCAAAAAGTACGACATTCAATCGTTTAAACAACACTTTTCGTCTGAAGCAACTCTGTTCCATGACTGGTCCAGAAAAGTCGCAACACTTTTTGATTTAGGAAAATCTCACTGTCCCTTCTCTATACGAAGTTTAGGCCTCTCTCTGCTTAGAAAATTATTTGCTTTTCTCTTACGACTGTCGTCGCATACGGCAAGCTAACTTTTAGTGTTTTTTTTTCTACTTACGGTGGGAGCAATCGGTAGAGGATTTTCTCTGTTTTTTCTTTCTCCTCATTTAACTGCCTGGTTCGTTCCTCCACCAGCTGTTCCAAGTGATTAGCATGCTTCTCCATCATAGTAACCATGTTTTCTATGATGTTAGATCCTCTGAGGAAATAAGTCGTGTCAGGTTTGATGTCAATGAAAATTATATGCGATGCAGGACTAATGCAGGGGTGTACCTAGGATTTCTGACGAAGTGGGGGAGGGGCGTCCAAACTTAATGTCCTTATGACTTGTGCAGGCATTCCAGGTCTTTTCTTTATCACAATGAATCATTTTTCTTGGCAGGGGGAGGAGTCACGCGCATATTCGTTATTCCAAACGTATGTCTTAAAACGGTAAATATGATAAAAAAAAAATTTATGTACTTCACTGAGATGTACCTGCCACTTTCTTTCTTGAGCCGCTCTACAATTCGGTAAAAATGCGGCCTTTCCTCGGGTTCGTCATTCCAGCAATCTACCATCAGCTCTATGTATTCCGGCTTCATTTCCATTGATGGAACATCAGGACGGAAAGGAGGATCCTCATGAGCCACAACACGGTGAATTATTACTGTTTAAGGGGAGGATTGCAAAAGGTGAATACGTAAATTGGGGCAGGACAATTTTCGGTTGCGATGTCTTTCTCCATGCAAGAGTGTAGACAGATACCGGTGAAATTTTAGGGAAAATTGACAAATCGCTGATGTATTCTACAAGTGATTGACCAGCATCCCGTCTTTGGAATGCAGCAATACTCCCCGTCACTTAATGCGACTAAAAATTGGGGAAAGCTCCGGAAGAAAATAGGAAAAAATACCTCGGAAAACTTCACCAACTATTTCTATCCAACCCAGTTCACCCACCTTTAGGTTGTAGCATTTTTCTGCTGTAAGGCTCCGAACGAAAGGACATTTCTTGAAGTAGTATTCCATAGCTGTACACATCTCCCTTCTGGGAAAACCCCTCACGCTCCACCTTACTGATATTGATGTGCTCAGGTGCAGTCCACAAGAGATCTAACATGGCATAAGAAACGGTTGTACCCATAAGCTAGATTCTTAGCCAATGTCTTTTATTAGGTTAGCAAGTGTCTTTTGTTGACCTACTATTACTGACAAAAGCTCTTAACATGCTTCAATTATCAGCCATACTTATGGTCTTTGTCTTAGCCTTTGCCTCGTTTATAGAAGTTGGTTGGAGAGGTCCAGTAGGTCAAGTATTGAATATTGACTTCTCGATTCGGAGGACTTAGTAGACGAAAACCTCTGATTAAGTTTACAAAATATGTTTTCGATTTTTCTGAGTAATAAATTAGCAGCTGTCTACGACCGAAGTGAATAACGATTCATATTCATGTATTGGTTGGTTACGGGCAAGGGAAGAAATAAAAAAAAAAACCCACATTGTTTAAAACACTTCACAAGTGAAAAAATATGAGAACATTGTAGACTAGATTGCTGACTTTAATTCAAAATGATGTAAACACCAGTCGAACGCAACATATCGATTCTGTAAAAATACGTCGACAGACTCCTCCAAACTCACGAGTGTGGCATAGATGCAAAGATGAGGCTTACCATAATACATCTTGTGCAAACTCTTGGTATTCTCTTGTCCAGCTTTGAATTCATGCAAACCCCAGTCTGTGATCTTGACAACCCAGTGACTGTCAATCACGCATCGAGTCGAAGTCAGGTTGCCATGGAATTTGACAGAGGTGTTGTGAAGGTATTTCATGCCCTATAGCATAAAGTAAAGACGAATGATCCGTTAAAGGAAATATTTTCTTATCATTGCCACGACGACACAAAACAGTCGGCAAAATAGTGAATAATGGATGCTATACTTAAATTATTTCCAAATCTGGATCACCTCTGAAAGTGACCTGAAATTTTCAGTATTGGTTCTGAGCCTCTCCTCCAATTTGTCAATTTTGATCTCTCGCCAATAATGAAAGTGAGGCTCACTTAGTTACGTCTGATGACTCAACAGAGTTTACTTTTGCTCTGATAAACTATCACAACTGATACTGTTGCTATGATAACCCATCAAAAACAATTTTGAGAAAAAGCCTCTTGATGCCGGTTAAAGAAGAACACAACCAAGATATTAGTTTTGTTACACTTATTGACTCCTCTCTATAAGAGACTAGTCATTATTCATTACAGAACCGTAAGGGGGAGGGGGAGGGGTGCAGGTGACACAACCAAAATCCTCCAACCCCCCCCCCCACCCTTCTTTTTCCTCCTTCCCCCAGGTTTTAAAACAAAGACCCGCTCCATAACTACAAAAATAGACCTCGATCGGATTACTTCGAAATGTGCTGGGATCAAAATCGCAGTACAATAGTCCCTGGAGGGTGTTCCCGTGATTTTATCACCACATTTAAACTTCTTCTACAACACTTTTTTGGCATGATAGAAAAGAAAATAAATGATCTCATTACCGCCGCGATGTCGATGGCCATGGACAGTTTGAATCCATAGTCGATCTTATACTCATCGTTAGCCAAGACGTCCTAATCAAAATAAATGAACAACGTTCCATGAAAAGCATGAATTTAACAATCAAGAGCTTCTTCAGTTGGTGATTATTTCCTTTATATTGAAGGGGTTAAAGGGCTAATGCCAATAAAACTGTATAAGTACTTACCTTTAAGCTTCCCTTTTTGCAGTACGACCAAACCATCATAATGTTGGGTGACTCGATGCACGCTCCAATGAAGGGGTTTAGGTTTTCATGGCTGATGTCCCGTACCTTAAAGAAAATGTTATTCAGTTACTGTGCACTACGACACCGTCGTAATGTAACGTGACTACATGGTGATAAACTAAGGTGTATAGATCAGAATATTAATTTTCACAAAAGAAAAAATAAAAATTGAATAAGTCATGAGTATAAATCCCGCTTCAGGCAGAAAAGGTGTTGACCGTTGTCTGTAGCTGTAACACCCCAGTTACCATATCATGATGAACTCATCACAGAAACACCTCACAAGTCTGCGATTTTTCACTTATATCTCTGAAACGTTAAGGGAAAATACAGTTCTTTGAATTTCTATCCATGCTCTAAAACAACTTGTGCGACAGTGGATTTCTAAAGGCTTATATATTTACTAACCTGTTTGAGCTGAATAAGAATTTCTCGAGTCATGTGAACAGTTTTCTTGTTCAACCGCTTTATTGCAACAGTTCGACCCTTGAAAAAAAACGAAAAAGAAAATTCAAAGCTATCAGACCCAAGTGATTCAACCACATTTCGAACTTCTATTTCTAGCTAAATATGGCTCTCAAACACCTAACAGGCGCTACCTTCGCATTTTTCAATGATATCCACCGACTTTCACGTTTGCAAGGTCCCTCGTTCCTCTAATGTTCTTATGAACCACCTCCTCAGTGGCAGTTAATTGGCAGTCGATCTTCCATAGTCCCTCCCTTATACTCTTTTGGCAACGACTGATCCCTCGTTCGTTCCCCCTGGAAAACCATATGACACCCCTAAATCCTCCATTACCCCCCTCCCCCCTTGCGAAAAATAACGACGGGTCCTTTGTATCAAAAGGTCTGGCTTGATGTATTGCCTTCCCTCTCCGTCACTTTGAGTAAATAGCTACTTTACCCACGAGACCGTCCCGGCTTCGTAATTTTCTTACTTGATAGTTTCCGATTGTGGTGAAGATTTGCTCTGTGTTTGCTGATGCGTTGGAGGCGGCTGTAGTTTGCTCCTCTTGAATCAGTGGACTGGTGAAAGGCTCGACGGCTTTGATCGTGTTCACTTTCAACTCTTCCTTGGTCTCTGTTTGCTGAAAGGTCAAGTTAGTGAAATGAAAGGTTACCCCTCTTTTGAAATCGTAGAATTCCATTTCCCTGACTTAACATCGAGAATTAAGTCACGAAATACTTTGAAAACGACCAGGTAGTAAACGCTTTTTTTTTTGTTGTTGTTTATTCAAATTTTATGACTTTCGAGGACTTACCGGTTACGGTCCCGCTTTTCTAGACCACTCTAACTCGAAAGATCAGACTGATCGTTCAACTATTAACCTTTTTTTCTACTTTAAGTTCTCACAAGCTCTGTATGATATTTTGCTTTATCTTGATTGACTTCTGTGATTACTTTGGTTTTCGTTTTATGACACTCAATCGGAATGCAGTCTCTACATGCACTCGTCTAGTCTTTGAAAAATTTATATATGCTTATTTACACAAATTTGTACGAGAAATCATTAGGTTACTTGTTAATAATTTACATGAAAAACGCATCACATGAAGTCAAGACGAACGAAATTTTGCTAGCACACGTACGGTATTTGTAATTTGGACTCATGTGACACGAAAAATGCACTCGTTTTCAGCCAATCCGACGCGCGTAACTTTTTCATGTATATTGTCAAAATGGTTACAACATGCAAACTCACTGGAAGGGGACGAACAGTCGATGGACTCCGCTTGAAAGTTGTCACTCCCTGTGACTGTGCTTCTCCTGATCCACTGTGATCTTGAATATGCAGATCATCATAACGAAGTTTCCATGACTTGTTCTGCGCCAGATCTGTTTCATAGCGAAGTTTCCTGCAAGCGAATAAGTTTACTCAAATTATATTTTGTCAGAGATAAAAAAATTTCTATTCTTGAGTTAAGTTTTTAGTTATTGAAGACTTTACCTAAGAATATAGAGTTTCTCTTGTGTGATGAATCTGGGAGTTTCGCATGTATGTTTGCTTAGTTCACTTCAGCGTCTTTCTCTACTAAGAGCATGCGTTAATAATTAAGGCGACTTCATGAAAACAAAGAGAATATCGTGATCTTTTGTGGAAACAAATCCATAATGCTCATGGAGAACTTGCAATGGATTATCCTTCCATCTAGGTGGGGGTTTGAGGTGTGGGGTTGGAGGGGGGGTTGGAGGGGGGTTGGAGGGGGGTTGGAGGGGGGTTGGAGGGGGGGTTGGAGGGGGAGGTTGGAAGGGGGGTTGGAGGGGGGGTTGGAGGGGGGGTTTGAGGTGTGGGGTTGGAGGGGGGTTTGGAGGGGGGGTTTGGAGGGGGAGGGTTGGGGAGAGGATGCAATGCCGGAAATCGCTTCCTACTTTGGATACCAGAAACAGAGGCGTCACATGTGCGGTACTAGATTTCAGGGAGTCATCGTTCACTGTATATGCAGCATAGGAATCGTAATGTCGTGGGTTTAGAGAATAAATTACTTACCTGATGATGAGGAAAAACATAAGTGCTAACACCACGACACCAGCGGTAGACGCTGCAATGACTACATTGACCAACTGTTGAGTTGCTAGATTGAAAAGAGAGGAAAAATGAAGAATAATGTAAAGAAGATGATGTGTTCTTAAGCCTGGTGACTAAATCGAAAAATGATGTCGTTCAGTCAGACATACTGCAGATGTACTTGAAGTCATAGAGGTTTAATGTGAGTGTCGTAAGACCAAAAGCAAAGTAATTGCAAGAGGATTTCACGAGGAACCAAGGAGTAAATCCAGCGAACTGCTAAAAGCTCGGAAACCGGCATGAGTGACACCGTGGAGATTGCTTCCACTTTAGGATCCGATTGCTAGGTGAGAGGGTGGCACCAGTTTTCTGCGACTATCGCATGGGGAAGAAAAACGAAATATATGCAATCCGAGATTTCTTAAAACTCTCGCAAGAGAATTTCTTTTGACCACGCTGATACGATATCAGCAAGTGACTGCATTCTTACCTTCTCTTCCTTGCTCGAGGCACAATTCTTTCTCCCATCCACACCTTGGCTTATCAAGAGGAGGATTTGTGCGTCCTCCTGCCCAAATCACTCTCACGTCTATCAAGTGAAGTCACATCAGCACGTTTCTTACTAACAACAGGAATTTCTTAAAGAGCTTCTCTCCTCCCCACCCATCATCTAAGTAGATGTATGATGAAGATTTTAAATTGAATCTCGAGCCAAAAAAACTGCATTGGCTTTGGGTTTTCATTGCTACTTTGGGCTGTGTTGACACGACTGGCCAAAGCTCGATGTTTTAGGGAAGGAAATACTGAACACTAATTGCCTGAAGCGATTGGATTTAGTTACGTATCTGATTAGTTGAGAGGGTGGTGTGGATTACATGTGACGCTCAACTGAGAATAGATCTGTCTCGATGCGTCTGGGATTACCTCTTAAATTGAAGCCTCCAGTGGAGTGATTGTAATCAGCGATGTTCTGGAAACTTCCATTCACGTAATACTTGAGAGAATAATCTGGGTCACGATCACCCGATTCGTCGATTCGAACTGTCCCCGAGGCACCTGGTTTATCAAATATGACCAAATTAAAAGTGTTCAAAATCATAAAGAAACAAAGGAGCAATCTTGAATGCGAACTCGAAAAAAGAACTCGGAAATTAATGTTTAAATTTTAAATTAAGCATCAAACAGTTGTAAACTGTTTAAAATGACTAGTTTATAATCTTTCTTTGTTTCCGAGGAGTTTCCTTAAACAATCCCGATTTCATGCACTCGACCCAGTTTCTTTCTTCCTCAAAGAATCTCGATTTCATGCACTCGACCCAGTTTCTTTCTACCTCAAAGAATCTCGATTTCGTGCACAAGTTCAAGTTCTATAACGCACAAGTTCCTTATTTCTTATGGAACTCGGGCTATTTCAGTGTCAAACAAACACGAACCTTCAAATTCCATGTTGAGCATTCTGTGCACTATAGCTTGTCCATCTTTTTTGTCCCCTCCAGCTGCCAAGGTCTCATTCAGCGCAATGGCGTACAAATAAATAGCATCGTATATAGCTCCAGCGTACACCTCCACCTACACCGCAAAAGAACGCAGTTAGTGGATAAACCGTAGATGGGGATCCGGTGACTGCTCACGATCAAACACTATGGACTTGGAATAACAATCTTAATAGAGTGAGAGAACAAACAACTAAGGCGACCTGACCTGTAAAATTTAAGAGAAAAATTTGTGATATGGTTTTTGTTTTCCTAACCCTTGATTCCTTAAAGTGACTAACAACCAATTTCTCTTTGTAACATCACTGTTGAAGCAAACTTCTGGGTCTCGAGAATAAAGGAAACAGTCGCCATTTAAAAAAAGCTCATGGTTGTTTAACAAATTCTTCTTGTTAGTCTCAGGAGGAATGTATAGCGAACAGTATGGAGAATATACATGCTGATGTCAGGTTGTAAAGGGTTAATTGAAACATTTTTAGTTTAAACGCTTATTTCAATTCGTGTTTTAGATTAATTATTTTTTATTATCATCAATATTATTGCCATCGACAGTCTCTGCAATTCAGCGGACAGCATACCTCAGTTGAGTTGAAATGGTTTTTTTAAAATATACATGAGTCGGTGATAAAATATCAACATTTTCTTTATAGTCTCTGAACACGTAAATTAATCATTTCTTCATGCTCCCGAAGCAAGTTCCCTAAGATTATCTCGTTTTCTGCCAATTTTTGACCAATCTGTACCCTTCCATAATGGACCAAATACTGAACCTCGTTAGGCCCCAATCTGCCCTAATCTCCTCATACCTTTTCACTGTGATCAAGCTGAATTTCAAAGGGGTAGTCCTCGAGTTTCTCTTTAACCTCTTTCGTGAATTGTTGCCATAGTTCTGTGGTCGGCTCTCGAACATGAATGCTCAGAATTCCCCTGAACGCCAGCGCAGCCTCGGCATCTCTGCCGTCATTACCCATGAAGGTGTTGTTTCCAATGGCGGCAGAAGGCAACAGATTGACGGTCAGGAAAGCATAGTCTCCATTGAGCATATCCAGATCATGAGCGAACAGCATTAGAGCTCTTATATCGCCTCCGTAACACAGCATTATAAAGACTATGGCAGAGTAAAACACATCATGATGGCTTTTACGACTAACGGTTAACATTTTGGCCATTTGCGGTACACGATTAACTACCTTTATTTGTGATTAAAAGGAAATATTTTACGGTTAACTTAGCTCATGGCTAACAGTGAAAATTTGTTTGTCCCACTGAGGCCCTTTTCAATGTCAGAAACTGGGAAAGCTTGTTCCATGCGCCGGTGCTGTTGCTTCTTATGGTTCTTAATGGTTCTATCTATCGTAGTTAATTATCTTTTAATTAATCATGTTATTTATGTGCTAACGCTATGTGCTATCTTGTGCAACATTAGCTGGGGCCAGTTTTCCTACTCTTTCCATTTTCTTTTTTTTTAATTTGTTTTTGTTGTTTTTTCCAAATTCCGGATAGTCCCCAGTTCATTTCGTCGTTCTGATTTACCCGCTGGAGTAAATTAACAGCTTTTGGTGGCATAGGTACTGGCTAAAACAAGAAAAACATATTTTGCAGAAAATGAATGAGCCACAAAAGATCTTATTTCTCGGGGACCTAAACAACGAAAAGAACGATTTCTTGTTAGCTTTTCCATCATAACAATGGATTGCTTTAAAAATTGCTGAAAAAGAGGAACAAAAAAGTAAAAAATGAGCCCTCTTTCTTTCTTTGAACCATTTTTTCACTTACTTCTGGCTGTTTCTTTAGCAAGCATCAACACGCCCTTGTACTCCTCTCGCTCGGTGACGAGTACATGCCCAGGATTGAGAGTGTGTATATAGCGAATGTCAATATCGTGCTGTAAGAACACCTTCATCAGGCCAGTCATGGCCAGTTGCCATATGCTCTCTGTAGACGCTATAATTCCAATACTTTTCCATTTGAAGTATCCAAGTACGGACATGAACAGGCCGCCCATTTTGGAGAAAGATCCCACCGTTCTGGCGAACGTCGAGTAAATGCTTTTCTCTGATAGCTTACTCGATTCACAGCCCCAGGATATCATAGGCAGGTTCCACGACGCCGCTAAAATGGCAGCCGGTTCACAAATAATGTCGCATCCGTCTCCTATGATGGCGTCCACTCCAGAAATTCGAAACTCCACCGCTTGGTTCAGTCCTTCGGCGGCTAAGCACATGGAATCATTCCATAGAAACGTCATGTTGTACCCTAGGAGAAGAGTGGGATCTCTGTTGATTTTGTCCACTGCAATGGTAATAGCGGACGCAGATGTTTTGCCGATTGGCCAGTAACCGGTCATTGGTACCAAAACGCCAATTTTCACTTCTTTTACGTTCTCATCCGTGTTGTATTCACCGATGGCGCTTGATAGAAATAACCAAAACAAGCCTGCTGCGAAAACTTCAGAAAGGTAAATTCTCATTTTTTCTCGTGAATGAACAATTTTTTTTCTTCGCGAACAGAATCAATATCGAAGAAGGCGTAAACCAGCTTTCAACTAAACGATATGGTTACTTCAAAGCTCGACCGAAAAATATGTAATTGCAGCCTTAATCAAAGCGGTCCTTTGTGATATTTTTTGACGTCACGTTGTCATGGTTTCATGCTCTAAGTTGCAGTTAGGTTTCTGTCTCATGCGTTACAAAGACCCACCGCATTTTTTTTAGCCAATCAGGTCGCTGGTACAGCTGTATTTTGACATAATCCTTACAAACTTATTTGTGTCGCATGATCCACATTATCTAAACCTGCCTTTGACATCAGGAGGAATCGAGAAAGCATAGCCTTGCGGCCCTCGTCAAGTTGTCCCGCACAAAGCAGGCTAGTTTCCTCGAAGATGAGTGGTGAGCAATATTTCTTAACAAACCCAGTGGCGGGGAGGGACCCGGAGAGCCCGAGCCCCCCTCATTTTGGGTTAAAAAAAAAAAGAAAGAAAGAAAGAAAAAAAAATTGCAGAAGGAAGAAAAGCCGGCAGGTCAAGCGACAACCCCCCCCCCCCCTCCCTTAGCTCAAGGTCTGGATCCGCCACTGAAACTGTCTATCAAATGGGAATTTTGGCGTTTTTCTTGTAACATAGCACATTGACACCCCTCTCCCCCCCTAATATTGATGTTTTTCTTGGTTGGATCATTAAACAAAAGCTCGCCGCGTTACTTCCTTTACTCGAATGAACCTTTTCACCCCTAAGATCTCATCCAGTTAGTGATTCTCCTCACTGTCTGCCAAACAATTCTTATCACGTTAGTTTGGAGAACCTGATATTGGATCAACTATTAATCCCCTATCTGATATCTGATATATATATACATATATATATATATATATATATATATATATATATATATATGTATGTATATATTTGTTTTTCTCATCACTTGTCTTCTTGATATTGTAATGATATTGTAAGGTGAAATTCTCTCTTAGTCATTCATGGGAGTTAAAATGTTAAAGAGATAATTAAGAAATTTTCATTCTGAGATGAACTCCTTCGTCAATAATAACTCCCGTCTCTTTTTGTCTCCTTTAGAGTTCCGTAGGTTTGATTAAGCTTGATTCCTTCAGTAATTCGTCTTCAGGAATATTTGTTGGAACAACTTCACCGAATCCCAAAAAAACTGAGTATGCCTCCATTTGTTACTGTCATCTCGTCCCACGTGTCTTGATTCTAGTTTTAGTCGTGGAATCCCCAAATTTTTGACAATCATGATACTTGTGAAATTTATTAGGACTTTACCATTCAGATCCTACACAATTCGCAAAAAAATTCTGTGTGCAATGTTCTGTCTGATCAGAAGGACCGGCTTTCTTCGGTTGTTGACCGGCCTAACACTCAGGGTTAGTAATATGCTGCATTTGCCGCTATGACATCTGCAAATGGTTAGACGATCTAGTCCTTTCAGATTAGTACGTAAAATCGCCGTAGGTCCTGTCTACTGCATCTTCTCAGCAGTAATTAGTGGGTTAAGACCCCACACACTTAGTGCAAAGAGTACTGAACATAGCTCCCGATTTTGTGGTCTGGCCTTGTTTCAAAAGATTGAAAAATTGAGGGCATCTGCAAATTCACTCTCTAAAATTGTCAACTGCTCTGTGCAGTCTGGCAAAAATCATCCGCAGTGTTGTAAAGCGCATTAGAGGTCAGGGTTGCCGACAGGGATACAAAGAGGTAGAATGACACCAGTTACGGTACTTCACTATCCGGGAGATCAGAAACCGTGGTATAACATTTCTCTGGCCTTCCTATGAGAGACCTTTTGTATGTACTAGGATTTATATTTAGGACGGGCACGATCCAATTGAGAGTCATGATCTCTGATTGCTCCTGCAAAACAACTAGTGCCATCTAATCACCTCGACTATTTAACCACACACTTTTCTTGCGAAAGAGGCCTTTAGTCAAGTCTTCATCGACTTGTTTCAACAAATTACAAAATCTTCTGTTGTTCGCCACTGGTAATATCCTGGGTTGGCTTCAAGACTTCACTCAGTCGAAGGGCATCCATCAACACGCTAAGCTTGTCACTCACTGACAAGCCACACTTAGAAAGTCGTGTTGCCTCCCCTTGCGTTTGAGTTTCACGCACGCGAGTTTCACACATTATCAACAGAGTCCCTCGTATTCTAGTCATGATAAGGACTGGCGAGACCGAAATATCTTTCCATTATGCTTTGTTATTGAGGTTACTAATTTGTTTTTCCATCTCGTTCAATAACTCTTTATAAACTAGAGCATGACGAGATGATTAGAGGGGGTATCATGCGCACGTTTTGATAGATTCACCAAGAGCTATCCTCACGTGCCGCATGTGCGTGATCTTTTCCCATGTATTTACATCACAGCATCTTCACTTCCGTTTGACTGCATGGACAATACATTCGGTGACAGAATGACCTTACTGTACTTTTTAAACAACTTATTAATATGGATGATCTTTGAAAGAAAAACAAAAGCAAAAGACAAATAATTAAGCTGAGTATCGTCTGACTTTTTTCCACTCTAGTGCGCGAGACTTCATTTAGGTATTTTTTTGGTTCAGTTTATCAAAACACGCTGTTTCCACACGCCGAGCGCAATCTGCTCTGAATATAACGCGTTTTCCCTTAATTATCATAAGTTCATCGGTCATAGGCGTGTGGACGAGAACTCGCTCGCAATCATTATTCTTATGTCGAAGTAACTAAAGGTGGTTTCTTTTGTTCTCTACATTGAAGGGATATTGAGACATACATTCACACTGTGATCGATAAAGGGGGCATTTTAGAAATTATTGTACCCTATTGTGCTAGAGTTCAACTTTTGTCCCCTAAATCTTGAACAAACAAGGCATTTCATAGCACTGGGCGCTGTGTGTCACAAAACACTGTGAGAGTTACAATGTACTTTGCTCGATGCATTTCGAAGTGTTATGTAAGTGAGCTTTCGTCCTCAAGTGAAACCTCACAAGAACCAACTGTTATATAAGCCGACACGAGAAAAAACACGTAATTTTAATAAAAGAAATCTTTTGACAATCTTCGAGGATAATGGGAGGTTTACTTCTCTAACTAGACATAAAAATTTTTGCATAACAGTTCAACGAATTAATTTTGCAAGATTACATAACCGTGAATATCGCGTGAGATGCTGCGTGCACATTATGTCCGGAGCCCCTCGCTAACGCTATCATTAATTTCTCTTTTCTAAAATTTATTATCATCAGCTTAAAAAAAAAAAAGAAAGAATTTACATGCGAACAGTAATGATTTAACGCTTGCCTTGAACGCGTTCGAGAGCGCCTGTAGGAAACATTTAACTTACTTGAATAACATTTGATTCTTGAATTTAAAAGTAACCAGACTTTCTCTCTGTAGAACAGAACGACTATATGGAAATTCACAACCGTGAGAAAATTCTAAGCAGATCCACATAAGAGAAATGAAAGACGTACGTTGTAGTCACTATTGGAGTCAAACGCAAGCTCAGGAGATAAGTCCATGTGGACGGTGAAGAAATCGGTTCCTTGAACCAGATAAAACCCTTTAAAGTTAATTCAAATAATAAATACTTCTCTGAGTTTTTCTTCTGGTCTTCCAGGCCTCAAATAAACAGTAAAACGAGGGGCTGAGTCGTTGAAGATTCGATTCCGTAGAGGGTTATTCATAAATTATGTAATCAGTAAAGGGCCAATTTTCAGGTTCTACGGTTCCATCGGTGTTCGGTGGAAGAGCAGAGCCCTACGACAAACCTCAGCTTGAATCTCCATTTTGACTAACTAAACAAAACAAGTAATTTGTCATTATGGCATCCTCTAAAACTTTTTGAGTGCGCTGTTTCGAGCAAGGAGAGTGTGCCTTGCATGAGCTTTTGTGGGAGCTTAGTACTGTTTCTACAACCTGTAGCACGGTGGGTTTTGTCTTCAAGTCTTGACCAATTCCCGAACATCTATGATCACTTCTTTCTGTACAACGATGTTCTAATTCGACAGCTTTATCATCAATCTGGACCATATCTGCGGCCGTTGATTCAAGCTTCCCAAATGGAGTTATCAACTCGACGTCTCGTAAAACTCCCATGAATTCGTCGATATCCATGTATTGATTGGCGTCGAGTTCTTGATCAATTTCTCTAATTTTCCCCGTCGTCATCTCCTCGCCGACCTTTCGAAGCTCCAAATTATTCTCCATTCCTTGAGAGATCTACAGTGCGCTCAGAACAGACATCGACATCTACAACCTGTGCATCATGCAACAACAACGTAAACACCTACCTCACCACTCCACAGACGACGTTTTGTCACGTTTTTAGGCACGATTATATAACACTGACACGCGCACGCGATCTTGATTGATTCGGAAGCCTGGGGGTTCCACGAGCGTGCGTTTCTCGAAGGATCCGAAAACTTTAAGGAGCAGTTTTCGGGTGATTTTCACGGGTCCCTCTCTTGGCTGAGTGCGATTAACACTTCACGCACGTTGAACTCGATTGGGGAGAAGAACAGTTTGATTCGAACATTTACAACGTGATAATTGAGAAATGGGAAATCTAGCCCCATGCCATTCTAAAACAAAGCCGTAATTTTTAAAGGCTATCCATGGTTTTTCCTAAATGTCTGCTCACTTTGCCATCGTGCCAACTCGTCGATAATTACTTGTCCGGATAATTAACTCGCCGAAGCCATTAGTCAATTTTCCGACAGCATTAGTTTTTTTAACTCGTCAATATCTTCGGTCGCTTCGCCAACATACCTTTTTTTCTGAGACTTAACCTTTAAAAAGAGCTAAATCCGAGATTGATATTCAGTCAGACTTCAGTCAATAGCTTCTTTGAACAAACAGCAAATGCAAACCTATTTTAATTTGTTAACTCAGTGAATTTCTGATAAACCATGATTTTCACGCCAGTTATCTAGAGTGAAACAAAACAAATGTTTAGTGTTAGTTGTTTGATTTATTTAAAGCCATGAATTCTCATAACAAATGGCAGAAAATGAAAGAAAGTTATCATTACTGAATTTCACTGGATGTTTGACTGTGTAGTATGAATAATGTTTGCATAAAGCTAGGATAGCCCTGAGAAGGAATGTTGTCAGTATCAGTGATTGACGTTTTGACAACCTGAATGGAAGTCATCATCAGAGTCAAGTGAAGAGTTGTTGTCAGTCAAGTGTTATAAGTTTGGTTTGTATTCACCCTTCAACCATGATCTGAAAGGTTCCTTGTTGTCTTAATTATTTAGCATTGCATATATTCACCTTGTTTACACTTATTCGAGCTGGATCCGATTTAACTTTGATTTAGAGCGTAATAATTAGTGTTAGCTAATTTTTTTATCAGAACATAACAAATTGTAACAAAAATTAGTGGCAGCAAGTTGATTGAAGTTCTTGCGAGTTGACATTGAAAAATTTACCAGTGGTGTCCTTGAGTTGACTATAACGGTGTTGGTTAGTTGGTTGTCAGTGAGTTTCGCTTCTAATCTTTGAAATGTGTCAGTCAGTAAGAAAAAAATTTCAGTTTGAATGAAATACATATAAAAACATCATACCATGGCATGTGCTTGAACTCATTGCCATGCATCAAAAAAACTCACTCATTTGCTGTGCCCACTCAATGGTTTTTTTGATGCATTGCAACTCTAGAATAAAAATTGTTCCTGCGCACTTTCTATGAAATAATCTCTATGAGTAACTGGGAAAACAACAAAATCATGAAATAAATACTGCTACAGTTTGCACATTACCTTTTCCCAGAAACACAAGAACACTCCATAAATATTCCTGGTGTTCATAGGTTATTAAGTTTCATGGTAAATCACTGTAAATCTTTCAAACAATAGACCACACTTTCTGTCAGTTTCTATCAAGAAAAGATTGTAAATCACTTGTCTCCACCTAGTGATTTATAAGTGTTCTCCCAAAAACCCAAGTGGATTATTACACTGCTGCAGTCTATTGTTTAAAGAAAAAAACTTAAAACAGAAAACTGTATGTTTCAATTTTCTGTGGGTTAAATAGTGCAACAAACCATAGGTTTTTGACCAATCAGGGTGCTTGTTCTATCTCAGTTACTACAAAATATTTATGGTATTTGATCTACTCTAAACTAATTTAACCTAGCTCTATTTTATTTCAAATTCACCACTACATGGCTGTTAGCACTTTTTTGTAAGCTTATCATGTTGTCTCCTCGTCACTACTCCAAGAATCCTGATAAGGATTGTCAAGTTGTTTTGTATCACAGATACCAGCTTCTGTCACCTTCCTGTTTTCATCCTTAATACTACGGTTCATCTCAGGGAGCCAAACCAACACATTTGTGTCATTTGCTCCACTAAACAGAGTTTGAAAATGTGGATGAAATGCACAACAGTTAACATTGTTATAATGACCACTGAAAGTGGCAACATGTTTTCCTGTAACAAGTTGATACACTTCTATTTTGCTCCCTGAAGGAACAAATGCCACTTCGTTGGAAGTTCCACTGGATAGACAAAGCTTTACAGATTTCCGACTGGGATTGTGAACGCGACCAAAGTTAACCAGTGTGTTCTTTCCTGTGAATGTATCCCACAACCTTAACCGATCATCTGTTCCAAAAGTCAATAAGTATAATCCATCTGGTGAAAAAGAAATGGCATTTACATTGCCATTATGAGCTGTGTTTATTGTTGAAGATCTGGAACCAGCTTTGCCATTGTGCTGATCCAGTGAGAGTATACTTCCAACAGCTTTGCGCACATCCCACAAGAGCACCTTGTTGTCACAGCTACCCGTAGCTAAAAGATACTCATTTCTTGGTGACCACGCTAGAGAAACAACTGCCTCTGAATGCCCCTTTAGGATATGCATTGCAGAACCAGATTTCAAATCACAAAGATAAACTCTAGAGTCCTCACACGCTGTTGCAACTAAACAATGTCTTCTAGCATTCTTTGGCATTTGGTGTTGGTACACAATGCCTTCAAGTTGAAAATTTTCGACAACTTCGAGAGCATTTGTGTCCCAAACTCGAAGCGTCGTATCGACTGAACTTGATATAAACATTCCTGTGTCATTCGGGTACCACTGTACAGTTTCCACGCTGAGTTTGTGGCTGTCTTTCAGTGTTCCGTCCACTTTGGCGACCGTCTGGCATTTAAAAACGTTTGAGTAGAAACAATCCTCTATATCATGAATAGCGATCCCGCCATTTGAACTCGAGGATAACAAGTATTTTCCCTCGCCTGTATCGATATCAATACATTTGATCCCCGTTTTGTGGACCAATTCAATCTCGCCATTTTGACTGAGTTTCAGAGATCGCACGCGTTTCGTTCGCTCAGCTTGGGAAAAGCGATAGGTAGGACACCTTGCTTGTTCTCTCTTGTAGAGAGACTGAAACATTTGATGTTGGGAAAGATCTTCAACAGGTCCTTGCCGAGTGAAAGCGAAAGATGTTGAATAAGCAAAAATCAACCAGGCATTGTTGTGAGTATGGTGTGTGCCAGATGGGAACTGGGTGCGAAAAACAAATTACCATGGCAGACATGTGATGAACCAGCGCTTAATCTAATAGTAAGGATGCCTCTTTCTTGCAAGATCTGTGGTAATAAAGCAATTCTAAAGCGACCTAAAACGGTAAGGAAAAACGATTTTGTCAACCCAACTATGTTTCGAAATTTTAGAATGTGCCATCAACCGGCCGGTTTTCGCGACGAAAGTTGTCAGACGTGACAATGATTTTCATGCTAGCCGAATTTTTTAGTTCTGATGCGCACGATGATTACTCCGTGACGCTTTAGTTATTCTTATTCTATGATTATGTTTCCTTAAGCATTTAACCCCTAAGAGTGACCAGTATCTAATTTCTCCGTACTGTAATACTGCTGAATTACGGTATTACGGTCAAGAGAATAAAGGAAAAGTTCGCCAACCTAAGAAGATTTGAATGTCAAACGAATTTCCTTGTCTGTACCAAAGGAGATGAATACAGGAGAGTTTGAAGAATATGTATTCTGATTTCAGGGTGTAGAGGGTTAAGCTATTTCTTGCGGTGAAGTGGTAAAATTGTAACTTGAAGAAAAATGCTATTTACGTGTATACTAAACACTTGAACTAGAAATTTGCTTTGAAATCAAATGAGATACTGGGATCTGGACAAAGTCAGGCTAGGAAAGAGGGATCTATTCAACTTCCCCTTCCATCTCCAATTAAGGGCGTTTTTTTAGTGTATTAACCCCAGAAGTGATCAACTTGTAACTTCTCTTCACTTTTTAAATATATTATCTGCAAAGAGGTCACTAAGAATTGAAAAAATAATGAGCTGAGCTTATAAACTTGATATAAGAGAGATATGATCAGAAAACAAATTTTAAATCTACCCTTGTTCTTGTGCAACTGCTGGATTATCCTGTTTCCCAATCACGAAGGCAATTTCGTCCCAACACCTGCCAAGTCATCAGAATAACAGTGTATAATACATGGTTGTTTGTAATTCACAGTTTGTTTGTCATCCCATAACAGGGTGATGCTTTGTGCAAGGATTGTTTCTTTGTCACATTTGAGACAGAAGTCCACCACACAATAATCTCCAATAAGTTGTTTTCAAAAGGGCAAGTTGTTGCTATTGGTGCATCAGGCGGGAAAGGTACATGTAAAGCAATCAAACTCTGCAGTTTCATGTTGGTGGTATATTCTTTCAGTGGGTCTATTTCAAAGACCATAAAAAGCTGGCATAACTTAATGTCAAATGTTAAAAGTTCATGTTAAATAAACATTGGTGACAGTATGAGTAGCACTTAAATGTGAAGAGCAACACCTACTTGACTGGTTCTGTAAGATAGGCATTCTGACTGGAATAATATCCAACCATGGGAAACCAGTAATCAGTGAAAATTTGTAGTCTAAGGCTACCAGTACATAGAAGCAACAAGTCAAATACCGATAGTTTTTGTTTTCTGATCATTGATTAAATCAAAATATTGATTTTGCCATTTTTTCCACTTGAAATGTTGCCAAGATATTACTCTCAAGATGGTTAGTTATTATGGCCAAGTTTTTTTTCCTGATTTTTTGGACAAGGACAAAGCTGAAGTCAATAACAATGCCAGAAAAAAAAAAAAAACAAGCAAATAACAAAAACAAGAAAAAAATAAACATACTAACATACTGTCACCTAAAAGTTAACAAGTTTGTCAACAGGCCAGAAAAACTTTTTTTTATGGTGTCAAAGTAGTTCTTGGGTTGTCATTTATACCACAGGTTAAGTACCTTTTTTTCTGGCTCAAACAGCCTGCCATACAGTACTTAATAGTAAAGTTGAATGTAGGTTCTGTTGTGTTCTTTGCAGATTCTACTGTATTAGCATATGTGCTGAAAAAGCTCAACCAGGAATATGACTATGGATTAAAATTGATTTTATTGTCTGTGGATGAAGGAATAACTGGTTACAGAGATGACTCTTTGGAGGTAAGAACACATCAAAGAAATGATTTGTATGTAAAACGCTGATTAAAAGGGAATGAAAAGTTAGAAAAATCATTTACTCTTAGAAGGTGACGTGGGATACGATAATAAGTTTAACTCCTGACCTGTAAGTTGAAATTTTGTTTAGTTTATTTGAAGTTATATATTGTTTGCAATTATAAACTTGCCTACTCTATGTGACCACGAAAAATCTCAATTTGTTATAGTAATGATAAATTAAACCCTTAAGCTTTAAGAGTGACTATTATCAAATTTCTCCTTAAAATAATACTGCAGAATCATGTGAATGAAGGAAATGATTGCCAACCTGTAAGAAGCTTTGACAGTTACAAAAATTCTCCTTGTCTGCACCAAAAGAAATGTTTACATATCAGTATGGAGAATATCAACACTGATGTTGGAGTGTTAACCCTTTACCTCTCAGTTCAAATTGATAATTCTCTTTACTGTCAACTATATATACAATTCTTATAATGTTGGTTCGGAGAATTTAGTATTGGATCAACTAATTATCCCCAAATTGATATTTTTCTTTATCCTCATCACTTATCTGGTGGATATTGTATTGATAATGTAAGGAGAAATTCTGTCTTGGTCACTCACGGGAGTTACAGGGTTAAGGGTTAAGCTTGTCAGGTAATCTTACTATTGTATGTGGGGTCCATAACTTTTTACATGCACCTGATATTAAAGATTGATTCATGACATATAATAGTTCAAAAAAGGGAGTAAACAATAGTCTTTTTAATTAAAAGTTGGTTTTTATTAGACAGTCAAGAGAAATGAAATGCAGTATGAACTGCCATTGAAAATTGTCTCTTATGAGGTGAGAAGGACTTACATTGTAGTCCTTACTGGTTTTGTTTTTCTTTTCTTTTTTTTAATCATTACTGGTACAGTTTGCTTCATTAGTACATGTATGTTTATTAAGCTAGTCAGTGCTTTTTTTTTTTTTTTTTTTAAGACATTGATAATATTTTCCTGACAAATAAATTTCGAATCCTTTGAACCCCTACTAGTGACTGGCTTCTTATTTCTCCTTACATTGTCATCCTTGAATCAAATGTAAAGGTCGTGAGAGTAAAGGAAATGATCCCCAGTTTAAGAAGCTTGTGATTGTTAAACAAATTCTCCTTGTCAGTACTATTGGAAATTTATTGATAACAGTATGGAGAATATGACCATAGGCAAATTAAATTCATAAAAGTCTGCTTCTTCACAGTGTGAGGGCACAGGACTTTGATTTACAGTGGGAGAAATCTAGTACTTCCCATTTGCCATGGCATCAACCATTGATCTTATGACTTGTGTCTGTATTTCTTAGTTAATTAAGCTGCAAAAAAAAACCCTTCACATTCATGTGTTTATGGTTGATAAAGAACAGTAAAGGTGGTAAAGAATATTTAATGTCCATCATTGTTAGGAACTCTATGGCTGGACCATGGATGCTATTGTCAAACAGATTGGACTAAAAAATAACTGTGAGTATGGATTTCTTTTTTGAATACTATTATCATTACTGCAGAACAATGAATCATAAAGTTGACAATATTGATGAGTGCTGTTTCTAGAAATGATACTTTGAAAGTTGCTGTTGGCTGAAAGGCTGATTCTTGGATTAATACAGTCTACTTGCTGTAAATGATATTCTTACAAGAAGCTCCTAAACTCTTAAACTCCCAAGATCTGATTTTCAACTCTCTCGTCTAGCTGCTACACATTTCCTGGTAAATTAGTTACAAGCATTTGGTGTTAGATTAAGATAACAACTTCTACCTGATCAGTTTGAGTGTTCTCATGGACAATCCTGTGGACAATCTATGGATATCATTAGGAGAAGATATATGTTTATCACAACTGGGAGTTAAAAGGTTAAATAAATATATTTTTTTATTGTGCCATAACAGTGACTGTCACTTTAAAGCTTCCTCACTTTTTGTGGCTTACTGCATGTTCATAGCTTGCATTTTATGTTATCTATTGAATCCTTAGATGTCAAGATTATACGAATATGTTCTCAAAATTTTGGTTTCAAGGTTATAAATCTTTTGTGTTGTTGTTGTTTTTTTTAAACTTGAATTAATGCAGGTACATTTTGTGGAGTTTTTAGACGCCAGGCTCTTGACAGAGGAGCAATGGCCTTAAAGGTTGATAAAATAGTGACAGGTAAGAAGTGTCTCTCTAGTATATGTAAATTCATAACTGCAAATTACTCTGCTGAAGCCTGCTGGGAAAATTTTTCTCCAAAACAATATTTATTGGCTCAGAAACCTTGATTTCTATCACATAATCTATATGTTATGTGTAGAAGTGATGTGCAGGTGACTTGTTTTTGTTCTTTTCATTTTATTAAATTGTATTCCACTACGTACATGTAAGCGTTTCAAACAGTGCATGCTTACATGTGTGGAACTCTTCATTTAGGCTTTTAAGGGCTTTCCTGAAATGATAACAAGTTTCTTAACTTTGATTTTGCAGGTCATAATGCAGATGATATAGCAGAAACAGTTATTATGAATAGTAAGTAAGGAAAAACATTTTGTGTCAGACTTGTTGCTTCATTTAAACATTGTTTTGTGAATTTATTTTTGTGAAGATGAAGAGGATGGATGCTAATTGTGTAAAATTTCCCTTTTATTTTAGTTTTACGAGGGGACATAGCTCGACTGAGAAGATGTACTGCTATTATCACGGTAAAACTACATGCTTCTTTATCTATTAAACTAGCATCACAATATGAATGTTTTTTTTTCTCTTGGTTTAATCATTATGTATGGTATTTCCTTAAATAAATGCGCAAGTGTCTTTTTGAAATTTTGGCCGAAAGGGGAAGCACTTACTGGAAGGAGGGGGTTAATCAATGGGTGCCCTTATTATTCTTCTGTACTGATTTCACTGTTGTTGAAGCTTAAAAAGTGATAGTTAAAGTGGCAATGGAAACAGGTTTTCCTTGTATCTCCACTATTTAAGAAAGTGAGGGGGATGCTAGTGTGAAATTATGGCTTAGGGGGTGGATGCTTATTCAGAGTGTGGGTGCCTATTTGAGGAAATACAGCATGTGTTTAAGTCTAACAAAGCTTTCTATTCTATTGAACTTAGGGTACAGAAGGCTTATTACCACGCTGCAAACCATTCAAGTATACTTATGAGAAGGAAATAGTAATGTTAGTATGATGCTTTTTAAGTGTGTCTTTGCACAATGTTACTGAAGAAGGAAAAGGAGATGCACACTCTGATATTGATATTGACTACAAACATCAGGAACTGAACATGCAAACTATTTACATCTTTGATGCTAATTATGCTCTCTTTGTAAGATTAAAAAAGTATGCACTTGAGCCAAGTGGCCCACCCAGCCAGAGCTTATCTTAGCTTATCATCAGGCTTCCCTTACAATTTGCTAGTACCCATTTATATGCCTGACTCTCCTGGGAGGAGGGATGTACTATGAAAGTTAAGAGTTTTGCCCAAGAACACAACACAATGACCCAGCCATGTCATGAACCTAGACCTCTGGACCTGGAGTCCAGCACACCAACAATGTAGGCCACAGCATCTCTCACATTCTGTAAAATAGGGAGCAAACATTCCAATAACACTGTACTTAATGGCTAGCCTTGCTCTGGTCAGTGGAGATGAGTGTATGAGCAGCAGAGAGGAAATTGGCATTTTTTTTTTTTTTCAAATGAGTGTTCCCCTCATTGTCTCTCTCACTTGCCAACTTCAAAGTGAACTCAATAATTAACTGGTGAGTATTTTATCCTTTGTGTTAACTGCAAGTTCCTATTAACTTTCTACTTTAATGACATTTTTGTAGGTATGCATACTTCAAAAAGCTGGATTACTTTTCTACAGAGTGTATTTATTCTCCAAATGCCTACAGGTAAGCATGTGCTGTCATATTCTCTATGAGTGATGTACAGTAAGAAGTACTGTCAGTTAAGTTAATTTTTAGTAGACAGACTCAAGTTGTAAGCAGATTGTTACAATTTAAGGCTGTTGTGGAATGTTCTCCCAAGAGCTTTCATGCACTTGACCCTTTCCTTGGGATTAAAACCTGAATTTGACTCCTAACTATTTTTTTGTTTCAAGAAGAAATGTTATCAATAAGAGAGTCATTCTAGTTAATTACTGTATTCATGAGAGTTTTTGGGCTGAAATGTTTTGGACACAATAAGCCCCAATCTAGATTTAACGGCCATCAATGGTAATGTACCAATTTGTAATTAGCTATTATCTTAAGTAAGGCTTTGAAAACATGGTGATGTTTTTGTGGGGAGGAGGGGAATTATTTGCCAGACCTGTGTACCAACTAAATGTGGATCATTTATTACAGGGGTCATGCCAGAACATATCTTAAAGATCTGGAGAAAATACGTCCAAGTTCAATCTTGGGTGAGTTAGTAATGAATTTGAGTTCAGTAATTTATGCATACATTTTAAATGGCCTCGAAATGGGAAATAAATCACCATCAAAATGTGTATATCAAAATGATTGTGTTTGGCTGCAAGCATGTCATGAAACTAGGAGTAGATCTTCCAAGAGAGATAATAATTGGGTATTAGTAGACTGAGAGTGAATTCTGGGATATTCAAGGGTATTGGACCAATAGGATATGTAATACTTTCAAGCTGAATGAAATAACAAGAAGACACAACCAAATGAAATAGAGTATTTACTTTGTACTTCGGGATCCATTCAAAACAATACTACATGGGCTTCACCAAATATACAGAACAGTGTTTCTGCCTTATTTTCAGTACAACTGGTAAAAAAAATGTTCAAATTTGAAGAGCAATTCTTTTACCTGTTAATTATCAAGAATTACGAGCGATTTTAAATTGTAATAAGAGGTACTACAGGAAGTAAATTTTACCAGATATGGCCTGAAAAGGAGAATACTGACAGAGCGGGGAGGCAAAGTTGAGTTATTTGATGATTGTGAACATTGGACTATTGTTAGGAATTCTTTGGATTAAGAATAAATCAGACTCTCTTGATGTCATCTTATTTATTTTTATCAGACATAATTCACTCTGGAGAGAGCTTGTATGTGAAAAAAGATGTAAAGATGCCAGTACAAGGTATTACTTTTATAAAAGAAATTGTGATTTTGCATTCTGGTACAGAACAAAACAGCACTGACCAGTGTGATACTGTACTCAATTTTATACCACCAGTAGACTCAAGGTAACAAAACCAGGATGAGCTCTAACAGCATCAGTTATTTAGGATGTTTAAAGACTTCACTCTTTTAGGTGTCCTTAGGGAGGTATTGTGTGTTGGAGCTTTATCTAATAAGGCTACTACTGCACATAGATTTTATTTATACCTGGTGGTACATGTAGGTTTCTGTTTGTGTGAGCAAGCACCAGAAAAAGTTAAATCCATTGGATAACTTTCATTTGTTTTAGGTTTTTGTAAGAGATGTGGATATATATCAAGTCAACCATTGTGCAAAGCATGTGTGCTGCTAGAAGGACTCAACAAGGGATTACCTAAGTAAAGAGTACTAGTCACATTACTTGAAGAAGGTTTAGCAGGAAAAAAGTTATTGAAGGGTTAATACTACATCAGGATTTGTTTTTAGAGGAGTTTTCCCAAAAATGTCCTGTTTTCTGACAATACAGCCAAGGTGTTGAATTAACCTACACAGCAGTGGAGATAAGGCTTATTCATTTGGTAAATTAATAGCACCTTACAGTCATGTGAAATCTAATATCTTAACAAGCAATGTTAATGCAAGATGGAGGTAGAGGCAGTATGATTCTCACATTCATAGACCAAGATCTTCAGAAAACATGCAGAATACCTATTATTTCTCAAATGTGTTCAAAATCTGTTAAGGGCTTTGGAGGCCTCAGTAAAATTTTTAACTTTGCAAAACATAAGAACACCCCCCTTTCTTATGTCCAATGTATATATTTCACCTCCCTTTCTAATGTCCAATATATATATTTCTTCTTAGGCTGGGAATTGGAAAAACAACCAAAGCTCAGGTAACTGTGATGATTTTTCAGTATTTCATAATTTAAGTGACTCCTGTTGATAATGTTAAAGTGATGAACTAAACTACTGGTAAAAGTATACTTTTAGACCAAAAGTGTCAGGTGAGACTGAAATTGATTTCATCATCTGCTACCACTTTAATTTGGATTTTAATCTGTTTTTGTTGTTGTTGTGTTTTTTTTTACTTTCACTCTCCCACTGCAGTACTCCTTTTTTGTGCTTTTATATTTTTGTCTTATGAGTAAGTATGAATTACCAGTCAATTTACTTGTACTTTATTCAGATTGAGGTCTTAAGCAGTGCTCATTGTGGGGCAGATTCAAACTCTGGAAGAGAAGACAGCAGCACAAGCACATCTCTGGAATTTTGATCTGACTTTCATAATAAATTATACTTGAATTCAAAGCTTGCAGTGAGTTCTTATTTCTTTATTGTACATGGGGCACTTGGTAAAACAAAAAGTTTTTCGTTTTGATAGTTTTTGACAAGTCAAAACCAAAATACATTGATCCAAGTGATTATTTTTATCTGCAGCAGAGATATTGCAGTTGGTATTACCTGATACTGTATCACCAAGGTTCTGCTGCTATCACCCTCCAAGGTTTTTGATGTTTACTTTTTTAACATTTTTAGTCTAAGATAGACCGAGGAGCTTATTCACCTAAAAAATAAGTTCAATTTTTCTCATTTCTAACACCACCATGCATGCAAAACTGAAGCTATAGGCAGCCTCAGCTTTCAAGAATCATCCTTTTGTATCCAATTCGAAACGGACTTTTCTCCACCAAACGCTAGAATCAGTGAATTGACCACAGGGTATCCATTATCACATTGATAAAGCAAGTTTGACAGAAACTGTCGAGGAATAGGCTTTTCCAACCATAACTCTTGTACGAAAAGAGACACCAGTTCATGGACAACAAGGTCTGTGGGAAAAAATATTATCGAACATGAAGTGAATAATGACTCTAATTCACCGTTTTGCAGGGAGACGTTTACTTTTAATCAGGTGCGATTTTAAATATTCACGAAATCGTGATACAAAATCAGTTACACTTTTGAGAGGCCAATCGCGCATCATCTTAGCTGGGTTGCTTGGTCGGCGTGAAAAACGTAGGAGACAGAGGAGGCTTAGGCAAATGCGAAGTATGATCGTTTTTCCTCACGATCGTGTTTGGCGCTGAAGTTTCTCAACTTTTACCTCATACTGAAGTCGTTAATGACCCATTGAAAAACAGACGCATGACAACACGGAACTTCTGTGTTTTAAGTTGAGTAAAGGGAGTCAAGTTTCGGGGAGGTTCTTTAAGCCTAGGCCAAGAATATTTAAACGGCTCGGGAGAACCAGAAATAATATTTTATACATATTCAACACAATTAATAGGTAATATTGACCCGAAAGTCAGGTACATATATATCTTGAATCTAGTTTGTCGTAAGCTTAGAACACAGGTAGTACTCCGACCCAGAGGCTGTTTTGTGAAACAGCCTGATATCTTCACCGTAGATTGTTGTTTAACAAAAGCTTGATGATAGGTCTCAATATAAAATAATAAACATAACCTTTAGAGTAGCGCTGGTAACGATAACAAGCTTGAGGCAATCAAGTCGTTTGTGACTTTGTAATCGGTCGACTTACGTCATTCTTTATGTTAACAAAGAGTGGACGGTTGTAGTGGGTCTGTTATCCCACAGTGCTACAATCTAAGTACCTCTTTTCATCCAAATTGCAAAATCAGTTTTCTGACGAAAACAAATATCTGTTTCAGACACCAAAAGAACTGGACGTCACTTGACACCCATACTTGACCGGAAGAGCAATGCACAGGTATCAAAGAGGTCATGGGTTCAAATCCCGAACAAACCTGAATTTTTTTCCAGGCCTTATTTTCAATACTGCTTATGTAGTGTTCATTTCTGCGAAGATCGCTTTCATATTCAATACACCACTCGTTACTTTATGAGATAACGGGTGTTAGATAAATATCATACCTTGATCTTGATGATCACGGTCCTCCAAGTCACTGCAAGGATCGGGAAGCAAAGGAAAAATCACTTCTTTGAGCTCTTTAATTATGTTATTGTAAGGCTCTTTGGATACAAGCTGGAAAACTGTCGGCTGTGGTGAACTTTCTTCCTTACCCTGTAGTTTGACTCGCTGTACAGCAGCAAGCAGAACGAGACAAATCATGTTGAGTTCCTTCATCACTGTCAAAAGAGAGCTCTTAGGATCATCGCGTCTGAGATCACCGATTTGTACGGAGCTCTTTGTGTTTGTGGGTGGAACTACTCTAAAAAGCTGCAAGATAAGCTTGACTTCCGATTTCTCTGTCACCAATAGATCTTGAAGCGTAAGGTCTTCCACAAGGCATTTTTTAAACCAGCGCAGCAGCGAAGGAATGCAATTTATTCTTTGGTCCTCACCTACCAGAGGAGTTTCAAAGTTCAAGACTTTTCTTTGACATTGCGCTAATCCAAAGTGCCAGATTAGACGAACAGTGAAATGTGTTTCCACGCCAGACGGTTTCCATGTTAAGAGCACTGCTAGCAATGAAGAGAGACTTTCTGTTTTGAGATTAGCACGCCCTTGCTCGGGAGGTGCATTTGTAGTTTTTAGAACCCTGTCACACTTTCCAGACAGGTTCAAAGTTGTAAGCAATTGATTCAGCATCACCGTTTCTTGAAATTTTTCACACCACAAGCGCAACAAGCTAATAATACGGTCATAAGACAAGCCAGAAGGTTTCCCATTGGTTTCCAGGCAGGTCAAAACGGACGCCAGAAGGCGTAAATAACGACAGATACCATTCACACTTGAACACGATCTGAAAATTGAGCAAATTATGAGTTACGAAATAAATTAAAATGTTGCTGGTTAGATTACGAATGTCACTAGAGGTTCTTATTAGGCCCTTCTCTATTTTCATGATTTTATAGAGGTCGCCGTTTTAAGAGTTTTATTTGCTCAAACCTTTTGGCCTTTTTATCAGCGCAAGGTTCGCATTTGTGAGTGTTTTCTGATTATCAGAAGTCATCTTTAATTACAAGCCTTAGTTCTTTCAGTTTGATTGTCATATGCTCTTTACTGTAAACAAAAGGAAGGGAATGACTGTAGAGAGAAAAGGCCGCGATGATTTCGCGTTATTTCTTTTTTTTTTTTTTTTTTTTTTTTAATTTTTATTTTTAAATTACAAACACAATGCTTACAATACAATATGAAACACCACTTACACTAATTACAATGCTTATTTACATTACTCTACTTACAGTCACTAATAATTACACTACTTACAGTCACTAATAATTACACTACTTACAGTATCCAGCTCTATTAACAACACAATCTACTAATTATGCCATTACATACAAAAAGTACTATTTTCTTTTAACATTGCACAGTGACACATACCGGCGATGGCGACGCCCAGTTAATTCTCAAACAAAATTAAACTACAATAAACTAATAAACAAGGAAGAATATGAGATCTAAGTTTATGCATTGGTCTTCCATTCTTTTCCTTAAAAAAAGGGCAAACACAAAATTATATGAGAAATTCCCATCTAATTTGAAAATCGCGAAGCTTTCTGTTTCTTATAGCAATTATTTTTTCAACTTGTTTTTTAACTTCAACCTTATGCAAAAACAATCTAAATATTGGAGAGGTGTTATTTTTTCTACATTCCCAAATAGTCAATTTCCCTAAAATTATCAAATAATTTAACAGATCATTCCTCTGAAGTAAGCCAACCATAATATCTTTTAAAGACAAAATTAAATATTCGCCACTAAGATCAAACCACCAGACTGTAAATACGTTCCAAAAAGCTTGCACAAAGGAGCAGTTAAAGAAGAGGTGGTACAGATCTTCCGTATAGGTTCCACAAAAAGAACACTTGTCCGAATCACTTAACCCTATTTTGAACAATTTGTCGTTTGTAAACAAAATGAAATTCAATACTCTGTATTGAAACGACCAAACATACGTTTCGCTCGCAACAAGATAAGGAATAGAGAAAACTTCCTGCGCATTTGAAAGCTCAAAATCCGCTGTCAACTTTTTAAAGCCATTCGGGATTCTCGCTTTACTTGTTATCATCGTAGAATAAAACTGTTTACACTTTGCAGTATATGCATTAAAAGATTTAGACTTATAATCAAAATTCATAGGATCGAGATTACCCGCTGTGGGGATGGGGCAGGAACTTTTTGATTTCATATTAATAATAGAAGATCTCAAGGCTGTCCAAGTCAGGAAATTAGTGTTAAGTCCTTTTTGCTTAAAGAATTCATAAGAACGCACATTGTCAACATCGAACTGTAAATCATTCAAATAAGTTATGCCCTTGTCAAAGTATGTTTTATAAAAAACAGGTTTATTATTAATTCGTATATCCTTATTATTCCAAATTACATTTTGAGAATAATTTACATCAGAAAAGGAGCATCTAAAATCCGCCCACCATCTTAGAAGCTGTAAGTAAAACTTACTAAGACTTAAGTCAAGATCATTTACATCATAGTTACATCTAAAAAGAAAACATCCTCCGTATTTTTTTAAGTTGTATTTGAGATAAGAAATCCAGGGCCCTTCCTTCTCATCTATGAGACGCGGAATCCAGGACAATCTTAATGCTTTAATATGTAGCTCAAGGTCTGTGAGATTCAGTCCACCATTCTCTAAAGTATTTATCACAGAAAGCCTTGTGACTTTATCAGGGCCTTTCCACAAAAATTTGTAGATCATTTTCTCCATCTGTTTAATAATTTCGGGTGGGGTTTCTATTATTGAGGAAACATATAATAATTTTGGGATTAGGAAAGATTTAATTATTGTTACTTTGCCAAATAGGGAGAGACCTCTGAGTTTCCATAAATTAATCATTTTTTGAACTTCATTTAATCTATCCTGGAAATTTTGTTTTATAACTTGTTCTTGATCACAGGAGAAGTGAATACCTAAGGTCTTAACACCTGTACACCACTCAAGGTCCAGAGGTGTTTCTAAAGAATTTTTGTTTTTTCCAACCCACATAGCTTTGGTTTTAGAAAGGTTCATTTTTAAGCCAGAACATTTTTCGAAGTCATTAAGGATTTGTATTACTTTTTCGACTGATGAAATATTTGCTAGAGTAGCTGTCATGTCGTCGGCGTACAACAGAGACCTAGTTTCATCTTCCCCGATTTTTATGCCTTCAATATTCTCATTTGTTCTTATAGATATCGCCATAATTTCAATGGCAATTAAAAATAAATAAGGCGACAGAGGGTCTCCCTGCCTAACACCCCTTTCTAGTTGAAAAGGAGAAGAGAAAAAACCATTATTAAGAACACAACCTGAGAGGTTATTGTAAAACGTTTGAATCCACTTCATGAAGGAGGGTCCGAAATTAAAACACTCTAATGCTTTATAAAGAAATTCATGTTCTATGGAGTCAAAAGCTTTTTCAAAATCAATAAACAGTAAAACACCTGGTAACTGTAGTGATTCAGTATGAGCGATAATGTCTAAGATTGAACGAGCTGTTTCCCCAATAAACCTACCCTTCATAAAACCGGATTGATTTGCATGGATTACAGAGGGAAGAACATTTTTTATTCTATTTGCGATGACCTTAGTTGCGATTTTTGAGTCGACATTAATCAACGAGATTGGTCTCCAATTTTCCAAAAACATCCTGTCCCTTCCTTTTTTGTCGATCAAGGTGATGATCGCCTGCTTTTGAGAATTTGACATTTGCCCTAGCTCAAAACAATGATTAAAAACTTCAGTCATTAATTCACCAACAGAATTCCAGAAAATTTTATAAAATTCAAAAGGAATTCCATCATTTCCAGGCGTCTTCCCCGTGTCAAAGGTATCAAGTGCTTTAACACATTCCTCTATGGTTATTTGACCCTCGCAGCTTAATCTTTCCTCTTGCGATAGTCGTGGAATATTCGAATTTCCAAGAAAGTGATGTAATGAGTCAGATTGGTCTACCTTCAATTTGCTACTATATAAGTTCTTGTAATACTCCGTAGCGGAATCCAATATTTTTTGATAGTTTTTAGTAATGACTCCACTTAAACAGAGCTTTCTTATGTGTTTCCTGGTGTAATTTCTCTTTTCTAAACTCAAAAAATATTTAGTACTCTTTTCTCCGTATTCATGCCACCTCGCCCTGGCACGCACAATTAATCCATTAGCCTTTTCCTCATAAAAATTTTCCAAGTCCGCTTTGCATTCATCAAGAATTTTTTCGACCTCCTCACAGGGGGCCTGCTGAAACTGTGCTTGAGCAATTTGCAATTTTCTTTGCAGCATTTCTTCTCTCTCCCTTTTGGTCTTAGCTACTTCTTTTGAGTAATTTATGCAAAAGAGTCTGACTTTATATTTAATCCAATCCCAAGCAACTCTCACATCTGAAAATTCCTCCCCCTCTTTTTTCCATTGGTCTAGCTTTTCTTTCATCTTTTGAACAAAATTTTCATCAGTCAATAAGGAAGTATTCATTTTCCAAAACCCCGGGCCTCGCTGACATTCTTCGATTTCCTGTAGATGTAAGAAAATTGCTGAGTGATCAGACCTTATTGCTGCAATGATGTTGACATCTTTAATCAAGTCCTGAAGTGAATTTGAGATGAGCCAATAATCTAATCTACAAAAAATAAATGGAGATTTTTGGGACCATGTAAAGCTTTTTGCTTGGGGATTTTTTACACGCCATACATCATGCAAATTAAATGTTGTTTGTATTTCTTCAATGCGTTCAACAACTTTCTTCCTTAATACCAGTATCCCACCTTTTTTGTCCAGTAGCGGATTAATGGGACAATTGAAGTCACCACCTATTATTATTTTATCTTCATAAGCGAGACCTTCTTTCCTTAGAACGTCAATTAAATGATCATAGAATTGCACAGCTTGATTATCATTGTTTGGACCGTAAACATTCACTAAAAAATATTTTTCATCATTGATTTGAACTTCAATACTAATATATCTCCCATTGGGATCAATGACTTTTTTAATTATCTTGCAATCAAACCCCTTTCGAAAGAGTATTGCAATACCCCTTGAACCACTACTCCCATGAGCGAGCTCCAGAGGGGCACCCCATTCAGCTTTCCATTATTTCTCATTGTTTCCAGTTGAATGCGTTTCTTGAAGAAAAATAATATTTGCATTTTGTTTTCTGCACCATGCAAAAATTGCGCGTCGTTTCTTAAAATTGCTCAAGCCTCTAACATTTAATGAAAGCATTCTAAAATCACTCATTTCTGCTATGATTTTTCTTATTTGGTACGGAAAAAACCTGGAAGACCATTTGCCTTATAACACACCTTTGAATAATTATTTGCATCGCTCTACACAAAGAAACGAAAACACTGACACAAAAATATAAACACATAGTAAATAATTTAGCTTGGAAAATAATATCAAATTGTAAATTTTCATCTTTCCTCCTGAAGGAGTGTAGCATCCTTTCTCTCCCCTTCAGCCGCACTCGCTCCAAACCGATAAATATTAACTTAATAACATGATTGACAGTAATTATGGCTTCCTATAAATGTATTTTATCATTTGTAAAAAAAAAAAAAAAAAAAAAAAAAAAGATTAACAAAGAGCGGCCTTCGAATTCGTGAAATTAAATGAAGAGCTAGATAATTCATCTTAAAATATTGTAGACAGTTCTAGAGCAAAGATAGTATATTTGATAGTAAAGCAATACGCGATCAAGTCCAGTAGTCGGTTTAGCTGGTGTTGGCATTTTCAGCTTGCAGGTAGAAGGACTTAAGTTTTGACTCACCATTCAATTTAAAAATGATCCTGGCCGGTACGCTCCAAGGAATATAGGCGAATTGGACATCTTCTCGACTACGGATTTCATTCAGGTGCCTCTCTTTAAGCTTTTTGCGCTGCTCCCTCACAGATTTTGATACGTCGTCTGAAATGTATAGATTTGCTTCATGGAAAGGATTCTCTCTTAACTTAGAGGCCGCATTACGCAAGATGTATTCCTTGGCGGTATATTTTAATAAATATACGTGAACTGGCCTAGGTAGAGTTGCACCACTTGTAGGACTTTGCCTTTGTTTGATATTTGTGCGGTGGGCCCGCATTACTTCTATCTCCTCTAGGCCCCTGTGTTTCGTCAAGATCGAAGTTACAAGCGCTAAGCAGGACGAGTCTTTTTCGGCACCTTCTGGAATGTTCCAAATAACAATATTATTTCTCTTAGAACGATTCTCCATTTCTTCTAATTTCTTCTCAAGTAGTTCCACTTGTACTAAATCAGCTTTCTTCTGCAAGGTTTGTTTCACTGCTTCCATTTCTTGGTTCATCCCTTCTAAACCTGCGGATAATTCGCTCGTTGTAGTTTCAAGCGTTGTCAGCTTCGTTAAGATAGTATCATGGCGACTTTGGCTCGAAGCTTCCAACTTATCGATTTTTTCTGCAAGACTTTTCACCAGGCGACTCAGCTCCGCAACGTTTTCCGCCGACATGGTAGACTGAACTTTAAGCTTCTTTCCTGAGCGCAGAATACTCATACTAAAAACTTTGAAGCCATTTTAGATACTTTTCGAGCAGAGCGCGGAACGGCACGTCTTACTACCTCGAAGCCATGCCCAATCTCCATTTCGCGTTATTTCTGCGTGCTTTTGCAGAAGAAGCCAAAGGCATTTTGAACGATCCTCAGCTTTTGAACCATTTTAAGCCTTTTTTGGAACAACAGAAACGAATGGCTTCTAAAAGACGCATGGGCAATGATTGATATTTAGTTTACGATGAAGATAGTATTACCCTTCTGCACGCCGGGTAATTTATGGAGTGATCATAAAACCTTCGATTTCAGTTTTGTGATACGAGTTAATAAATAGTCTCAATCAGTCACAATTTTTGTCTTTACCTGAGTTGCTCGAGAAGGGTCCAGCACACTAATGAGCATTCTGGAGCCAAGTTTGGAGGCCGTCGAGGTTTCTCCTCCTCGGTAACATGTCCACTCTCTTTGTCAGGAGACTGTAATGTAAACCAAAGGGTGTGTAGCAAGTCCAGACTTGTCTGAAGTCTTGCAGAGCTATTAAGGGAAACAGAATATTTTTCGTTAAAAAGATAAAAAAAGAAGATGAAAACTGTCAAAGTCTTATGAGCCATGTAAATCATCATATGTTTTCTACATGCATGGTTGTGGGTATCTACAGAATCGAAGTAGAATGGAAAAGGACAACAAAAATCTGAAGTATATGACTTTCGTTCCAAATATCCTTTAAATTGCTGCAATTAAAACAAAGAAAGATTCGCAATAAATCGACTCCAGCGGCCTTGACTTCACTCGCAAAGACGTTGATCTTAAACGAAAAAAAACTTAGTTTTAAACGGCTAAGAAACTTAGCTTTGTCTGGCATACCTTCTTGTTAAAACTCAGTTGTCACCGCCGAGTTTGTAACCACGACGCACCACTTCCTACCTAAGACTCCATGTCCACGACCCATGGTAATTTGAGTTACTCCGGACAAAGAGTTGAGCCCCAACCACTGTAACACCGTATCTCCCACAAATATCAAAGAGCTCTTCAAATTGCATAGTTTACGTACTTTCGACAAGTTTTCTCAAAGTTGTCACAAAAAAAAAAACACATAACCCCATCAGTTCTGTTTCGTCTTCCCTCTGTTCAAAGTGTTAAATCAGAATTGAAGGCTGAGGAAATGAGCCATTTCGGAAGATAAAGCGATCTCCTTTCTCAAAACAACAAACTATAAATTCTCCCGACCGTCTGCCGTTCGTTTCTCACAATTTTAGATCGGGGTATTTGGTGCTAAACCAAACATTGCTGTTTTATATATTTTTTTCATTTTTCATTAGCTTTCTGCTAAAAAATGCAATACAAGGCAAACCGTAAACTAAAGATAGGAATACCTCTTATAACACAGAGAGTGAATCCAGGCGACGATGCCATAGTTTTTGGTGAGATCATATGCAGCCGGTTGTATCTTCAGAGCTGAGAGCAACAACTGAGTGACCAACGTCTACACGAATAAACGACAACATTCCATTAAAAATTTTTAGCATCTATATTCCGAGTTTACAAATTTTGTGACGCGTTTGTCCTCAGCTTATGTGATAAACATGCCCCAGATTCTCTAGCCACTCATCTCCGTTATTTAAAAATGAGTTCAAATATGGGGTAAATTACATATTTGTAGATATGTCCAAAGTTCGCTGAGTAAAAAATTTAAATAACCATTTCCTAACATTCTACTACACAAAGGTGATAGAAAATGGAAAGCTATCAATTTCATAAGAGCTTTTAAACCTGGGCTAAAGATTTACATTCATTTTTTCAAATCCAGTAAGTCTTTTGATGTCTCTTTACACGAATATTCTCACCTGTGAGCGATGATCACTGACCGGTGAATCGTGATAGCTCAGTGCCAGCTCTATCACGTGACGCCGTTTGTAAAGATAGTAATCAGGGCTGTCCTTCATACCATCCACCAGGAGCTGTAGCATCCAGGATCGCTCGGTCGCGTGCTAGAGAACGAAGAATGGATACTCCCTTGATAAGAAAGCGACTATTTACATGTGGTACTCAGCTTAGTCCGTTTGCAGCCATCGTTTTGTGAAAGCTGAGCGAAGAAGCGCGAAGCGAGCATGCGAGAACGAGTGTAGAGAGCCAGAAACCACACCTGTTCCGTGGTCTTCGATTTCTTTAAATACACTCTTATTTAGCCTGCTCTGGACTATGATCTCAGGGAAATATGTTTAAATCTACCAGCGTTCTATCTCAAATGCTTGGCAGGGGGCGTAACCTTTTTGAAAGTTATTCAATTAAAACTCAAACCTGCCATCTTGTTTAGTTTTGAACATCTACTGGACTTATATCGAAAAAATGAGATCATAATCCCCCAATTTTTATGCGTGATAATTGACTCGGGCTCCGCTCTCATCAATTGTAACGCGATGGAAATCTCCTACCAAAACTCTGATTGTTAATTGTTGATGCAACTTCAGGAGTGTTGCTTGCTCCTCAGAAAATAAATGAAGACGATATGCTAACACTCATTCGTACAAACGAGGGAGAAGGACATTATAAGAGGCAAAGTTCTTTCTTAAGGACAGAATACAATTGAACGATGAGGACCGTCAAAGATGGATGTTCCTATCCGGATTCCGGCTCTCTGACTTCTTAGATACCGCCCCCTCCATATTTTAATTTCTCATGCAATACCCTCTCGTGAAATCGTAAGGCTTTTTGTGACAGTTCTAGTCTTATTACATATTTTCCGCAAGGGGAGTCTATTCTGTTATTTCTTTGGAATTCGGGTCACTGTTGTAGTTAAAAGTGTTCCTACCTGCATAGTACTGCTGTTGAACATGTTGTAAAACAACGGTAAATCCTTCAAATCCAAAGCAGGTCTCTGGAGCAAAAAGCTGTTCATCATAATGTAGAAGGGATGCTCTGTGCAATACAAATGAAACAAAATAAGCCAATCATTTTTTAGCGTAAGAAAAGCTAATACGTCAACAATGCCTAGTAAATTAGAGATTTTGGGGGTGCACATTTAATATTCCGGTCGATCGACACGTGTTAGAATCTCAAGGCCCCTTTGTCAGACGGTTTTGATAGAAGTTTACAAAAGACTGACCTGGTTTCAGTAGAATGAGAGCCACACGAGCCAAAAAGCATGTCATCAACGAGGACAAGCGGCAATACTCTTCAGTAATACTGTTCTTCAAATACGTCAATAGATGAAAAATCTGAGGAAACAGATGTTCATCACAGTTAGTGCACTTTTCTTTGAACATACCGGTATTTACTCTTTGAGTGCGTTAATTAGAAAGTATGTATGTATTTCCTTTTTCAGCCTGTAGCGTAATTTCCTGTATTCTCTTTCGAAATAACTTTCATTCTTGGGAAAGTCAACTCTCGAATCTCTCTTTGTGTCTGTCTATCTGTCTGGCTGCTTGCTTGCCTTTCTGTTTCCCTTTCTGTTTCTCTGTCTGTCTGCCTGTCTAGCTCACTGTCTGTCTCTTTCTGACTGTCCATCTAAGTGAGAGAGTGCCAACCTGTTTTTTCTCCCTGAATCTTACGCCGTCAAGATGCATCATATATCTGCTGAGCACATGATACCCCGCTTTCCTCATGTTTCCATCACGTGAGGACAGGGCTGCTACTGATAAACCTAAGCATCCTTGCTCCACAAACTTCCGACAGTCGACTTGAAAATCTAGCAAACAGAACCAAAGATCATTAAGAAAGTTAGTGAAGCTCGATAACAAAATGCTTCGATGGCACTCTTCAACGCTCACTACTGAACAGTTATCGCGCGCTAAAACAGCGTTGCTTGTGATTCTTTTGTGCTTGGGTATCACACGTATCATCGGTAGCTTGAATTACTGAAGAGCATTCGCGAAGGAAATATCGAGTGTCGTAAAACCAAAACCAAAACCAAAGTAATAACAGCAACTATACACATGAAAGTAACAAATCACAAAGAGCCCCGAAGAACTCAAGGTAACAGCAAGCAACCTGCTTCAAGCGAAGAAGAACTCGAGCGTAGCGATTGGTTTTAGTTGTTAATCTAAATGCTTGAGAGACTGGCACGAATTTTCTGGATCAATCGCAGAGCGAAGCGACGTAAAGCCAAAACAATCCCGGATTCCTTACGAAACACAACATAGAAATTTCTTTACTTAGCAATACCCAAAACAACTTTACTTACTTGGAGCAAGAAGACAGCTGAATAACGGGAGAAGGAAACAAGGGTCATAAAGATCTCGGAGTCCTTCACAAGCAACTTCCATCTGGACTTGAGGCTGAAAAGAAATGGATGAAGACAACCTGACCTTCCGATTTAAAAACGATTTCAGTGCAATGCGTAGATCAGGGGTTCGCATTTTTCGGCCGCTTAAGCTTGTGCCAGGCTATCGGTCACCGTCACTCTCCTTAACCTTTCCCCTCCACTTCCCACGTTTTTTCCTCGTTCTCTTAAGGTGATTGCCTAAAACAAGACTAGGGTGGATTTGGAACAGGGGACTTCCGAAACTGCGGGAGGGGGGAGAGGGGTAGGGATCCCAATCTGTCAAAATACCGGGTTTGCAATACGCTATTCGCCTAACTAGTCGCAAGTTTTCGTATAGTTGGATTAAATATGATTGCACATCACAACCAGGTACTGTGAAGTCACAGCCATGGATAACGTTCAGGCTAGAAACCTTGCTAGAGGAAAAATTGGGACAATATTGTTAGCCGTAGTAAAGAACTTCAACTGTAAAAAAAAGATCTAGAGATTCAAGTATGGTAGATATTTCTATGTCGTAACCGAAAGTCATCATGTAAGTCATGCCATGCCATGCTGACGAGGTTTCGTACAGCGGTCTTTCATTTAGTGTTGTGAATGAAACTTGGATGTTCACAACAGTCAATCAGAATGATTGATCAGAATCAGCCAATGAGAAGTCAAAGTAAAGACAAACAAATCAACTGAGGCGCAGGAAACTGACGCCATTGAACAAGTTGTCAGTACTTTCGTTGCCTCGCTGGCCACACTGTAGCTTTCTCATACCATTTACCTTCCCAAAATTTCATGAAAAAGAGTTCAATTTGCCAAAAAAAATCCTACCTGTAAAAGCCTGCCCTGAGGAAAGGACACCGCTGACTGGAACATTTTGCTGGCAGCCATTTGTTCCATCACTTCAGTGACAGTTGGTTGTTGCAGTAGGGATGGACCCAGGCTCTTGGAGACTTGATGATGGCGCGCAGCAGCTGGGCCCCAGAGAAAAGGTCTGTCAAGAAAAGGGTGCTTAAAGTAAGCGTTATTTTAAAGAATTACATTGTCAATGTGTCGAATCCGAAAAGTCTCCTGCTTCACGTAGTTGCTACTATTTCCATTTTCCCAATAATCGTTTTCACCGGTCACTTAGTATAAGACCAGGTTTCAAGGAACTGGAGTCAGCATTCTGTTGAAAGAACACGCCCTGGATGCTTATTGTTACAGATATATTATCTTTGGATTTTTAATCTGGAACAGAAAATGTACTGTGGTGGCACATTTGCGTTATCTGTAATCACCTTTAACGCGCTAGACTTTGGATCGAGAAGTCTGGGTTCGAGCCCTAGCCGGGTCACTGTGCTTTCTTATAATTCTAACAGTGCGGCCTCTCCATCTAAGACTACAGATAGGTACTAGCAGACTTTGAAGGAAACGTTGCCAGGAGTGGATCCAGCAATCCCAAACTTTGATTCCGAAAATGCAGATTTTTACCCTTATCCCAAATAAACCAAGATATGTTTTAGGACAAGTAACTCTTAGATACTTCATAATGAGTGGTAATATAAGACCCTGTGTTCGGCAAGAAGTAAAAAATGCCCATGGGTCTGATGAGGAGGACAACAGTGTATTGAATCTTTGACATTAATCGAAAGCTCACAGCGGATCCGTCAGTTTTCATTGCGATAAACTGTGGCAATAGCGTATTGAATCTTTGACTAAAATCAAAAGCTCATAGCGGATCCGTCAGTTTACATTAAGATAAAATGTGGCGACAGTGTATTGAATCTTTGACTATAATGTATTCTTATTTATTCGGAGTTACACGAGGATTACCTGTAGTTCCTAAAGGATATGTGGTTTTTCTCATACAAATTCATCAGATACAAAATAGACTGATCTGGAAACAAAAAGCAGAAACATGCTAAACTACGGTGATACAAAATCCATTTTCCTCACTCAAAAATGAGCTCTATAGTATCGGTGACAGTCATGTACAATGTACACTAAGGCATGACTGGGCAAAAAAATGAAAATCTATTTCTAGAATATGTCTTTGAAAGCTTGCTTGCCTATTAAGAAACATTATCAGGAAATGGGAAAAAAAGGAACTCTACGGCAAGGCAAGAGATACGACGAAAATAAATATAATTTTTTTGTTTTCTTAACTAGTTTGAATTTATTTGAACAAAAGTGGAACGGGTCTGTAACACCGACATAAAAGAAAAGTAATCTGGCAACTACTGGCGCGATTCTGGAAAATTTGGAAGTGGACAAAACGAGACCAAAGAGGTCAATGAAATCGGTGAGGTAAAATTATCATTCCTTTCAGTAAAATTCTTGAATTTCCACCAAATACTTGAATTTCCAAGATCTGATTGTTAATTTCCCCTTCTAGCTGCCACACATTTCCTTGTAGATTAGCTATGAGAGTTTGGTGTTAAGGTCAAGATAACAACTTCTACCTGACGAGTTTGAGAATTCCCCTTGCATGTTTGCAGGATAATGTAGGTACATTATAGGGAGAAGTTACACGTTAATCACTTCTGGAAGTTAAAGTGCTAAGAAGCCTGGTCATTGTGTGAGTTAAACAGCTCTAACCTAGTTTCCAGGTGTTTCTTAGTCAAACCAGTACACAGTACGTCACTTCGTATTACGGTTTCATGACCTGATTTGGTAAAATGACATCAGTGAAGGAACAATAAATATAAAAAAGACCAAGTGTGTGCACCTGTGGCTGACAAGGTCGCCGAATATGCTGCAAACAGCACAGGAAGGTGTGAGGACTTGCAGCAACTAGGACTTAGTTCTACAATCGTGACCATCAGATCTGCCAGCTTTTCTGTGAAAAGCAAAAAAAAAAAAAAAGGAATTACTGCCCATCAATCCATCAATTAATCATTCACTCAATTGTTTAAACAATCCGTCAATTCGCCCGTTCCTCGGTCAATCTCTTAGACACATTTAAGCGAATACATGGCTGCAAATCAATTTAAGGAGTTACACAATGGTTTATGCCTAGAAAGAACTTTTTCCAGATATGCACAAAAAAAAAAGAACAAATTTAGTGAGATATGTAACTTAAACGCAACATGCAAATAAACTAGAACAAGCCCCTAAAAAGAAAAAGAAAGGAAAGACTTTGAGATAAACCCTTTCTACTTCCAGCAAATCACTTACTCACTCAACCCAGTCTTTACCTTTCGCATCCATGTTCTTATCAGTGGTAAGGAGGATATCCAAGAACTGAGAATGACTCAACACCATTTCATACAAAGTGTCCAGGGACAAAAGTCCATAAGGAAGACTCTCTCCCTTGTCTTGTTTCTTGTAGATGACCTTAATAGTGCAACTCAAAATTCGAAGAACTTCGGAACTTTCAAATTTATACCTGAAAAGCAACCAAAAGAGTTAAAGAACTTGACTCAAGAAACTTGAGTATGGTATGCAGAGAGCGGTTATCATGCTTGATAGCGTGCTCCGTTCACCTGCAAAAGACAACCTCTAGGACAAAGATAGGAATAGATTATGTCTTCTTTAGATTGATGTAATAAAACTTTGTAATTCTTCCCAGCAAAGACGTCTTGCTTGTTTATTTGTGCACGTCTTGATCTGTATTCCTCCCGGCCGTTTGCGCTATTTTGTTCAGATTGTTCGGAATAAGACCGGCAGTAAAAGCCCGCTTCTTCGGTACGACGATCTCGTGCCGCATCTAAAGATCGCCCAATCTGTTCACCCTTTTGAAATGGTATTCTATAACTACATGTTCCGAATGGCTACGGTAACCTTGTCCTGAATACAATGAGACCCACAGAAAACAATGATAGGGTGGGGGTGGGGGTGGGGGGAGAAGGGAGTTAAATGCTATTGTTGTCATCGCAATGTAAACACGCACATGTAACTATGACAACAATTTCGACAACTTGAGTAAAACAGGCAAGGACCAACATGGTGAAATCAGGTATACTCTTTATGATTTTTAGCATTACCTTAACGAGTTAGTAACAAAGTTCTTCCAGGTTGTCAAGCAATCTTCATTCACGATACTGATGCTGACTGTATTCTGAATAACAAGATAAAAAAAACAAAAACTTATGACTTCAACTATTTCTGTTGCTCTCTCTCACAATCTACACTGATAACTCCAACAACTTGTTGAGTGTTCTCTTTTCTCTTTTAAAATCCTGAATGAAAACATACCTCGCAAATCCATCCCAGAGAATCCAGAGAATCCTCCATAACTTGTTCATTGTCGCTGTTTGTATCTAATTGAACCGATAATCTTCATGTTAATAAACCTTCACTAGCAATTTGCTGATAAGTAAACTGGAAAATTTGACAATTTGCGATGAGGAAATAATAGCTTTTTACCTGTTTTAATTAGATTGCTGGACAAGAATTCCATACAGGCAAAACAAAATTTGCTGATAATATTCACTCCATCTTCATTGGTAGAAAAGTTGCGATATTGGCTTGTTAAAAGTTGGCGACAAATTCTCAGCTGGTATCTGGAAAAAAAATGAAACCTTAAACTCTTATGAAAAGATTGAGAACAAAACCTTCCGCGTTTATCCTTTCAATTCTCGTTAGCCGCAGAATAGGCCATTTTACAGTTCTGTGCTCGGTTGCCAAGTCTTTGATTTGGAGTTAGGCCGAAGGCGATCTTTTTGTGATAAAGACCAGTATCTAGTTAACATGATCACAAAGTAATTTACATTTGAAAAGCAGCAAGGTTTGTATCATAACAAGGTCAACCTTAGCTTCACTTCTGTTCAAAGGCTTGGCAACCAAGCACACTATTGCGACTTCACATGCCTGTTTTAAAAATTGAAACACTCTTTAAGTCAATCAAACATTCATTAATTTAAAGAACTGCAAACACACCAATTACTTCTTCATACGAGCAACAATACCTAGAGAGTTTTTTTTAAACTTATACCAATTCGTTTGAAATCAATTTTGCAATCTTACTTATTATAAGACAAGAGGGGATGAGTGATTAGAAGTGACAGAGTTACATGTCAACTTACGGCTAATTTAAGATAAAAAATTAAATTATTGCTCCTATTTTTGTAAGCAAAACAAGGTCACATCGTTTCCATCTCAAAATTTTATAATGTTCATTATAATTTGAAGTGGTGTGCTGTAAAAGTGCGAAGTTGAACCAAGTATCTAAAATAAGAAAAATGCTGAATTAAATTTCTGTACCTGTCCCACAAAGAAGCTCTTGTCAAAAGTCCGTTGAGCTGTTTCAAAAGATTGTTATCTAAAGGAGAAATCAAAACAGGACATTTTTTTATCACATAGTAACAACGGGCGAATGTCGTTTAACAAAAATATTACTTTGCCTTAAACTTGTACCCAGAAAGTTGAAAGGAAATAAGTGCCTTTCACTTTAGCAATGTTGACTTTGTTGGCTCATGAAATATTTAATTTGTATGGCGCGCGCATGTGGCAGCCGTCACAACAATTTGGTTATTCAAAATATAGAGATATGGAACATTCGCACTACTAACGTGCACGACTGAACGTAAGAGCGTCGACAAAAGACACAACACGAATTAAGAGGGAACGTAAGGCCTCAGTGAAAATGACGAGATTTAGTACAGCTATAAAAAGTTCGGGAGAGCATCGACGAAAATCGCCAAATTTCTTCGTTTGTATATAAGGCCTTGCACGGAATTCGGAAGTCTGGGGTTTGATTCTTCTTGGAAACTCAGAATTTATCGCTGTCTTACGTTACGACGTTGATACTGTCGCGGAAATAAGAAAACTTTGTCGTTTTTGTAGCTGCGTTCAATCCTGAACATAACATTCGCGTCAGATACTAACCTTTTGGCATGTGAAGTATTAGAGCAGTCAGCACGTCTATGCTTAATTCCTGTAGTGAAAAACAGAATATTACATTTGCGTGTTTCATCGTTCTTGTTTGTTGGAACGTTTGAAAAAATAAGAATAAAAAGATGATGTCAGCATCTGCATTTCTGCAAGAGGTATTGACTGGGAAGTGAAAAGAATCTATTCCTAATTCCCAGAAGCGATTATCAGGTAACTTTTCCAAACATTGTCCATACATTATTCAGTACACAAGTATTGAGAATTCTCAAACTTATTAGGTAGAAGTTGTTATCTTGATTTAACACCAAATTCTCGTAACTGATTTTCAAGTAAATGCGTCGTAGATAGAGGGGAAATAACGATCAGATCTTGGGAGTTAAAGTGTCAAGTAAGAGATTCTCAGAAACCATCGGGTAACTTAATTTTGTGAAATTCTAGTATGCTATCCTCAACTTTAAGATTCAGCACACTCTCCATCTGGAACCCTCAGTCATCCATTAACGAGACCTTAAAAACACTGTTAGTGTCCCACAAGTGTAAAAACTCCAACAGGCAAACCCTTGACAAGGAACGATTCACAACTTGGCCGTATTTTAAAAAGCTGTGAGTGGCTTTATGATCATATCTTCTTGGTAAATCGAAGAACCTCTTAAACCCCTGTGTTCTTCCGCTTTTGATTTTGCTTTAACTCATCATTTATGGTTGTGCATTGGTGATGGCGACTCGATAATTGTTCCTAGGTTTTGACAATAAGCTAAAAACCACTGAGTTCCGGTATTATATTTTAAATCACCTCTGATCCTTTGAAAATTCCTTCCCTATCACTAACTAGCCACGCCCACAACGGTGCCCAATACAACTCAACCAAATGGGACACAACTGCCTGTGTTCTGCAACCTACAACAAAAACAGAACTTGCTAAGATAACAGTGCTAGATAGAATAAGCTCAGTCAACAACCTGAGCTCTTATATTTTCCTTTACTGACCTCATTTTAATCGAGTTTAGGTGAGAACATCATTGTACATAAAATTTGCGAAGGATGAAAGGGGGGTCATCAAAAGTTCAAGTAAGACGAATGCATGTTTATTTTAAAAAACAACTTGGGCCCGATTCAATCATCTGAAAAACTCTTGTGACCAAGGCAAAATGCTCCATCAGCATACACATGAAGTTTAACTTACCTAACTTTTCTGTGCTTATTCCTTGCATACAAAACAGGTACGATGACACCACAGGGAGGAACTCTGCCGGATGTTCCTTGAGCGCCACTGGAAACATTGTACAGGTAACGTCAAGTACTTTTGGCTTCTTCCTCGGCTTTGGTTTATCCAAACAGCGAAGTTCAAAATGCGACCTCAAGGAAGGACAATGTTTGACTAAGTGTGCTGCTATAGCAATTTTGGCTTTAGTCGATTGATTGAGACAGATGTCTAAGAAAGTGGCCGTTGAACCCATTACATACAACATAGACTTTTGCAAAAGTTTTAAAATTGTGTAATCTAGCTGTGGGCAGTTCACATCTTGCGATATCTTGACCAACTGCCTGAAGTGCGACAATAAAAGTGGTTCTTCTGTCTTTAATGGGTTTCGCCCAGATAACAAAGGTGAAAGATGATCTTCACAAAATGATTCACCCTCCAGCAAAGTCAACAGAGTCGTGAGACACACGGATGGAGCTTTGTCTCTTGACACCGCATCCGTTGTTACCAGCATGTCGGAGGGAAGCTGAGATAAATGTGATATGAACTTCACTTGGTTCTCTTCGTCACAGTACTCGTGAAAAAGACCAAGAAGGTACAGAGCTTGGGAAGATGAAATCACTACGGATGACACAAACCGTTTGATAAGTTGCAAATGAAGTGGAGTACAGTGTAGGTATAATTATCGTTAGTGATACTTATTTAGCAGTATGCTGCAAATCCCAGACTTTACCCCTTAATTTCTACGAGTGTCTAGCATCTAATTTCTCCTTACAATATAACCCTGAATCACACATTAAGGTCACGAGAATAAAGAAATTGATCACTTCTTAGCAAATGTATACAGAACAGTATGGAGAGTATGCATACTGATGTTAGGACGTAAAGGATGAAATCTAAATGTGTTTTCGTTTTTTTTTTTATACTTTTTTTGTTTTATCTTTTTTTCTTTGCCAAAGCTCGAGACAAGACGAGACAATATCTTTTCCTGTTCACTTGTTATTTTATTGACTTCCATGACACTTTCGATGTTAATGATCATAGCAGTTTGTAGGATATGTATCACTAATGCTGACCTGGCTAACAACAGGGTTCTCTACGGCTCAGTGATGGGCATCAGAGCGCACATAGGCTGCACGTGTCAACTGCGACTCAGTACATTTAAGTTAGGTAAGTAACTGAAATACTTTATTCATAAATGCTTATGAGGAATCAAGCCAGGGGGTAGTACCTAGGAGGGTATCTTTGGTTTCTGATTTGCTGACTGAGCATGCCAAACATAAACTTCATCCAAAGGGGAAGCCAGATTAAGATTCTTCTGAACATGAAAAATTTTTTCAATGTGAAGTTCGAGCAAGACATGGGAGAGCGAGGCGAAATCACCATTAACAGATAACTACCAAACTTAGCTACCAAAGGATCGGTCACATGGCCACCAAAGGGCGTGCCAACAGAGCTTAATTTAAATTATTTGTTTGATTAATTCTTAATTACCGTTTCCATTGTTGGCAGATTCAATCTCCAGCATACCCTCCTTGCAGATCTTGGTGACAAAAGGAGCCATCAGAATCCTCTTCTGATGAACTGTTAGACTTGGCAGCACTGCTAGCAACACGTTGGCGACATTATACGTCAACTGTGTACCAATATTCCAGGGAACACGACCAACCAAAGAATGTTCTGGCCTCCAAAGAAAGCAGTCAAAGATTACTGGATGATGGAGAATCGTTTGGTAAATGTTGTCCGCATTTGAAAATCCTTGGCATCTAGGTTCGCAGGAATTTTGTGGAGAGTCAAAACTTTGTAAAGAAAAAAGCATTTCTCCCTGATTGTGTGTCTCGTGCGAGGCATTTGCCTTGCCTTCTGACATCTTATCTTGAAGTGACGCTAACCGTTGCAACAGACACTGAAGAAGCTCAAAGCACAATTGCATTGCAGAACGAAGCATGCAGTTTTCAGGTGAAGTACGAATCACGACAAGTTTTGCTTTAAGCGAACGCAGATACAAGAGGACGTGGCAGCAAAGTGGAATGGTCTTGACTAAAGGCTCCTTTTCTAAGGCCTTCACCAAGAGGCTCTGGATCCATGAATTGTCTAGAAGGTTGGAAGTTTCATTCTCAAAGGATGACAAATCTGTTGTTGAAGTCTTCCATTGATTTACAGTTTTCTTTACACCTTGTATAGCCTCTCCGAGCACTTGCCAAACAAGGACACCAAACGGAAGGGCTTGCAATAAAGGGGCAATGTCTTCTGTAGCACTAGAACCTTTAAAATACAAGCAGACATGTGACAAAGGTGACACGAGAAAAGAGAATTAACGTATTTTGACACTCGAGTGTTGAATTGACGATGTAGTGTGATCGTCTCAGTGTGGATGCTACTGAAAATGGCCTTCGTTGGTGACAGTGACTACTGAAAATCATTAAGCATTAAAGTCAGGTTTTTAGAAACGTCACACACTCGACACCAAAGACAATCCTCTTCAACACAATAATTTCTCGGACAACAAATACAACATACACTACTTGAATAACTGTTGCTGTGAAAACTTTCATAAAAACGTGAAAGAGCCATTTTGAAATTTTTGCAGGGATTCTCGTGTATTTCTTTCAAACAAAATTACCATCGAAAAGAGAAAATCTCCTCATGCAGTTATTGGTTGATAACTGCAAAACAAAAGCAATGAGGTTCAAGTACTGTTATCTTCAACAGGAAAGAATGAACGTAGAGCAGACGAAAGGAAAGATTTGAAATCGAAAGAAAACACTCGGTGGAGGGTCTACTGATATTTTTCAAGATTTTTTTTGCAGTCCCATCTAATCCCTCCTATCCTTACCTACATTCTTGTTCCTGTTTGTCTGGTTTTGTTTTGAATTAATCTTGGAAACTTTTTATTTTGAAGTTCCTTTCCATCTGAGATTCATTTTAGTATAGAAATGCCCACCATGCATTTGCTCACCTGTAATTCTGTAGTTTGTGACTTGCAGAACTTTAATAAGGGGAGAAAACTGTCCACTAAGCTGGTTCTTACAGAAGTCAACACAATCAGTAATGGCTGTACCCAGCTGTTCTTCATCCAAGAGCTCAAGATGACGGTTCAATTCAGCCGACACTGTCGCTTTTTCTGCAAATGAAACGAAATCAAATGTTCATGTTATTTTGAGTCTTTGCACATGATCTTCTTCTACTCGGCTGGCTCTGTATCCCACCTCACTACTCTTTCCGTTAGGAAATTGTAATTGAAAAATAATCACACCATTAATTGCAGATGTGAAAAATAAACCTTCAAATGTATCATGATGCTTTTAAATGTCAGAGATAAATCGCTCATCATTGTTGTTACTTCCACAATGACGACTCATACATCTCATATTTATTTCTGAGGCTACTGCATGCCGACAGAACTCACCTGTGGGCATATTGAAACACCTCAGACCTACCACATATTAACATTTAACCCCGGAAGTGACCAATGCGTGATTTCTCCTTACAATGTTAATACATTTTCAACCAGAATGGTGACAAGAAAAGAAAAATAAGCTACGGGGGTAACTCTTTGCTTTTGTTTCTCCGCGCTACAGAAACAAAAATTTGAATCTGAAACAGAGAGGTGAATCTATATTTAGATCTTCGAAGTGAACGGATTCATCCCTCAGAGACCGCGAAAAAGGCGTCATTTTTGTGTTTTCAGGCGGGAACACAAGGCGTGCACCCCGTATGCCTTTGCTTGTCATGGGTTGCCTCCACCTGCAAGAACTAACGCAGACGACGGCTGTAAAAGGCTGCAGGCTAATCCCGCTGGGCATCATCACCTCTAAGTATCATCTACTGTATAAGTTGGCAAATAGAACCATACACAATCAACGCGGGGGGGGGGGGGGAGGGGGGGCACGAAGCCCTTTTACTCCGAGGATGTGAAAGCCAGTCCTCCTAAATAACATCCTACAATGTACACTTCTTCACAAATTATTCTCGAGAATTTAGCGTCGTTGTAATAACATCCTCTTGTGAATAATCTTCTTAACTCTCAGAGCTTTCCTACCTGATAAAGTGTCACTTTTATAAGAATAATTCCTGTATTGATTACTCAAGGAAGTTAAAGAGCTAAAGGGTTTTTCTTACCTTGCTCGTTTTGCACCATTGTTCTGCTCAAGAAGCTTTGTAGCTGCTTTAAACTGTTGTTGCTGGTCTTTAACGGTACCTAGCGGATATGAAATTAATTGAAAATCATTCACATGCATTAAGAAGATATTGACACATCCACAGAAGATGTGGTTTTGATTTCATACATCAACATCTTAAGCCTCCTTTATGATAGTTGGTATAATTAAAAAAGGACTGGTACACATAATACTGCATCTATGAGTAGAATAAGTGGAACACAATGCTTCCTTTGCAACTAAAATGTAACTTCTTTCATAACATGAGAATACAAGAATTTTAAGTTCTCATGGTCAGGTCCTTGCATAACAATCTGCCTTATGTTTGAAGGAAGGAAGATTCCAGACCATACAAAGCCCAGAACTCTTCCCACCCTTACTGCGGCCTATTTCAGTGAGTGCTAAATGTTTTCTACCTATTGCCACTATGTTTGATGTCAAGGTCACCTCTTTTATTTTGATAAAAATACTCTGTTTTCTTATCACAGTTTCAGTTTTTTTTTCAGTGACATCTCATTCAGTAACAAAGGACACAGTGCAAAGGAAGTCATATCAGCAATACCTTTAGATAATCAATCTTGTCCTGTAGTTGAGTGAAGCTGGGCATCCAGTAACTTAGATAATGCAGCAAAGCTTTATGTGCACTCCTTACTCTAGCCATATGTTGTGATACTTCAGTGTTATTCACATAATGGCACACCACAAAGCACAAAATGGTTGGATTCATTGCACTGTGAATCATATCTGAGATGACACAATTCATGTACTTTGCTATACAACCTGAGGAAAAAGAGAGGGACATTTAGGAAGAGAAATATTAAAGCAGCAGCAGAAATAGATCTGTTACAATTTCATATAAAATAATCAGGTAAAAAAGTTAAAAAAGAAGTGAGCATTTGGGACTAAAATTTAGCATCAAGAGGTACTGGTTCAATCCCTGTCCAAACCCAAATAATTATTTAAACGTATGTCTTACTGTTGAATGAATTACATACAGTTAAACTGTGAAGATCAACTAGTACCTTGTTATCATATCTAGAGGTCAAAATTATGATTTTTTTCCATATTAAATAACTTAATTTTTATGACTGTTCATACTAGGACCTACCTAAAGGGAGCACCTCTGCTTTTTCACCTGGTTCAGTGGCATTTGAGATCATCTCACAATATCGTTTCAAAGCTCCAACAAGTAAAAGACTTACAGGAAGACTGAAAGAAAATGAGTTTGAATTACTGAGAAACTCAGAAAACCATAAAAACCAGAAATATTCCTGGAAGGTGATTCTGTTGATAGAAATAAGCCAATCAGGGTCAAGAAATCTTAACAGCATACAGAGGTCCTAATAACAGGTGCAGTTTAAGGTTTTGTGGTTTACTGATGTGTGTATAAATTTATGCTACATGTATCTTTAATCATTTTGATTTTCCATTCTTTGCTTTTGGCCCCAATCAAAAGGACAGAAGGCTGATAGAGCCAAGATATTAACAATCTCTTCAGGTACATCCCCCTACTTTTAAATGGTATTCATATTGATCACACACCTCCTTCTAACCCAAGCTACATGTGAGTAATAGGATGATCTTGGATACATTTAATGTGGTTCATTTTTCTTTTTATCCATGGTTCACATTTAAATTTCCTGGTTCATTTCAAAGTTATTATAATCATGAAATCCATAGCAAATGCTACATATGTAACTTGCTAAAACAACAAAACCAAACAGACCTCAATAAGAGCCAATGAATAAACTGTTTGAATATAATTTTAAATTGTTTTTATCAAAGAAACTTAGGTCAAACCTTGTATTGGAAGACTGGGTCCAATCTGTTGGGTCCAAACCAAACTGCAGAGCACTAGCTTCATGTGAAACTGATTCAGCTTGCAGGTCAATCACAATGTCTGTGTATAGGTATGGCTCAGAGGCTACAGCCATAAAGACTTCATCCAAAAACCTAAGAAGTGTCTCCGTGTGTCCTTCAAACTGACTGTGACACAGATGACTCAACCACATTTCTACCTCATTTGCATGTGGAAGGCTGTTCAGTAGTCCTGTTTCACTAAGGAGCTTCAAGAAAGGCAAAAACACTGTTAATCATAACTATTACAATTTCCTCAAACGTGATTGGTGCATTAGCTGATTTATTTTTCACTAGTCATTCTGTACAGTTGTAATCAGACCGTTGGCTGTAATCAAACACCTGCAATCGGACAGTTGAAGCAGCAAATCATACTACCTGTAAGTCCATTCAGCCAAATCCATTAATCTCAGAATTGATCACAACAACCATAGCAACAACCACAATAAAAAAAAATTGGGGAATTTCCATATTGGAGGAATTTTTTACTTTACACATTTTCTCTAAAATGTTTGTCCTAAATGTATGTTTTTCCAGAAATTGTAAAAGTTATGATTTATTGGTAACAGGACTTTGTGTTGCCCAATTCTGTCTGTTATCATACTCAGGACTGCTTCACAGTTGTCTGATAATCACTCTGACTTATGATTACAGATTGAATTGGACCCTACTTGCTCCTATTACCATTATTAATCACTGAATGTGTCAAATTTTCAACTTCATTTAATCCCATCTCAGAGGTAAATTACCTGTTTCTATCAATTCTGTCAAAGCACCATTTCATCCTTTTCAATCAATGACAGACAGTGAGTCAGTCTAGCTATTAGTCATCAGACAGTCAGTCTACCTCTACATTGTATCTAAGCTATTGAAAGTATCACAGTGACTATACTTCTCACTTCAGCTAATAGTATGTACATGTACCCATAGTACATGAATACTTTTCAAAAAGCACTCATTTTTTTTCTTTATTCTACCCTCCTTAACAATAGAGTTTGTCCATCAGAGGATCTTATTTTCTGAATTTTTCACCCTTTTTTATATTCACATGCTAACCTTCTGCACAAGCTGCTGGGCATCTGTCTTTATCTTTTCATTCCTTGCTGATGTGTACACATTTAGTATTGAGTACAGAAAGGATGCTGAACCTTTTCCCTTCTGATAAGACAAAATTAAAAAGCATATAATGTAATATAAAGAAACAAACTGAAAACAAAAGTTAATGACATTCACCATTTACAAATCAAACCCTTGAAACACTCAAGTCGCAAACTCTGCTGCATGCAGCCCCTTCTCCTACAGAGAAATTAACTTGCTTGTGTTTTATTTTCTCTCTTCACTGCAATGGAATCTAAATGGGAAATTGCACTGCTTCAGGATTGTTGCTAAATGAGTTTTTGTTGCTTCACATAGTTCTAACACTCAAGTCACAAACTGTGCCACACACAGCCCTTCTCCGTCAGATAAATTAATTCCCATGTATTTTAAACTCTCTTTACACTGCAATGGAATCTAAATGGGAAATTGCACTGCTTCAGGATCTATGCTAGATAGTATTTTGTTGCTTCACAATAAGTTCGAATGTTTTTTAATCAATCCAATATTACAATGTACATGTGGAGTGAGGAACACAACCCACTAACCCTAACCTGAGAGAACCTTCAAAAATACTGGTAGATTGGGGTTGGGTTGCTTGAAACAGTATAAACCTAACCCAAGCTACAAGTAAATTTTTTCCTTCTGTTTTGAGCTTTGGAGCATTAAAAGAGAAATCTAACTCAATTTTAATCCTGAATTAGTGCTAAATGCTCTTCAATTTAACAAGCTGCTGTATCAAGATTAAATTGATACAATTTGGCCATTTAAATTGACACTTGTAGAGAGGGTAAATGGATAGAGACAGGAGGAAGAAAGAGGAAAAATAATTGAGCACAGCAGCTACATATACAAAACAAGTTCAAGTAAAAGAGTTAATGTTTTGCCTAAAAACACCAACCTGTTGAAACCACTTTAAGCTGCCAGGTGGTGCGTGGAGTAAGATCTGTAAAGTTAACTGCTGTGCAATAACTGGCAATTTTGCTTCCTGTTGTCCTGACAACAACTTTCTGAGGTCAAAGTTGATATGGGAAAGGAGTGAAGGACTTAGCAGCTGAAAGCCATGGATTATTTTCAGACTTTCTGCAAGGAAGATTGTTGGGCTTGCCAAGTCTGAAAATTAAAAGCACAATATTGAAATGACAAACCTATAATTGTTATCTTAACCTTTTAACTCCCAAAATCTCACAGCTAATTCTCCCCTCTAGTTGTGAAACATTTTCTTGCAAATTGGTAATAAGAATTTGGTCTTAGATCAAGATAACAACTTCTGACTAATAAGTTTGAGAATTCTCATTACCTATTTGCCAGATGAAGTATGGATATCTTAATGAGAAGTTACATGTTAATCACATCTGGAAGTTAAAAGGTTAAATCTCATGGTAGGTAGCGTTCAACCAGGCCTGAGAATAAATTCTTGTTTTCTTTTTGTGATAATAAATTATCAGGAGAACCTGAGAAGATGTTACCATGGGTTGGGGTGAAGGGAAATTGCCATGCACTAACATTTCATTCAGGTGGGGAAAAGTAATACTTCTAGACTCTTCATTGTGGGTAAACTGAGACACATTTCAGCTGTATGAGCCTGTACCCTTGCAGGTACAACTTACATGTATACTGCCCCAGCCATATTGGAACAACAAATTCCAAACTTGAATGACTTGCACACTTTGAACAACAGGTCATGTACTTTTTGCCTTACAGCTGGATCAGAGGTCTGTTCCTTACTGTTATTTTCTTCTGCATCTTTTTTGTACTGATAAAGATTTGCCAGTTGTGAGAGGACATGGGAGATGAAGAACTGCACGAACACAAACTAACAAAAACTCAACACAAACCTTCTCCTTGTGACTCTCCCTTTGTTTTACCACTAACGAGGTTCTGCCTCAGTGAGATGAGAGTGTTTACATCGGGTAATGCCTTAACAACCTCTTCTCTGAACTGTTGCACTAATGGTGCATCTGTAGTGTTTGCCAGGTCCTCTGCAGTATCCTCACTGGAGGCCAAACACTGCACAGCATTCTGTGCTCTGTTCAAGATTACTATTACCAGTGACAATGTTGTATGTTTCACTAGATAACTTGCATGCTGTTGACAAATAAATGTCAAAAACATTGAAATCAGAACACAACACCAAATTAAAGGGAATCAACACAGTTTTGATCAACTGCTGGCAAATAAATGTTGAGAAGGGCAGGAAGGTTAGCTTACCTGAACACATACACTGCTCAGTAAAAATACTTATCACAACCCACAATGTGAAAAGTAATTGTTTAAAGGATCATGTCAACAAGACATGTAAAGGAAAAATCTGCCAGATATATAGCTGTGGGGCACACTTTGCACTCAAGCAAATATTTTTTAACTTTCAACCTTTCAACTCATGTAAATGTCAGTACTAACTCCAAATATTGGATATCCTTGGCCTTTAATTTAAATTCCACACTTTCTATTCCTGCCATCAATGTCATAGTAACACCATTTTTTTTTTAAATTGGTTAAGCCAAGAGCTGTTCATGGCATTTCCAAATATTCCACCAGTAGGTGGGTGGGAAACTTGGAAAATCTCATGAAAAACGCAAAACAACAAACTTACCTGAACACCACGGCTTAAACTTGTGCGGCTTAATCCAACAGGAACTACTATGTTTACCAAGGTTGGCAAAATTTCTTTTGTCATCTTCACACCATACTTTTCCACCATTATTGATGGCTGTGGCAGTGCTATATAAACCTAACATGGAAGGAAACAGTAACATTCAGAAATCTTTCACCATTGCTCAAGCAAAAAAGCTGGCAGCAGCAATATAATGTATCAAATCCAAATGGAAAACCAGATGGCTCATCACCTTAACTGTGTTTCTGAAACTCTTGGCTGCTTGTTAAACAAGTAAAGTAAGTAATAGCTTTACTTGAGTCATATTGGCCCACCCAGCTAGAGCTTATTCCGATTTCCAAGTAGCATGAAGCAACTAGGAGTATCACTACTCCCCCCTGGATGGCTTCTCCATTGCAAGGTTACCCCCACAGCATTTCATCAGGTTTCCCTGAAAAATTCACTAGTACCCATTTATACTCCTGGGTGGAGAGAGACACTGTGAGAGGTAAGTGTCTTTCCCACCAACACATCCCATTGACCCTGCCAGGCCTTGAACCCAGACCTCTTGACTCAGAGTTGAGTGCCCTGACCATTGAGCCACTGCACCTCTACCTCTACTTGTTAGACAGCATAGTTGAAAATGGTTAAGGAAGAGAGGAATGCAGCTAATTCAAGCAGTCATGGGTGACTGTCAAAGCCCTGACTTCTAATCAAATTGGATGAAAAGAAAATGTAAAAACATTCATGTGCCTTAGCTTATGTCAAGAACAGAGGCACCTATAGATGAAGATATACATGATTTTTGTAGTGATCATTGGTAGGACTGTTTCTCACCTTTGTCAACAGGTTCATGTTTGCAATCCAATGCATAGAAAGCCTTGGTTCGTATGTTGCTGTCAAACTGGATAAAAAGGGCCTCACAACATCATGGCAACAGCACAACACAGTGATCACAAGTTCCTGGACAAGTACATCTGTTGTTGCTGAAGATAAGGTTTGAAGGAACCTTAGCAACACTGGATTATTACTCCTGTAAAAATAATTATCATCTTCAGACATTATTGAAAGCAAATTATCATTGCTAAGTGAGCATCAAAACTGGTTATTGATTGGGAAAAACCAAAAAGCCACAGGATATCCATACTCAGAAAACTTTAATCCTTTGACCCCTTAGAGTGACTAACATCTAATTTCTCCTTATAATATCACCCCTGATTCAAACATTAAGACCACAGGAATACAAGAAATGATCACCAACTTAGTTTGAGAAGCTTTTGATTGGGAAATATGTTCTCCTTGTCAGCACCTTAAGAAATGTATGAAGAATAGTATAGAGAATATGCATACTGATGTTAGGATGGAAAAGGTTAAGAGAAAGAAAAGGTGATCTCTGTCAAGGAATTACATGCATCCAACATATAATAGAAATGTTAGTTTTCAGTAAATTGCTCATGATAAAAAATGCTATATCTTTACAAACCAGTACTGGTTATGAAGTATGTTTAAGACTGATTTCTGTTCCTACAGATTTGACATATACATCTCTATGTTGAAGGGCAGTATTATCAACATTAAGCCTTAAATTCACTCGTTTTCAAAGCATGAGCCACTGGCAAGGGTTCTTAAATTCCCCCTTTCTCTAGCAAAGCATTTTATCCGCATTCATAAAAGTTAGAAAGTATACCCTACCTAGTGGAAAATGCCCCAGCCACATTGAAAAAACAAATTCCGAATTTGAAAGACCCGCACACTTTCAACAACAGGTCATGTACTTTTTGCTGCACTGTTGGATCACAGGTCTGTTCCTCACTGTTATTTTCTCTTGTATCTTTTGTGTACTGATAAAGATTTGCCAGTTGTGAGAGGACATGAGAGTTGAAGAACTGGACTTTGGTTTTCTTTGTAATCCCAGAATTGTGCACCACCTTCAAAGGTAGAGAAAAACAACTATTTAAAAACCATGACTATTTAAATGTATGCTGTGTATGAGTCAGTTATGCTGCTCCTTCTTTAAACAAATCTTATTTCATGTAGCAGAAAGGGACTATGGAGGAGCACCACACCTAAAGTGGCCTGCTACTCCTCATAAATGCAACATCAGTTAATTACAGTCATGTAACACCCAGACAAGTCGTTCCATTTCTGTGGGTACCCATTCAAACTCACAAGTGGGGAGAGAAGATGTCAAGGCTGTCACAGAGTTTTGAAGCTGCCATTACTTGGGAAATATCACATGTACCACTGTGACTTATGATCAAGTGTAACATGACAGCAATCTGCTTGGTTGTAACAGGCTGTGGTCCCTATTGAGAGCCCTAGATGTTGGAGTTAAGTGTCTTGCTTAGTAAAAAGATAGCATAATGATCTATGAAGACTCAAACATGAACCTAGCTCTTACCCAAAAGAGAACTGGATGCTTTAATTCACATTTTGAACTTGAGATAATGCCTGGTAATTTCATAAAAGAATACAGCTACTGTTTTTCCATATTAAATGAGCACTCTAATAAGCACCCTGCTCTGAATAAGCACCTATCCCCCGGGCAATTATATCAAACAAGCACCCCACTCAAATAACTGCCCCCCTCTTTCTTCCTCGCTTTCTTGAATAATGGGGATACAAGGAAAAATTGTTTTTACTGTCACTTTATTTAAAACTTTTTAAGCTTCAAGTACAGAAAGATCAGTACAGGATAATGGTTTCTTATAACTGCCTCCTTTATTAAGTGCCCTTCTTTCAATAACCCCTCCCCCCCCCTTTTTAGCCAACTATCTAGTGATAGGTGCCACTTACTCTTCCTTGCAGGGCAGATAACACTGTATGAACTATCTCTGGTTTATCAAGAGACAAACCTTTCAATAATGACTGAAGAAGTCCTGTATTTGAAGATGAAAAAAGAAAAAATTAGTGTTAATAAAACAAAGTATAGACTTCAGTAAAAGATGCAATATGAAGGTGTTTAATTTAGTCCTATAGTGTTCAACCAGTAAAATGAACAGTACATGATGATTTATTGGCATCAGTCACAAAAATAACTTTTAACTCTTAACTCCCTCAATAATTAAGATTATTTTGTAATCTCCCTTCAAGCTGCATACATTTCCTTGTAAAATATATTAGGTAATTTGCTTTAAGTATTAATGTCTTACTTTAAAGACTTTTAATTTATCTCTTCTTTTTCAAAATACCTTCCTCCTCTTTAAAGTAAATACTGATTGACACTTAAACAACACCACATTGAAACACTGAAAACATCAAGAATACATGTATGATACAATTACAGGTAAATACCTTTTAGTTCTAATATCTGTTTTATAACAACCAAGTCACCAAACATCAGAAATGAGAGACAAAAGTATATAAAACAAGTCCTCACATCTTGCGCCGACTAAAAAAAACAAAAGTAAATAGTTGAAACTATTATACACCACAGCAAAGACAAGTTAAAGAGAAATGTGGAAAGGACAAATAAAAACCCAAAGGAGGTAACTGGTTATAATTCCATAATGCTTATCATGTACGCCTATTATAGAGGCAGGGATGTCATTAACAGCTGAACTCCAGGCAAATTACTGAGTGACCAGTTGTGAAGTTGACTTTTCACTACTGCTTCCAAAATCTCAACCAAAAGAATACCACTGACAATGTTTACTTTCCCATATTTTTTTCATGTGTCTTCTTAAAGGCAAAATGTATCATTTTGTACTTACAAAATGTAGGGATCTTATGAGGAGTACACTTCTGAAGCACTTAAGGGGGAAGGGGGCAGGGGACTGGGGGCCTCAGTTTGCAGTTGCTTTTCATGGTAGTTGTTGGGTGTCAAATATCATTTTTGCATGTCAAATATTATTTTTGGTTAATAATTAAGTTTGCTTATCATTTGAGACCTCTAATTTTTGTAACCTTGAGAGAACACAGTTGTCATCAGCTACTGAGATATCAATTAATTGGGATTGCCACAGTATGAAGGGGTTACTTCTTTTTTGTCTTGTTGTTTTCCCTTTTGTCTGCACAATTTATTGGTTAATCATTTAAAGCACCATGCCAAATCCAGATGTCTCATGCTCTAAGCCAGTAAGTGAAACCCAAGTGAAAGTTGTGGTACTCTGCACATGTACAACCTGTATATTGATTTCAACTGTACAATGACTTACATTACTATCACGTTTGTTTGGCAGTGCCCCAAGAGACTTCAAAGTAAAGTCAAATGAGCTTTGAACTTCTCTTGCAGCAGATGATCCTTGTGTGACCATGGCAGTGAGTAGTTTTAATGCAGCCTTTATAACTTCAGGAGGATTCCCTGGGTTCAGGCATGAATACAACAACTTCATGTGACCTTGTAGAACACGTTGTACTATTGACACTCCCAGTCTATTAGCAAGTTGGCTTTCCTCTGCAGTGTACAGCAAAATTCTCTCCAAGATCTCCATACATGTTTGGATCTGCAATGAAAATGGTCTTAATATAATGATATTATAACTTAAGACATTAACCTTGTATTGGACATCAAGTGACTTTCAAGTACTATTGTTGAATTGAATCCTCCTCAGGAGGTAACCCAAACAGTTGATTGACATGTATGCATTTTCAGACAAAATAAATTCTTATCTTCAGGACATGCAGATGATAAAACTGAAAACCCCTGCCAATGTTAGCAAGCAGTTTCTCCAATAATTTCCTGTCCCAGGCCTCTTGTGGCTTTGCACAAACAAAACTGCCAGCTTCACTACCAATCATATTTCAAGAGGCTAGCACCTCTCTAAACTTAGGTTATACACTCTGTATTTAACATATATATTGATGAACATTGATAAAGTATTACAATTAGCTGAATTTAAAGCAAAATTTTAGTGCACCTTCTAGTAGGCTAGTGAATGTTCCACGTACCTCAAGCTTAGAAAGACCCTGTTGACCTATCTCTAAAATGGTGAAAATTTCTCGAAACTCTCCGCCTTCCTTAATGATATCTCCAACAGATTCTTTGGCTTGTAATTCTTTGAGTACATTCAGAAGTTGTTTCAGACCTTACAAGTCAACAGATATATTACATCACTGGTTGTAAAGGTAAGTCTGTACTTGAGTCTATTGGCTCACCCAGAGGGAGCTTATCTCAGTTTCCATGTAGCATGAAGTGACCAGGAGTATTACTACTCTTCTCTGGATGGGATGCTAATCCATTGCAAGGTAACCCCAATAGCATTTTAATGGCTTCCCTGACAATTATTCAGTACCCATTTATACCCCTGGGTGGAAAGAGGCACTGTAAGATTTAAGTGTCTTTCCAAAGAACACAAAACATTGACCAGGCCATGTCTTGAAGTTGCACCTCTCGATCCAGTGTCCAGTGTCCAGTGCACTTACAGGCCACTGGGTCTCCCCTATCACTCATGTTAAGGGTGACATTTTCAGTATGTCATTCACAGTGCATCTCTTCCTCAAGGGGCTCCCTCCCTTTCCCTTTCAACTTTCAAATTCAAGATCACAATACTTGCAGAATCGCAATAACTGCCTGGTTAATGACAGGTAAAATATCATTTGTATGTTTGATAGACGAAATGGCAGAGGAATAAAGCTAACGAGAGTCTAGCCTTAAGTAGCCAAGCTGCGTGGAATAGTAGATGCCAGTCTGCAGTGATCTTCAGGTGAAAACGAATGCAGGCAAGATTGATCTGTGTTTTCTTTGATTAAGGAATGTAGAAATGCAAATCAAACAATAGTTCGAAACCATTTTGTCCTAATACTTATTCACAACTATTCAACGTTTAATTCATATCAGTTCTTGCCTCATTTTGCTCAAAGGTTCACCTTTTGGAATAACAGTAAGACAATAAAGAAGGCCAATAACCATTTGAGATGTCGGCATTCTACTCACCGGAAAGCCTCGTGTGTTCTTTCTGTAGCAAACCCTTCAACGATCGTGCGAATTCGCCCGACTTATGGTTGCTTTGCTTCTCGTCACGCGCCTTTCTCTTTCTTTCAGGAGTTCCTTCGTCAACGACGTGTTCACCTTTTCGTTTCTTCATTTTAGTCTTGTTGTAATTTTATCCTGTGAGCGTTCTCAACGCTATGGGTGCGAAGACTAAGAGAGGTAACGAAGGAAACTCAAATGTATCGAGACGTCCGCCATGTTGCTAATTCGCACGTGGTTAAGTAACTACTTCATTTAAGAAACTTTACTTTGCGTGACAAAGAGATATCGTGACGCATGAGAGATTGGGTTTTTTTTCCCCTTTTCTTAAAATGTTTCCCATAAATGAATAAAACTGCGGGAATCTCCTTGACTAAAATAATAACCTTGAGTTTTAAAAGCACGTATAATCAAACTTTTCACGTAATCATGAATACCTGAAATATTCCTGCATTGTTCATCGTATTATCAAGCATTCACCAGTCTGCATAGAATGCATAGAACAATGCTTGAATCATGCCAGGAAACTCAGAAAAATACCATACAATCCTACAAATTGCAAAACTTTACTAAAGATCTCTGCAAAATACAATATCATTTTATGTCTTTGCTACCAAAAACTAACCTAAACATGCTTTGATGTGTATCAATTACCTTGACTAAACCTTGAGAAAGTTTGATACAGAGAGAAACATGGTGTATGAATCATAAAATAATTTCTTTGCTTAAGAATAACATGAGTGAAGGAATCACACAATAGGACTTCTCAACAAGATGAGAGATGACAGAAATGTGTACTTCTTGATACAAGATAATTAAGAGGCTGTCTCTCTTATTTCCACCCGGTCAATTTTGCGTCAAAAATAATTTTTCCTGAAACTCTGTCAACAGAAAGGCTTTACCTAGGAAAGAACTAAATTAGATTTGGTTTGATTCGAAACAATTTTCTGACTGCATTAGGGGCCATAATTATTTTCCAGTCCGCAGGGACCGTCGCAACGTCTCGAAAATTGAAAAATAGGCATATTTTGTAACATTGCAAAATATTTGATTCGCATAGTTAAGCCACAGAATTTATATCAGATTGCTTAAAAACCTTTCTAGTTTGCCAAGAAAGTTAGAATTTGCCCTCTCAATATATTTGAAAAGGCGAATTTTAGCATATTCTGACCATTAGAAATCGCCATCGGCCGATGGCCGTAAATAACCTTGATTTAGACGTTAAGTTTTTGGATTTGGGACCTGGTTGACGATTCTATCCTACACAACCGTTAAGTTTAGACCTTTATAGGTAAAAATATGCAAAAACCCCTGTACGTTTTCGATTTTTCAAAAGTTATGACCGTTTGAATCAGCACATGTACGAGCATTCGCGATTTTTTCGCCTACACCAAAATCGAACCACTGGAGCAGATTTCGTCATAAATACAGCTTACCCACTTTGCAGCCCGACTTCATGGCTCACTTCAGAATTTTTCTAATAACCAAATTAGTGAAATCCATGATAACTTCAACGAATAGCTAGGTATTGCCTTCGAAAAGTAGGCGGCATCCATCGTGATTCGTGGTATCAAAACAAATGTCGGAATTGGCCACATTTCGCGGTGAATCACCCATTTAACATCGCTGCAGAGCTGAATTTTTTCCAAAATCAGAATATGAACTCTCCATGTCTGGAAGCTGAGGGAGAAATGAAGGTTTTAGGCTTCTGAAGTGAAGAAATAATCGCTTAAATTTAGGTCCAGTTCGATGTTATACTGTTCTCACAAAGGTCCGCACAAAAGAGAAGACCGCTGATAGCTTGTGCCGTACGTTGTGCCGTATGGTTTTGTTTTGTATCCCAATGTAATATTTGGGGAGAAAAATGTTATACTGTCATTGAAAAGGTCATAGACAGGCCTACACAGACCCGCTGTGTGGTTTTATGTTTGCGACGCAAAAGCCTTTAATTAAAGCTTCGCTCTGACGAGTATGTCTTTGAGCGATTTACCTCTTTTGTATGATATAATCGGAGGCGTTTTGTAAATTGTTTTCAGCAGTGGCTGATTTTGGATGAGGTTCCATTCTTGCATCAGTATTTGTTTTAAATTTTTAACCCCTGGGTGGTATGCTGTCACAAAAGGCAATATTTTGCCTTTAGTGTCGACTGCCTTGCGGCAAACGAGACCTCAGATAACGTTTTTTCAATTAGGCTTTTTGGGTAACCACGTGCTTCAAGTCGTGTTTTGAAGTTACACATGGCCTCCTGGAAATTTCTTTCCGAGGAGTTTGTTCTTAGAAGTCTGATAGCTTCTCCTTTAATAAAGCCTTTCTTAACACCTGGCGGGTGGCAAGATGAATAGTGTGTATATTGAAAGGTCTCGGTCGGTTTGTAGTGAGTTTTGACGTCGAGGATAGCTTCGTATAAGATCTTTCAGCTCTGAAAGCTGATTTTCTATTTTGTCTATCCTGTCGACATCAGTATTTACAGTGTTCCTCAAAGGCGAACGTGATCTTTCACGTGTATTTACATTGTATTGTGATCGAGACTTGGCAATATTAGCCTTTTCAAGTTTGTTCTTGAGAGTAACAAGTCTACGCTGATGGAAGCGCACTAGGGTGCTAACGTATTGTTCTTCGGCGTGACTTTTAATAGCGCTTATTTCCTGTCGAAAGGTTTCGTCAGGCGTGACGTTTGCCTTCGCCTTGTATTGAAGCGACTTAGGGCAAGTCTTTTGTTGTAAGTGTCTGTCCAGTTTTAAAATGGAGGTTTCAGTTTTTTGCTTCTTGAACTGGATAGCGCTGATGGTGTCTTCATGTTTCGTCTTCCTTGGCTGCCGCGTGGATCGGCTATTCCTCGGAAGGTTTTCTTTTTGACGGTTTTCTTTTTGAAGGCGTAGACCTTCGTTGCTGCGTTGTTTGGCTAATTCAGCTTTATGCCTTGGCTCGAGTTGTGATGCTGGAGGGCTATCCTCTGCGTCCGATTCTAGGTTCGGATCAGTGTACGTAATTCCATCTCCTCGTTCAGATTTGGACGGTAGTCTGGCGGTTTTGGTGGCCGCAATGGTGTTTCAAAAGCTGATCCCTTTTAGGTAAAACTAAAAGTGAAGTATATCGTCTAGCAGGACCGGCGGTTTCGATTCTTAAAGAATCTCTTCAGCTGCTTTGTTGAGTCAGGCTGTGTTAATCAGGGACAGGCAGAGAAATTCTCAATTCCAATCCCGCCAAAAATGGTGGAAAACCATCCTTTTATACTTGGTTTACCTGCGGTTAAGATCAACGGTGTTCCGTTTTCATTGGTTCTCTCTGGAAAGAGAGTAACCAATCATGTGTTGGTATTTTCGATCCGCGCTTTTTCAAAGCTCAGAGGTGTGTTTCTTTGTGAGGCTTTTTTTTCGCATTATACGCCGCAAAGGCGTTTTCATGTCGCTTTTTTGTATTTTATCTATCTTTGTACTGTATGTTTGACCTTGGCGCTTGATATAAATTACGTCATATCGAATGTACTTCCCTTTACCGATGCCATAACATTTCCAAACTCTCAGACCGATATCTCCATATTCGAAGTTGTGGAATCTGTTATGCGCGATAGTGCAATCTTTCAGCTTTAAATTCCAAAACGCCAAACTTCGACACATATGTAGACTTACAAGTGGAGTTCTATGACTGATTCTTGAAGAGAATGCAGCTGCAATCCAAAGTTTTAACGGGACATTAAGCGCGAAACATGGCTTTAGTTTTCGAGGCCTAGGTTAGTTCGCAACAACGAGTCCCTTCAAACCATAGAATCTCAAGGGTTTTTATGATCCTACTGAAAAGCGTGTGGTCAAGCGTCTTTCAAAGGGCAGCAAGGAAACAGCAATTGTTTGAATGCTCTGTGTTTGGATGTGTTGGAGTGTTCGAAACCTTTTCGCAGCTGGAGCTGCACCTGGACGTTGAAAAGCATACAGTCAGCAGGTTAGGCCAGTATGATGCAATCAAAAGTGACTGGGCCCTTAAGTTCTCGTCAATAGGTACCGCTGGTATCGAGTGTTCGAGCTGTTCGTTAGATTCCAGTACACCACTCACTTCTCCCGTGGATACTTCGCCCCACTCGTCTCTACGAACAGGATGGGCCGTAAGCAAACCAAGGGGCAGCGTTAGATTTTCAGAGAAGGTAAAAGAATATCTAACGGCACGGTTTACAAGTTGCAGTGGATATGCGAAATGCGAAAAATGAATCAAATGCACGTTTGTTCACTAGAGAACAGTGGCTGACAGAGAGCCAAGTTCAGAGCTTTTTCTCCTGGCTAGCAGCAATGCGGCGAAAAGATCAGGGTGTGATCGGGATATCGCTGGATGAGGAGCAAGATATCCAATGCGTCCAGGAAAATTCCGAGAGACAAGATCTGGTAGACAAAGTTAACAAAGAGATCAAAGTCTCACATCCAATCTGCTACGATACGTAGGACCACTTTGAACGTTACCACAGTAACACACTTCAGAAATTCAATGTGGTTTTGTTGAGAGCCATCTGTTGTCATTTTGAGATCCCTGTAAAATTGAGAGACAAACTGTCGGACGTGATTAGTGATTTTCAATGTGTTTCTCAGTAGACTTCTGTAAACAATGTCTTATACGGTGGCTGAAAGTGTAGAATATGCTCTACAGATACAAACTACCTTTACTTCCGGTATCAGGTTCTGACGGCGTTGTTATAGTGTATTATATTATAATATCTAGTAGTCAGTGAAATGTTTTGATGAAATCGATTGAAAATTTACCAAAAGCAACACTTATAACATCTGGTTAAGAATATATGAAAGTCATATATTTGAACTGCGGATAAAGAAGTGAATGAAAGTGATCCTCGCAGTAATTTGCACTACTTAGGCAATAGTGAAAATAAGGCCTGAAAAAATTTCAGGCCTATACGGGATTTGAACCCATGACCTCTGCGATACCGGTGCAGCGCTCTACCAACTGAGCTAACAAGCCAACTGGGAGCTGGTCATGAAGTTGGTTCTAAATAAACCCGTGAAGTGATTGAATAAATGGTTAAGAATATATGAAAGTCATATATTTGAACTGCAGATAAAGAAGTGAATGAAAATGATCCTCGCAGTAATTTCCATTACTTAGGCAGTAGTGAAAATAAGACTTATAACATCTGTTCATACGAAGCATGTGTCAAGTTTTTAACACGTTGGTAGCCGATTTCTTCGGCTATTGACAGGTTGCTGTTCTGTGGACACAATCGACGCAGAACCGAGAGAAGCAAGCTCAGGATATTTAAAGTCGATTTATTGATTATATGATATCAAACTCCAGGTAAAAGCATTTATTCTTTTCGTCCAAAATTTTTCTCCCCAAATATTACATTGGGATACAAAACAAAACCATACGGCACAACGTACGGCACAAGCTATCAGCGGTCTTCTCTTTTGTGCGGACCTTTGTGAGAACAGTATAACATCGAACTGGACCTAAATTTAAGCGATTATTTCTTCACTTCAGAAGCCTAAAACCTTCATTTCTCCCTCAGCTTCCAGACATGGAGAGTTCATATTCTGATTTTGGAAAAAATTCAGCTCTGCAGCGATGTTAAATGGGTGATTCACCGCGAAATGTGGCCAATTCCGACATTTGTTTTGATACCACGAATCACGATGGATGCCGCCTACTTTTCGAAGGCAATACCTAGCTATTCGTTGAAGTTATCATGGATTTCACTAATTTGGTTATTAGAAAAATTCTGAAGTGAGCCATGAAGTCGGGCTGCAAAGTGGGTAAGCTGTATTTATGACGAAATCTGCTCCAGTGGTTCGATTTTGGTGTAGGCGAAAAAATCGCGAATGCTCGTACATGTGCTGATTCAAACGGTCATAACTTTTGAAAAATCGAAAACGTACAGGGGTTTTTGCATATTTTTACCTATAAAGGTCTAAACTTAACGGTTGTGTAGGATAGAATCGTCAACCAGGTCCCAAATCCAAAAACTTAACGTCTAAATCAAGGTTATTTACGGCCATCGGCCGATGGCGATTTCTAATGGTCAGAATATGCTAAAATTCGCCTTTTCAAATATATTTTGAGGGCAAATTCTAACTTTCTTGGCAAACTAGAAAGGTTTTTAAGCAATCTGATATAAATTCTGTGGCTTAACTATGCGAATCAAATATTTTGCAATGTTACAAAATATGCCTATTTTTCAATTTTCGAGACGTTGCGACGGTCCCTGCGGACTGGAAAATAATTATGGCCCCTAATGCAGTCAGAAAATTGTTTCGAATCAAACCAAATCTAATTTAGTTCTTTCCTAGGTAAAGTCTTTCTGTTGACAGAGTTTCAGGAAAAATTATTTTTGACGCAAAATTGACCGGGTGGAAATAAGAGAGACAGCCTCTTAATTGCATTAAAACTGATCCAAATATTCCTTATGGGTGAGGGGAACTGTATCAAGAACTAGATTGTTTGTGTGTATGCAATGTCTGAGTGTGTTGAGGGGGAAGGGGGGAGGGGATAAAGGGGGGGAAAGGGAACGATTGGGGTAGGATATTCATCCTAAAACAAGAAATTATCTAAAATACAATGCAAATTCTCCTAATAAATCCAGTTTACTGAGAAATTTGGAATTCCAAAAGACTCTAATTTTTACAGTGTAAATTTAAAAAGTTAAATTACGAAGCCTTGTGATGATATGTACCATCTGAATGTTGAATGCTTAGCAGATCAAACACTACACTCATTCCCTCTTTTGTGGGGGAACAACAGTACAGTCCAATCTTCACTGCTTTGCCACCTGACTCAAGGTGAGCAATGCGGACAAATTTCCAGTCATCAGGGCTTCCATCTGGTAATTTGCTCTCAACCTAGGTAACAAACATACATAATTATGATAATTACAGTATTGTGCAAAAGTAATGCAAACAAACTTCAACAAATTTCCTGGCTTTTCATGGCTTTTCGAGGAAATTTCACTGCGTAACAGAGAGATAGTTTCAAAATAATTGCATTTATTGTTCATCGTCAGTTGTTTAAGTAAATAATTACTCTATCTATAGTTTGTCTCATAATTTGGAGTCACTATCAATATGATAAACACTCTCTGCAAAATTTTAATTACAACACAGCTTATTTTTGTCAGCGCTTGTGGCAAGTTGATAAAAGCTGCAATTGCTATTCTGTTATAGATGCATTTTGATTTTCATTGCTTTACTGATCTGTCAAGCCCAACTGATATACAAGTAGGGTTACAGAAGCCATCCATACTAATGCTACATTCAAATACATGTAATTTAGGTAGAGACAGCAGATTCAAAATTCCTGAACTGGACAAGCCTCAGTTGTCAACCTTTTTCAAGCCATTCCAAACTTTATTTTTTTTTATTTCTTATAATCATGGCAATAAGTACACAACAGAGTGTAGCAAAAATAAAACTGGATTGGAAAATTTTTAACCAAAATCAACAACATTAACCAATAGAGAAGAACTTTTCAGCAATATATATATTGCAATAACAAAAAACTACAAGGGGAACAGGGGTCATATATAATCTTTTGGGATCAGAAAAGGTAAGATGAGAAGAATGTAACAATTCTGTCACTTACAACATAATCATCGTTTATCTTGTGAACCCTAAGAGCCAGTTTGTTGCTACTCCATGACTGCGTTGACCAATCACTCCACCTGTTTGTTACAACACAGCTCATGGAGCACTCTCCATCCACATATTCCAGACCCTGTCATGAAAAAATTCAAAAGGAAAATTAAAATTTTCTTGTATTGTAAAATAGTTACTTTCTAGCAAGAGAAGTTAATTAGGTAGAGAAAATTAAGATATAATTGTAGTACTCACAGTTTTTATCCAGTGATCACCATCCGCTCTGACCATAATACCAGCCTATTAAATGAACAAAATCAATGCAGAAGATTTTTTCCAAATGAAAAAAAAGTATTAAACCATGACAATTCAGAAGGAAGTTTGTGTGCCTTATTTACAAGGTGTTTCTTACAAAATCCAACTAACCAACTCTGACACTCGAACAGACCCCATTTTAGCAAACCTCTAGGCTGTTCCATAAGATGAGTAAATTATTTTCTTTGTTCATACACCTTTATTTTTCAAAAGAAATTTTACATGACTGTTGTTCCTATAATTGTAAATCATTGCCAACTATTTATTCTTTGAATTTGATTATCAAGACATGTGATTAATAAAATGTCATGCGTTGGTGCATGTATCTGTTATTTTTTTCTCACAATACAATAAGTACAAATAAAAGTCAGAACACATTCATAGGTAGTAGTTGTACTGAACATGGCTCAATAGCATCTGGTCAATTTCTGTACAATTTGTAATAGTAATAGGACTGAGTGGAGTCCAATTTGGTCCATTATCATATGAGTGATTAACAAAATTGGCTAGCCACAAAGCGGGAGTCCATTTGTTGATCACGAGTGATGGTAATAGGAATGAGTGGAGTCCAATTAGGTCTGTAATCATACAAGTGACTGACAAAATTGGACTACAATGAAGTGGGAGTCTGATTTGTTAACCAAAAGTATGATTACAGAGAGAATTGGATGACACTAAGTCCTTTTATCAATTAATCAAAACTATGTCAAAATTTGAGGAAAAAACTAGCCATCGGTTGTACATTTTCATAAGAAAAAAACAGTTCATTTGGAAAAATGCACGACCACAGCACATGCACACAACACATTCTGTCCACTTACACAGACATGACATGTTAACTGTCCCTTTAACTGTGCTATTACACTGTCCAATTACAAGTATAATGGGCACACTGTCCTATTAGTGCTCAAATGGGCTGGTGATAATCAATCACGTTTGAGAATTTTGTTATAGTTTTGATTAGACAGGTTACAGGTTAATTATATCAAATATGATCCAATAAATTACAAGGTATTTCAAAACATTACCATATGAGCTCACCTGATCAAACTGGTTTAGAGCTTTGAGTTCAAACGATGTTTCAATGACACTGTTCATCTGTTTTACCACAAGATGAAGCAAGTGACCATCATCTTTAATAATTTGAGGATTGTAATAAGTTCTGGAGAAAGAAATTATGTAAAACACTTTGAACAAAAGAATACAATGAATTCTGTAGCAATAATCAAGTATCTCATTCTTCCAATTGGTGTTATGTTTGTTCTCAAAATAAAATCTACATTACACCATGGAACCTTCCTCATATTATACTGATTGCAATTTGGTAGCCTCTTAGAGTGACTGATGAGACCATCAAGCTACAGTGTCTTAAAGTTCATTGTTACATAACTCTAACTACATGTAGTAACTAAAAAATGGGTCTCAAACCTCTTCCAAAAATCCGTTTGTCCTTTCTAAAATAAAGAAGGGAATATTTCATACACATTTAATAAAGTAATCAATGCAGTAAGCTCATCACATTAATATGCTAGTTGGCAGAGCTATGTATTGCTTTTATTAATAGCTTGAGTACCTTACTTAAATGTGACAAGTGTAACAAGGCGATATTCAGAAATTCTGTCAATTGCTAGTTTAAAGAGTGACCCTGCTAAAAAGCCACAATCCACCCTTCCATAAGAAAAATCTTTTGAACCCCAAATTAATTGAAAGTCCAATAATTGCTTTATTTTAAACCACAATTACCGGTAACTCCCTCCATTATAAAATAACATATTCTGCACCCAAAGACATCATGGTTCCATTAATTAACAGCTGATATAGGGTTCTGCTTCGTCAAAAACTAGTACGTCAATTTTCCCACTTAAAGAAGTTTTCATTTATTTTATAGACATCCCACTTCGTCCGTGTTTGGAAATCTAGGACTCGCACTACGGGTACCTGTTGCTAAGATTTGACAAGCTACATGAAAAGAAGAACGTACCGAAAAAACTTTTAAACCTGTGTCACCATTGCAACGTAGTTTATACTGTTGTGGTGGATTATACCAGAGAATGTCAGGACCGAGCTTTTCTGAGCTAAAATCTAAAAATAAGGAAAACCGGTCCACAACTGCCGCCATAATCAGCGGCCTGAGTACTGCGGGCGCATATAGATGTTTATACCTAAAAAGCTTTCAATGGCGGACAGTGAGGAGTCTGGGAAGCCAAATGATTTCTCACTCAGTCATGAGAAAATTGTAACTATTTGGTTTATTCCTACATAGACTTGTACAAGGGTGAGTTGAAATCAGATTCTTTGGCTGCCAAGATTCTCTCCTTTACGTACAGGTATGTTCCTTGACCTATCCTGATGGTTATCAATAATCGGTATTACCCAGCCCGCACTCTCTCTTTTCTCTGAGAGACTAATGCACAACCACGTTTTTTATACAAACAGACTTCTCGAAGGATAATCGGGTTGACAAAGCGCACAAACTAAGTAGGAAGAATCTGATTGTCGACAAAGTACTTCATCATTTTATAAAGGGGTAAGTTTCTAAAGAAACTGTGGTGCTGCGTCGGTGGGAGAGTATAGCAGGTAATTTAGTGTTAACAACTGGGTTGAAAACGTAAATTAGCCACCGTAAAGGGTAAAAAAGCTGACGTTTCGAGCGTTAGCCCTTCGCTCTGACGAAGGGCTAACGCTCGAAACGTCAGCTTTTTTACCCTTTACGGTGGCTAATTTACGTTTTCAACCCAGTTGTTAACACTAAATTACCTACTCATCATTTTATAGTCACGAAACACCTGGTCACGCAACAATTACTGGTAACGTTGTTCTCGGTGACGTGCTTCCTTCGCAAGCCACGAATTGTTACAAGTTCACATGCGTTTGAAACCAGTGATCAAGAGTTTCATTTTTTTATCGCTGTAATTGTTGAAAGCTGCTGCGAATGGTGGCTGGTAGGAGACTAATTGCAACCCGCTGCTGCACCCCATTTTACTGGATTGCCTGACGGAAGATTGGGTGTCACGCGCCTTTCGTGTCATACGCGATGGGCAATAGGGAGTAAACGGGGAGAAACATCAGCACATTCGAACGATGGAATAAGTCAAGAAGTTAACAAAATTTGGACACTTAACCTTTTTTTTTATTTCTTGTCATTGACCTTCTGTAAGACTAAACAGACACACATCTAAATACAAAATTAAGGTTATAATCCAATCTCGCATGCACTTCTTCAACAAGAAGAATACCCATGATCTCATCGCTTTAAGTAAATAAGCATAACAGGCAATTGCTTTATAGCTATTGCTTACTACTGCTTTTACTATGCCAGCTCAAGATCAACTACCACTCTAACATTTTTGAGATGTGTTGTCTGATTGCCGTTGGTCCACGTTGAAAAATTTACGAAAATCAGACAAAAGGGGCTTCCTTATTTTTTGAAACTGGTTATCTACGAATCATATTTATATATTGTCTGCTTCTTTAACCCTTTAAAGAAACATCTCTACTTAAGATAAAGTCGCAAAAACCTAGCGAAGAGCTCTTGAAATTTCAAATTGAAATTTTTCAAATTTCTAATCAGATACTAGGACCAGAACTCCTCGGTCATGTACACAACTTAAAGTGTTGAAAGTCAGTACACTTCACGGGATTACGTCTCATAGAACATAAAAATTTGGAGAAATTAACACGAAAATTGTAAGTTTTTTTCCTCGTATGACAGTTCTTGCTCCCGAAACGCGTGGTTTTCTTTCTGGGAGCAAGTCTGAAGAGTTCCCTATCATTCATTTGGTTTTATGTACATAAATTTGGTTCAGCCATTTTACAGCTAACATTACCTTCGCTCTAGTCTATTCATGAGTCTCCACCGAAGGTCCTTTCCACATAAATTGCCAACTATTTTCTTATTTTCTTGTGCCTGACAAACATATTTGGCTTTCCGTTTACAACACAATAAATTTTACGGCTCTCCTTTAAGATACCTAAGTTTGTGTAGTGTAGTCCGCCTCGCGAGCGAAAAAAAATGCGGTACTTTGAGAAAACTAGCTTTCCGGCGTCAAGTGTTTTAGTGGCGTTGGCCTTTATATACTCCCATCAAAAATTATCTCATATCGCACAGCTACTGCAAGGATTGATTTTATCCCCCTCCCTAAATTCATATAACTTATTGTCAGTAAATTTTCATAAGATGCCGTATATGGAGCCGACTCTCCGCACAACCTCACACACCAACTGCTTCACCTTAGTGTCGGCGCCGGTAGAAATAAGGCATGTCACAGCGGGAAAAACCGCTGGTAGAACGGCTTTGAACTGCAGCGTAGGTAAACTAAGAAGCAGCTCTAGCATGGTTATAACCAGATTTGTCCAAATGTTTACTTGAAGCAGTTCGTCTTCTTTTCGCTTCAAGAATTGTCTTTCAAGTTCTACCATGCGGATGTCTTCCTCTAGGAGTTGTTGGTAATGTTTCGATTTGGGATCACGAGGGAATTTCTCCGAGGAGGAGGAGGAGGAGGAGGAGGAGGAGGAGAGTTTCCACCTTCCGAGGGGAGAGTGCAACGGTTCATCCGGGTAACCATTGCTCCAACTGGAGATATCACGAGCATGCGCAGGGGAAGATGTTGACGAGAATGAGAAACTTCTCTCCAGATCAACCTCGAATGACATGTTGCTTTGAGCTTCGCTCTTATACTGATTGTACAGACGCACATACACGCTGCTCAATTGATCACAAGCCTCGTTTAAGCGCCGCACAATCCAATCTACGTTGCGATCTCCCTTGAGCAAGTCATTGTGGCGCGCGGGGCTATTCCCTGCCTCCTCTTTGATGCCATCGTCTTCTTTATCCTGCTGGTTGTTTGTGACCCGGTCTCCCGTCAGAATGCGCTTAATATGAGAGCTGGAGAAGTGCTCTCCACTGTGTCTACAAATTTGGAATAGAGTGTGGAGGTAACACGTGAATGCTGTCGTGGATTGCCGCAAGAGGTTTGCGGGCGCGTCAAGCTTGGCTAGCTTTTGAATTAACGACCTTAAACCAGGTCGCGCGTTGAACTCGTAGGCCACTGTGTGAGACTCCATGAGGCAATCAAATAACACTGATAAATTAGCCGGTGAGAGGTACGAAAGGAGACCAGGAAGATTCGCTTCGGAGCTCTCATTACTGAAACCTTCTAGAGAGGTTGGAGGGTTGACTGGGTTCGAACTTTGTGCCATGACGCTCTCCGCATTGTCGAGGAGAATGGAACCGAGAGTTTGCAGCAAGAGCTGATGGGAAAGCAAACTCACCAACAAACCGCGAAGAGGGACCCTGGGAACAATTAAAGTACAATGTTACAACAGTTACTTTTACGTGACAACTCAAACTCTAATCTGACAGCATATTGAAAAAACAATCATGATTCCTTTACAGTAAAGACATTGTATTAAAACTGAGCAATGCTTTGTAGCTAGAATGTTTTCAGCGAACAAAGAGAATTAACGGTGGATCATTGCAACACACAAAGTATGTTTTATCCATTAAGGTAAAATTTTTTTAAACAAGATCGTTCATTCTCTCACCTATCTGCATTCTCAGGTTTTTCTTTATTTTCCACTGATGACAACACAAATACATAAGACCGCTGATCATCTTCCTCGTTCGCAGGCCTAGGCGTTTCCTGTTTATGGTTGGCAGACTTATCAACTTGATTGTCCAGTAGGAACACCTAACGAAGGAAATAAAACGAGAAAAAAAATATCAACAATTATTAGTAGATGTCCCTCTTCCTCAGAAGATTCCTTTTGCTCAGAAGATCTGCACCTTGGGAAAGAGGGCCGGTACAAAAAGTTAAAAGCTGGCGAGAATTTAGACCTGAATCATTTCAGAGACGATACTTCTCAATTATTGTTAGACATAACTTATCTTGTCTCCCGGCGATGATGTGAATTTTATCTGGCGTGCTGCTGTAATGATTTGGTGAGAACAAATAGAAATTCGCAATATTTGCAAGATTGGTTTTGCCCTATTAAGTGTGTGAATAAGAAATCACGCGCTACCCTTTCAACCAATCAGATTCAAAAGCAAAACTAGCCGCGACTTGGTCACTCGCGCTCTGCCACGCTTGAGGCAGTTAACTTGTTTTCACTGCGAGTCCTCATTGACTTCTTGTGATATTTCCCATTCTTCTGATAAACTACTGTGATTACTTTGATTTTAGTTTTACGACACTCGGTACGCAATGGTAGTGCTCCTCATAGCTTATTCCTCTCTGAAATCTTACTTGCTCTGCCACTTGCTGCAGTCGAATCATATCTGCTGTTATAACATCTCGCCGTGCAACAACCCTGACCGTCATTCCCTCGTCGCCATTTACGCTGAATGACCCTGGTTGGAAGCACGCTACCATGTCCCTCAGGTTTGACAGGGTCGTATGTACCGCCTCTCTAAGCCCCTCACTAACAATGAGCCACAGGTCCTCTGTAAAGACTGGTCCTCCCGAAAGTAATAGGTGCCTGAAAGGTCATAGAAGAAAGGAAACATTAGGCTGGTGTAATTGTGACTTGTTCTGGTGAAAAGTTTTGTGACAATTTCCCTCTGCTAAAAATTCGACGATATATAGAATAACAAGTGGAGAGGCATGAACTGATTGATTTTAAAAAATTAGAGCTCTCTATTACTTTCACGATCATATTAGGAATGTACTGGGTATTTTACAATACGATCAAACATTTTACTTGACAAATCGATCCCATGATGCCGTGCGTCTGCTCAGTAAGAGATCACAGATGACGTAAATTGTGGTAAGAACAAGAAAGTGGCACACCAGTTGCAGCAATAGATCATAGGTATGAACCAATCAAAAGAAGTGTACAGTTTTGTTGCAAAAGCCCAAATGCGAAATCGTTCGATAAGTACAAGCGGTATCTTAAAAGTACATTACCTGAGACAAGAACACCCAAGCCTGGCAATTCCTTCCACAGGTTGGGAAACACACTCCAACAGTAGATCCAAAGTTTGTTTAATCATACCAGGAACACACTCAGCAGCTCCTAAAATACATAAGCAATACTGGATTTGAATAGACTATTGGAACGGTAATTTTCGCTGGTTACAGTAAGATTTTGAAAATTCGGGTTACTGAACTGAGAGCATTGGTTTTAGAAAAATAGAATTCAGGAGATGAAAAATAGTTGGGTTTTTTTCTCAAACGTTTTAAAGTGATAGCTAAAGCATACCTTTAGTCTCTGTCATTTTTAGAACTCTTTACTGCACCGTGCGAGGTGCTCAATTTGCGTCCTATAAGTGAGGTTAGGTTGTGCCGGGTTAAATTTCACAAAGGTGCAGCTAGCCAACTGAGCCCTTTTCTTCTCCTAAGTCATCACGTGTTCTGAATTTGTTTGCTACAGTATTTGCTATAACAACTTTAATTAGGTTACCTTGGACGCTTAAGAATTGACCAAGCTCCTCCACCACAAGTTCAGTCACGAGACCGCATGCTTGCTTGAAATTTGCCGCTGTATTCTCCCAATAGCTTCCATCCCTGTTTCCTCGCTCAACCCAGGACTCAAGCACTGGGAGTAGGAGATTCGTGACTACATAGATAGAGAAGTGAGGGCCTGGTACTGTGGTGATCGAGCGCAAAATATCAAACAAGACTTCTAAAGTTTGGGGCTGAAATTTACAGGGGCATTGAGCGACTACCTTAGTGAGCCCCTCTAATAATAGGAACCACACGCGCAGAACTCCAGTGTCGTCGATTGAAACAATTGAAGCCGCCGACGTCATAGTTGGGATTGGATTCTTTTCTTTCCGGTTGTTAGAATCGTTTTGTTTTATAGGACTTAGAGAAGGACTGGGAGTGCCTGGAAATTCCGAAGAATATTCCACCAAACGAATTGCGTGTGATCCATGGAAGACTAAACTCGAAGGCATTATATAAATGGAAGCCAACTTCTTTGACATGTTCAGCAGGAATTCCAAAGCTGGAGGGCACATCTCGTTGACTATCTCTGAGTCACTCTTCCCGTTGTTATCGGAATCACTTCGGCCACCTTCATAGTTGCCATCGACTTCCGAACCACGTACGAGCAGGAGAAGTATTTGGATACACTGCACGGCAGCGGATGCGAACACCGACGAGTTCTTGTTTGTTAAGAAAGCCGAGAGAATGTCAAGGATTTGATGATGCTTGCGTTCTGTGTTTGAGTCGTTCGAAGCCTTACAAGAAACTTCTGGCATCTTCCTCAAGGAAGAAAATATTGGCCTCCAACCAGACTTAATGCTGGTCATATGAGTTTCCACCAGTTGAGAAAGGGTTGCTAATATCTGGCGAGAATAAAAAAATTCTTTAGATATTTGGATTTAAATTCGACAAACTGTGGTTTATGCATCTGTTTAGAGCAAAAATAATGTAACCATTACACAAGTAAGAGCAATTTTCAATTAAGTATCGAGAGCAACCCGGCATAGCTTTAGTTTTACTCAACTTTGCTCTGTGATTGATCCAAAAAATTCACGCCATTCTCGCAACCAATCAGAAGCAAATCTTAAAACAATCCCGACTTTTTCATTCGCGTTTTCCCGCAGTTTGCTTGTTTTCACTTTGAAGTCTCATTGGCTAATGACAACGTAAACCGTTGTTCTGATTGATCGTTGAAATTAATTTTGTTTACTCAATTAAAAACTGCTCATACTTACTTGTTCTTGATCGTCTAAACTGCATGACTTCGAAGACAGGATGCCGTCAAATGGTCTCAAAAGGGACTCGTGGAACCAGAAATGAGGGAGTTCAGTGCGGTTGCTCAAAAGCTCCGTCATGATGTCATGAAGAGAAGTAATTGCAAGCTTGGAAATGTGCCTGTCCTTGTGAGTCGCTGCCTGTAGAGATGAACAATGAAAGTAAAGCGACAAACCGAAGGAAGCTTACAGTAATCCAGATCTTCAGTCAAACTAAAATTTTGTTGCGTTAGGGAGCTTGACGCGGTTTTAATATCATTAAGATACTTAGGAAAATTCTTCCCGCAGTTAAGGATCGGATACTAGTCTATTGCAGTAGATGCATGGGGGCTATACTTACCTAAAGAGAAAATACCATGACCTCACCAAGATACTATTAAAGAATTAACACAATCCGGAGTCCAGCTCATAGAAACTTAACCTTCTGCATCCTGACGAGTGACTTGTTTCAGTATCTTGAGTGTTACAAATGGAACGTTTTTGAGAAATGATATCATATTCTTAATAATTAAAGAGCAGTACGTAACCAAATTGATACATGCACACCATGTTATTCACAAAGAAGTGGGATACATGCAATAATATATTTTCGTGGTAAAGAGAGTAATTTGTTTCGTCGCGACAGCAAAACTACGCTTTCTTCCACTCGACCCCCCTTTCCAAGCATACACAGTGTTTGAAATATTCAAAACTAGGCAAAAAAGATAAAAAAACAACAACAACAACAACAACAACCTAGTGGTCATTCGGCCATTCTCCTATTTTTGCGCACTAACCTCCTCAAAATGGGGTGCTATCACCGCCCATGCTCTCATAAGATGCAACAGTGGTCTGCTGGTATTGCGGGCGCTCCTGAGTATTACATCCGCCAGTCGATACAGATGAAGAGTTGTGCTCAAAGATGGCGATTGGCCATTCGAAGCAACGGGTGCTCCCCCTGCGGGTGAATTTGAACTTTTTTCCACTACTGAACCAAACAGCTGAGTCTTGGAAGCAGAGACCAAAGCTTCTAGGAAAGACAAAAGCCCTTCTAGGTGCAACGTATTGGCGGCGTGCTCAAAAAGACGATCTACCGCGGCTGAGAGAGCGTAAATGGCGCGGGAGGCGTCCGCGGGAGTTAGCAGTCCGCCGTTGGAGGGTGCGTGTTCCGAACCGTTTTCGGAACTTTGTGGAATAACACTAGAACCATTCGGAGAGAGTTCTCCGGAGAGATAGTCTGAAATGCTTGAAGATTCTGACATGGGCGAGGGTATGTCGGGGTTTATTCGGAGAGAGTTCGGCGGAATTGTGTGGGACGAAAAGTCTCCAATGCCGTTACTGAAATGCATGCGTTCCAGTTGCGATATGTACGTACAGCATCTATTGAAACAAAGCTGAGGTTAATTCTATTTGTTTATGTGCAATAATCATCCATTGCTAATGACAGATGTTATCTGCGTTGTCAAAAATAAGCTATTGGAACAAGAATTGAAAGGGTGTGTGTTATTGTTGGTCTTAAATTGTAAACGTTTCCAGAAACGCCTTGCAAAAGGATTAAAGCATTGTGAGAGTTTCTCAAAGTGTTTTCAAGTACCTGAACACGTGTTTCCAACACTTTGGCGCATGACTGCCCAGTTCTACTCCAACAGCCAGCAGTCCATCCATACTTAAGACATGCGCGGCGTGTAGCTTGATAGTTCCTGGTGAAGAATGTGACCTTGTTCTTTTTGCTTCCAGACCCTCTCCTCCACAAGAGGCATTTGCTAACTGGGCTAGAACCAGTTCACAACGGGTTTGGATTCCCAGAGTGCAGCACAGACGTGCTGCACGGCGCAGGCCATCCAGGCTGAGGCAGATGGTGTCCCTCTCACGATTTAGATCCCTCTTGGATTCACCTCCAAGCATTGCGGCAACGCTATTTGCAGTACCTACGATTTTAACACGGAAAGGTTGTACATTTATATATTTGCATTTGTAGTAGCTTGGTAAACTGACGCTTTACTCTGTTTCCATGACAGCATCATTTATTATTCACTTCTTATATCACTCTTTCTCCAAGATTAGATTGAAATCGATCAGTTTGAATCCTTCAAGAAAGGTTTTAGTTTCTTATTCAACGTTATTAAGTAATTCCCCAAACACAATGACAGCAATAACGACTTTCAATATCAAATCATCACTACTGTGGTTGAATAGAAGTTCAATTTTCCTTGTTTACCACTGTGGAAGGACCATATAGAATACTGTCACTGGAATATAGCTATATCTCTTTGCCACTGGGAAAGAGGTTTGAGGGAAAAAAAACTGGCACAGGACACTGGCTTTGAATGTGAGCTTCGTAACTCGCACCTCAACACCTCCAAACTATCAACTACAACTTGTGTCTAGTTATGTGTTTTTCTTTTAAACGGAAAGGTCATGCGTGTTATACATGACCCTCTGGCTTGGATGTAAGGGCAACTTTGTCCCACGTCATGATATTAATAAACTGATTCGATTGATTAATTCATTGATGATTGAAGGATGCAGGTCACAAACCTGAGGTGGAAGTCTCTAAAGGTGCTGACAGAATCTCCAACACTGAGTCCCACGTAGCCAGCAGCAGTCTCCGAGCAAATTTCATCCCTTCTCTCTTGGCAGGCGGCAGGGTGCTTGGGTTCTTGTGGTGAAGGAGGGGACTGTCTTCCTCTTCAGACAACATGTTGTCATTTAGCGTGTTGATCAAAGCACGGTTGCCATCCGGTGAATCCAGTGTGAAACCGGCTTTTCCTAATATGTTATAGGTGGTAACCAGGCGGTACAGCTCAGCCAGCCAGACCGAGGAGAGACCGATAGGCATGCCGCTGTTCAGAATATTATCGATGAAGTCGTCCTTAAATGTCAAGAGAAAGTTGCAAGAATTAGCTCATTGAGTAGTTGTGGTACTTGATTGGTTCACCAAGACAAACAAAAATTCCTGAACTAAACGAACTTCCCTCTGTCTTGTCTTGCACCTTGGCCAACGCACACGGACGAAGACAAAATCCTCTAGTATCTTGAATCCCTCGTTCATCCCTCGGTCTCTTGAACCCTACCACCCCCCCCCCCCCTTTGTTGTTTGAGCCATATTTGGTTAATCACCAGAGAGAGGGGTGGGGGGGGGGAGAGAGTGAGGAGGTAGCATTAAATGGCTCCCTTTGTGCCTACACAAGCACATTTACTTTGAATTTATCTTTCTTTGTGTCCTTCGCAGCTATCTTCTTAAGCGATGCTTTCAAAATCCTAACAATTAGATCAAGTTGATGGTTCTATAGATCTGTGTAAATTTCCCACGTCTCGAAGAAGACATGGAATTTCACAGATTTATTCCTCAAAATGTAACTCTTTCTCGTCAACGTGAAAGCTGTTTCTGACGATTATTTTTCATGGAACCCTGAAACTGAAGGAATCCTGCAAGCATTAAGAATATGGCTGTTTTCTTTCTTACCTGTGCTAATCCTGGCGTTGGTTGCTTCTTCTGATAGTAACCACTCTTTAACAATTTTAAATTCAGTGTCAACGTAGCGTATACGGTAACATAAACACCATCTGCGTTAAGAATAGGAAAACTAGGATCCGAAGTCGCTCCTTCTCCCGACTTTTCATCGACCAAATCCGATCGTCCACGAAGTGTACCGAAGTTTGGAACGTTCTTTCGCTTGAGTGCCATGCAGGTAACCGCTTCGCAGACATCGGAAGCGAATTGCTGCAAGGCCTCGTCAACAGCTGCTGGATCAGACAGACCTAACACAGATGGAAGAATGCCAAGCAAACAACGAGCGAAGTTCCGTGCACCTTCTTTCTCGTTTTCCTCAACACTCTTCTTGACATCTCTTACTTTCTTTTTATCCGGTGACTTGACCGACGAGGAGTTTTCGTTTCCTTTCTTAACATAAACACCGTTGATTTTTACGCCTTGTGATGAATTTTTCTTGAGCGTGTTAGTGGTCGACGGATTAGGTTCGTCTATACTCTGGCTTTTTAGTAGAATTCCCTTCGGCTTATCACCGTTGCCATTCTGTAGTCTACGATCGTATTCCGAAGTCGAACGAGTTCTCCGAAGTGTCGGCCGAGAGCCTTTTGTTGGCGATCGGTCTTTTTCTCTTTCTCTCTCCTCCCTCAAAGCCTTTTCTCTTGCTTCTATTTTATTTGCTTTGGATTCAACATATTTTCTGTGTGTCGGTGATGTTTGTTCCAAGGGTTTTCTGTTCATTGGCTCGACTGTTTTCCCATCATTTGATAAACGCCTTAGGCCGGGCTTAGCATTGAATGACGGATCACTGGAAGACTGCGTGCGTGGCCTCGGTATCCCACCTCTAATGTTACGTTTTTGTTGACTGCTTTTTCTTTTCTCATTATCAGCTGAAGAAATTTCAAAGTTGTCAGTAGTAAGCGCCGCCCAAGAATTTGATTTTCTCAAGGGAAACCGCTGTAAATTAGAAGTGGAACTCTTACTAACTGAAATTTCATTGTCAGAGAAGCATCTTCGTAAAGCAAACTTGCCCACTCTTATAGAGCTGTTTTGCGCATCTGATGCCAAAAGGTTTGTTTTTCTTTCCTGCAGTGCGCCATTATCTGAACCAGCGCGTTCCCGTTGATGCGCATGCCCATTCATGGTTCGTTTTTGCACGGTCGGTTTCTGTCGCGTTTTACTATCAAAAGATGAGGATCGTTTCACAATTGTGCGCATGTTACCTTGGGGACTGGAACCAACTCTTTTAGGGAGGCTGCTTTTACGAGGAATCCCTGATCGCGATGCATTACTAAACCGTGAGTTTTTGATATTCTCGAATTCGTGTGTTTCAAACATGGCGATTTCGTCTTCGGAGGCGAAGTGGACGCTCTTAGGAGTAAGGGGTCTGATTTCAGGTTCTTCATCTGAAACTTAGGAAATTTAAGCTTATTTGTTAACATGTAATATTTTACGTCTTCAGCTGCCCTCAGATTAGAGATGAAATCATACACGAGCGTGCTGTGTATGACATCCTATCAGAGGCACCTCCTCCAACCCCATTCTCCTCCACAGCCGTTGTCATACACATCGTCTCGCAAAGCGTTTTCGATTGTGTCGAGACCAAACAACGGCTGTCAAGGAGACTACTGATCGAGCTCCCAAATACATGAAAGAGACCAGACTACCGCACTTAGAACTGTTTCCTTCGGTTTTCTTTCGAACAGGATGTAATGTTCGAGCAGAACTGTTTTCATTGGTTTTCCTTCGAACAGGATGCGAATTCGTGTTTCTCAACTTTGATTTGATTTAAATTTTAAATTGTTGAACATCAATGATTATGCTAACCCTGGATAAACCTAGCCATTTTTTCGAATATCTCGGCCGAAATGTAAAGAAATGTCCTGAAATTAGAAAAAAAAAACCTCTCAAGTGGCTCACCATCATTCCTGAGTTCTCCATCCGTAAGGCTGTCCCAGGCCCCTCCGTTTTCCTCAAACCGCTCGGTTAGAGATTCGATATCCCCGTCCGGAGATCTCTGGGAATTAATTTCCCATCGGTTACCACGTCTATAGGCACTCCTTTCTCCATTTACTTTTCCATTAAGAGAATTTCCTGTTTCCCGTGCAGAAGCAGCATTATCGTATTGCTCCTTGAGCAACTCCCAATTATCAGTTTCTTTCATTTTACTTAAAAATTCAATGTGTTCATCACTCAAGCCTCGTCCTTGACTCAAGTCCTCTAAGGACCCCAGCAACGCTACCACGCATGCTACACTACAGCTGGCCACTGTACTGTCGGTGCAGCGAGCGGATTCCACAATGCCATCCATTAAACTAAGAAAAAATTGAATACATTGCTTAGCGTTTTCTTTGAAAGAAGTTAATCTTTCTTAGTAATCATGAATAAACTATCATTCCCAATTTCATTCACCCTGGAGAGAGTGGATAAAGAGCCAATTTACGTGTCACGGTAAAACGGCTAATTTAGTCCATGAATGTACTGATTTGTCACAAGAGGCTTAGCATGGATTGTTCGAGTGCATAAATTAGATTGCCTCAACCGTTAAAAGACAACGATCATCTGCTTGTTTCCCTTTATCATTTGAAGCTCGAAAGCTATAGCTGCACAAAATTTCCCCCAGTGTTAACAGTAATGATGCTAAAAGAAACCAAATAAATTGACATTTAGCAGTGGCACCCGTAAGAAGTAGCTGTTGGTCCACTTTTTTTCCATGCCCAAATTAGAATTTGGATTTTAAACGTTAACGTTTGTTTTCAATCTCTGATCTCAAATGAAACATTGTTCTTTGGAATAATCAGAAATTGCTCTATCAAACACTTACAGTCGCAGCAAATCCAGTTCCGTTTTCTTCTGCTCAGTCGGAGAGTCTGGTGACGGGGGATTGTCTTTGTCGATAATCGTTGGACCAGCGGCATCCAGCAGCCGTTGAGGACTGGAAAGGAACTGGAGATGAAAAGGAAATTAGATTTGATATTCAAAAATATCGTAGTACCTTCACATTTGCTACGCGCAAGTGAACTAAGAGGGGAATGGTAGGGGGAGAATGGTTCGTCTCGAGACTGAATAAATTATGTGCCGCTCGCGCTTTGAGACTGATCACACTTGTGACTAGCAGGATCCAAGAACCTTTGCGGCTTCTTCATCTCAAGGACATGATGCGAATTGATATGAGAAAAGAGGAAAAATTAATTAACTCTTGAACTCCCAAGATCTCATTAGTAATTCTCCTTACTGTCTGCCATACAGTTCTTGTGATGTTAGGTTGGAGAATTTGGTATTGAATCAACTTTTAATCCCCTAACAGATATTTTTCCACACTCTCACCACCAGTCTGCTTGATATTTTATTGATATTGTAAGGAGAAATTCTGTCTTGGTCACTTATGGGAATTAAAGGGTTAAAGGGACGAGGATTTTTTTTTTAGGAAGGGTCTGTTCCATTAGGGTTAACGCAAAACCAATCTTCACTTAATAGCCCGCATGCTCGAGGCGGCACACATATGACGTATGTCCTCTTCTTAAATTGTCAACTTTACCATAATAGCCAGGTATGATCTCACAAACTAATTCACTTTACCTCCTTCAATGCTTTCAGTGCCTCCGCTCTCTGCTGAGCTGGAGGATACAGAATGATGCGATGAAACAGCGACTCCAACACAGGCCTCATGGCGGCTAAAGGACCCACAAGGCGTAGGAGCTCTGTGGCTATGTTGTAAATGGTCCTTGGTATGGGTCCTACAACCGACGACGACTTGGCAAAGTTCCCCGTTCCACGCCCTCCTCGGTTGATTTCCTCAGGGAAAGGAGTCACAGTTTTTGGTCTTTTGTTCAGGTCGATAAGAGGGCTCCCCAACAACTGAATCAGGGCGGGGCATAAGAGTTGCCTGAAACGTGAAGAAAAAATGTGTGAGACTTAAGTCAAGTAGGACGTATAGCAATCAGGAAAAAGATGCTATCCGTGCATGAGGTAGTACTTCACTCGAGAGAATTTGTGCTTCGGAATTTTAGCAGATATCCAATCACTTTTTCCCCTGCAATTGTCAATCACCCTTATCACTTGCTAGGTTCCTGTGAATGTGGCTGTGGTCCTGTGATCTAAATTTCGAATGAAATATTTTTTAAATAAGGTAAGGAAAGAATGTTTATTTGTCAGCATATAGTATTTATGAACTCACCAGATGACGTTTATAAACTCTTTTTCCTGTTGTAAGGCTGTGGATAGGCTGCTAAGCATAACCAAGATGGCTTCCAGGTACAATGGAATGGCCTGGCCGCCTTGCACCGGTAGACTATGGACAAAAAAAAGGATATAGGTCGGTACGTAATTGTATGTCTTACGATGTAGCCATTTTCAATGTGAATGACAATGTTTCGACTGCATACTACGCGAAATATTTTTCAGGCGATGAAGAAAAACTTGTTTGGTTGACAATCTCTGACGATATTTCTAAAGTAGCAAAGGAGACTCGAATTCCAAGTTGTGTTGAAATCGCCTTCAAGAGATTGAGGGCATCGGTCAAATGTGAGAAGAACACCCCAGTGGTTACAAAAATGTCAAAGATGAACCGACACCTGAAAAAAACACTGCTTTCGAGGTCTTTAAACGTCACCACCTCTGAGAATATTCTTTAGATTGTGCGACGGCCTTTAAAGATGAAAATAAACGAATCTTTTCGGGTGTTTTTGGAAGCTGTTTCCGCTATCATTTCACGATTTAGTGCCATTTTTAGATGTAAAACAAGGCCTTTTGTTATCAAAGGTAGTCTGCTTTGCTTTCTTGATACGTATAATTGTTTAAGTACGTACTTCTCTCCGTTTCTTAGTTAAGCAGCCCATTCAAGAAACCTGAAGCGCATTTTTTTATGCACAGCGTTATTTTCACGGATATTTAAAATCTTAAGGGCAATAAAAGGCGAAAAGATCGCGAAAAGAACCAAGATTTCTCGGTTACTTGATCACATCATTTTGGGCCACTCGTTAACTGTATTAAGTGTCTCATGGTGATATTTATAAGCTAGAATTCATCAGTGATGGAATATTCGATAAACTATCAACAACACGTGTCTTCAAGTATTATCTCCGTCAGTAATCCCATGCTGTGTAGGGCAAAACATGAAAGAACTGGATGAAATTCCTCATATAAGCCTTTTAACAAGACCCACGAGGTAATAAAAATGAAAATTTGTGCCTACTTTGTCAGTGCAACTGTTATATCCGCATTTTCACCGTTTTCTAACGAAAAAAATTTATCTGATGGTAATAACTTGAAACACGCACAAACGAAATAGTTTTAAAATATTGTTTTTGCTTCTTATTTGTGTTACGCCCAAATAATTTGTATGTAGACAAAACAACATGTAAAATAACTTGTTTTTTAGGAAGCTGTTGCAAACTGCTGCATTTTAAGACCAGAGTCGTGCGTTCAAAAACCACGAATCGTGCTATTTGAAGAGCTAAAATTTTAATGTTCTCTACGGGAGAATAACACTGGCTCTTTGTAGGGTGCATGGAGGACAAGTGATTTTCTTTTAAATTAGAAAGATTCTGTGCCAAAAAAAAACCAAATTAGGTTGGATAAATATTGGATGTTTTATTTCAAAGAGAACTAAAGAGGCAAGAAAAGTTTCATTAAAAATTTTTAATTTTCACTGCAGATTCTTTGACACGATGCAGTCTTACTTTAGAGATTCCGAAGCGAATATCGTAATTCCCAACTGTGATTTAAGAAACTTAGAAAAAAGATTAGAAAAATAGCTACTACAAATTTTACTTTGTATGCCAAGGGAAAATCGACTCTGTAGCCTAATTATGGTGCTTTTTGATTTTCATTTGAAAGTTCCCACACTTGACCTCTTTGCACTGATTTTAAGGGATATGAAACCGCATCACTTCTCTGGATATCATGGGGGTTAAAAGTATTTTGTTTGTTTTTGTGCAATTTTATTCGGGGATCAGTTCTTCTTGACCTGTAAAGGGAAAATCACCTTACCTAGGTCCTGCGGTCAGTCTGAAGCAAAAGTGTTTCAGTAACAGTACCACATCTTGGCTCAACAACTTGGCATGGTCCGTGGAAAAAAGATTCGTGTCTGCACGTAAAAAGTTAAAGATAAGCAGGTTACCCGGGTCCCTGTCGATTTACGCCAGCTCCAGCTAAAGACATGCGCAATTGAATAATTCTATAATTGTATATTATAAAATTATCATGACTTACGTTTGATGATCTTGGAGTCCGACGAGGAAGTTTTAGATGTCTAAAAAAGATTTATAAGACACTGTTATATGCATTCTATGTCCTCCTTCCAAATGGGATGTTACCCCACAACAGGAACCTCAGGATTTTCGCAGGTTACCTTGGGTTACCGTTTTCAGAAACTATTTATATTTCTGGGTAGAAAAAGTCACCGTGAGACTTAATTGTCTTGCCTAAGAACTTAGCTCAGTTACCCGGCCAGGGGTTGAACCCAGATCTCTAAATCCGAAGCCCAGTCTAGTTGAATAGTTACTAACCGCGGCACCTTTGCACCTTTCCACAGTTAGTTTAGTTTAACCGCCCTAAATTTCACCTGAGCATTCCATTCGGCTTTGGAATTGTCTCACTCAGTCCGGTCTACACACTACTGAAACGCAAACTTTGATGGCGATCAAAGCCTTACCAAAGGAGTTGCTATGCTGTCCTGCAGGCGATGACACACTGAGCTAAGCATCTGTGTTAGGGTAGCTCTGCAAGCTGTCTTGGTGGCGATTTGATGTGCACGGGTGTACGTCTCGATGCATATCTACGAATAGGGAGACATGAGTGAACCTGCGGTTTGGTTTAAGGTCGTGTAAGTATTGTACGCTAGAACTGTCCGTTTAAAAGTACAGACAAACCTTTTCGGAATACTTACAGTACAACATTAACGCTTTAACTCCCAAGATCTGACTGTTATTTCTATCCTCTAGCTGCTACATATTTCCTCGTATATTAGTTGTGAGAATTTTGCGTAAGATTAGGATAGCAACTTCTACCTGATAATTTGGAGTATTCTCATGACCTGTTTGCTGGATAATGTATGGATATTATAGGGAGAAGTTTCATGTTAATCACTTCTGGGAGTTAAAGGGCTAACACTTTACCTCAGCCAGTTTAATCAGGTATTCTCCGTGAACTTCACACGACGCGGAACAGGTTATGATCAGCAGCAGCTAATGAGGAATAACAACAGAATAAGCCCAAATCAAATGCATACTATCTGAAATAGGGAGGTTATTTTGGAAAAGGAAATGTCAACTTTTATTCGTTGTTAGATAAGCTTAACTCCAGTTGTGTTTTTCACATCGTAAGCGTTCCGTGATTTATGAACTAAATATATCAAATCAAATCTAACGCGCAGTATTTATTTGTCAAATCCTCTTGGACTCTTCACCGTTTCTTGTTCATTCCTCTGCATGCAGGTATGAAACTATTTTACTCTGACACTCCACTAACATACTGCGGAAACCATTTATGGTATAGATACGGACTGCAAGTGTCAGTTAGGAGCTTAATATATTCAGCGTAGGGGGTCGCATTTAGCGGCCAATCTGCATTTAACTACCGCTGCAAAACTTTTACACATCGTAAACTTTGGTGAGTATCTGTCTCAGAGCTCGCCGAGTTTCAGGTAAGAAAAATATAGGAAAATTCTTAGAGAGTTTACCTGAATCAGAAAACGTTGACTAACCTTCATAACTTCGACCTGGACTTCGTCTGCCAGTGTAGGAGTGGACGCCACTGTGGCAAGAAACTGAACCGGAAGCTGGCTTTCAGGGTCTTCTTCATTCTCCGAACGAAAGCGGTCATCAGAAATTAACTTCTGAAACGGGACCGTTGACAAACGAGTCAGAACAGTAGTCTTATAATCTATTACCAAGATCCGTCTCTTGCAGAACCCTAACGCTTCTGCCGTGGGAGATTGGAGTACAATTTCAAGGTAGTTGCCCCTTGATTTAAGACACTTCGCCGCCGCTTAGATTTCATTCGCATTTGCTTTTTCTGATGTTAAAAAGCAAATGCGAATAAAAATCTAAGCTAAAGGTTTGCGAGTTGGTCAAGGAATTCCCTATACTAATCGTTTTCGGTCACTTTATCATAGTAAAGTTCTATATAATCGTCCGGATGGAACAAATCGACCAAAATAATGCTCAAGTGATCGGGACGTTTAGAGAAATTTTCAATTGAGAAAAGCAATCCGTGACTGCTTTGGGTTTTCTAAACATCGCCATGGCATTGGTCCAGAAGACACGCGCCATCCTCTCAACCAATAAGATTCCAAACTAAAACCAACGCGTCTCAGTCGCTCGCGCTTCAGGATTGTTTTTACTTTTAATTCTCATTGGTTCCTTTTGATATTTTTCTTGCTTCTGATGGGCAGTTGTAATTACTCAATGGTTTACGATACTCAATAGCCTGTGAGCAGGCTCTCATTATAAGTACTTCGGTGCGAGCGTCTCTTTGACAGCGGGAAACTAAGGCGAGCCGGCGACAGGTTAGTGCCAGACCCCCGGCAAACCACTCCCCGACTCGTCTTGAATCTTCCCTATTGTTATTTGAATTTGTATTTTCAAACAAGAGGATAGCTTTCTCCATAGCAGAGAGCTTTTTGCGTAGCGCTATTTACATCGACCATCATGTTATCCTATTCGATATTATCGAGTATCAGCAGTTTTTCGTTCAACAAAGTTAAATGAAAATTAAATTTTGTATTGTTCTGTCATTGTTAGATAGGCAGAATCTATTGGATACATTCTGTCGTTGCCGTTTTGGTCTTAAATTTTGGTTCCATCTACAGCACTGTGTTAGAAATTGTTGCCTTTTGTTATTTTTTTTCTAAATCGACTTTCGAACTCCAGAAATACAGGTTCAAAGTACAGATAATAACACTACGATCCACTGGTGTTAAAAACCGGGTTATTTGGATCTTTCTCCTTTGACGAAATCCCTCTCATACCCATGGCGTGCGCTAAGATTTTCCTTTAACGGATATTATATTGAGTTGTAATTCCATTGTTTAGATTTGTGAGTTAGGAAAGTAGCTCTTGAACTAATTTGGTTGGCGTACAGTGGAACTAAACGGCGATTTCGATGAACAAAAGAACAAAGCTTTCGTCCTTGTTGGAGTTCACAGTAAACAGCAGGTTCTAAAACGACAGGAAAGCTTAATATCAATTTCGGTTCTGGTATCTTACAAGAAAACCTCGTAAAGTTTACTTTAATGATTGAATTCGACCAGGTTTGTTTTCATTCGACCTCTCTCACAGTGTACCACGCGCAGCGCGACTTTTGCAGGGCGAACAAGAATATCAAAAATCAAAACAACTAGCGACAGTTTTAATTTATCAATAAATTTCATAGATTCAACCAAAGTTGCTTTTTCTAAAGTCCATTTTTCCGTCAACCTTAGTAAATAAGAACTATTTGAAAGAGCATAACATGTCAATATAGCGACAGTTTACTGCTGATCTATTCCACGAGGACGTGATAAATTATTCATTTATGGAGTCAAAGCGAGGGGAGACGATGCATTTTTCTCAAAATTTGCCAGAGTTTATTTTACCTCAGGAGAAAATCATCAACACTTTGGCAAGAAAATGTAAATGGATATTTTTAATAAAAGGTTTATTTCGCAAAAGTCTCTTCTTGACTACAGCAAGTAATTAGCACGTATAAAAGTTATTTGCCTGTTTTAAAACGCGTCTTAAAAGCACTCCTGTACGGTGTCAAAAGCTAACAGAAGCTAACATCTAATGAAAACCCATTCAAAAAATTGCTCCCTTACCTGTCGAAGAAAAACTTTCTACTCTGAGAGTATAACTGTTAATTTCTTTTATATACGTAAAAAAGGACAGTTTAAAGGGAAGTTTAAAAATTATTAAAAATCAATTTACCCTCTTGCGAAGTAATTATAATTCTAGAAAAAGTGATCGCTGTAAAAAAGCTGTTTTAATGAACATTCTCTGCCTCGAAGATGACATTTTTTGTACTTATTCAGTAAGTACAAACGAAAAGTGATACAGACATAGAAAGAGTGTGTTGAATCAGAATTAATCAGCTGGTTAAATAGTTGCAGGAGAGTCTGTCGTTAATATGCAGTAAGATATTGTGTGGAGAATAGATTGAGAGGCCACGTCCTTTACGATAATTAGCTTCACATATTTCTGTGTCTACATTCGTATCGCAGTCACCGCTATTTTGTTATGGCAATTTATTGCTCACGAAAAGACGCCAAGCTTAGATATATCGGCCATTCTAATCAAGGCGCAATTTTTAATTCGCACGCAACTGATTAATATTCGAGATGTTATTTTGCTTTGAATAATTCGGCGTTGTGATCGTAATTAAAGTACTTTTTTTTACAGTATGGCGATTTCATTTTAGGAACGATTTGATTTTATCATCCGTAGAATTGCTTTGATTTTCAACTCCTTTCATAAAATTCGCTCATTAATTAATCAAGTCCATCCATCCATTGACCGTGCAAAATAAACGTTTCTACATAAATTGGCCCCGAAAAAAACTAAGCATCCACTAACCTGCAATCCATTTACAGCGTGTAGCGAAAACTTGCTCGACCTCGACTCTAGCGCCAGTTTGAGCGGTAGAAAACACTTTTCCCTGAGAAGAAAGAAGTCAATGATATTTACATGCAATTTGATCAAATAGTGGTATCCATTTCCTACCAGTTAAAGCCGTTTTATAGAAAAAAAAAACGTCTATTCTCTGGGACTTACCGAAGCTCATGGGGCTGGAGTTTACGTGTCCCATTTCGATTGATGAAAAGCGCATCTGAAAAATCCAAAAACTCAATAAATCAGCGAGTTTTTCGTAGCGAATCGTTGGCGACTTTCTTCAAATTGCACGTAGCTTACCCGTCGCCGAAATACACGCGTCTCGTAGGTTCTTTGCTTTACTCGACGTGGCGTCGTGCGCCAAACTAGACAACACTTCCTCCATGACTCTCTAACCCATTAGATAAACTACGAAGGGGGAAACATTCAGATCTGTGGTGATTATTCCCTCATAAACCGCAAAATCATCTCCTCAGAAGCCTTTGAAGTCACAATATTTTGATTGAGCAGGTCGTTAGCGCGTTCGACGAACACAATTTAAACAATGGAAAAGAGAAGGGCATAACCGATGCGCCGATTACGTGCGCAGTGGTGTGTGCAGATGAATGGCTTTATCTTTGGCACCTGTGTGATGTCCTATCAGTCACATCCTTGTAAGGAAAGTGCACTCATACCCGTAACTATGGAAAGTTGGTGCGGCTACGAGACTGTTGAGTGTACAACTTTGATATTTTTAGAAGCAAGTGTCCGAGTATCTTCCCTAAAGGATGCCCTGCTTCGAATCGCCCAGGATATATGAAATAGATTTCCAAACTGACCTCGTTTATTCGTCACCAACACAGCCGCGTGCCTGGAAAAACAGAGAAGTTTTGATCGATTGAACTAATTTGTAAAGCAAATTTTCTGATGGCACGGTGTCTAGATACACGTTTAATTTTGTATGCAAAACAAAGACAAGAGGAAAGATCTCATTACAACAAACGAGTGTCCATAAGGCATATCTCCGATAAAGTAAGCTCCCTCTAGATGGTCTGCTTAATCCCTCTTCAAGAACATGTTTGCATTAAATAAGTTTTTAATTTAGTGTCAAAAGTCATACAGGTTGCTTTAGTTTGGCCATTCTTCGCTTCATGATTGGTCTATAAAATTCGCGCCACCATCTCAACCAATCAGATGTAAAACTAAAACCAATGGCGACTTGGTCCCACACGTTTTCCCGCGCCTCAAGCAGTTTGCCTGTTTTTTGTTTTTGTTTTTTTTACTTTTAGTTCTAATTGCCTAGTGATGATTCTGAACTTTCATTAATTGGCCGTTGTAATTACTTTGGTTTTGGAAACCGCTTAGTACCTAACCCTGACAAAATTTTTCTTAGTTCCTATAATAGAGGAACAACTTTATGCCAATGGTTCACACATTGATTCCCTGGTAATTAAGTTTTTTAATTGTGTTTAGTTCGTGACCGTTGAAGACCTGTTTAGGAAGACTTCCACAAGAAAATTAATTCTAATTTTTTGAGTAAAAAAATTTTATCGAAGAACATATTTGCAAAAAAAGAAACAAAACGAAATACCCCACATTTACAACAAATGCAGATTATTCTGGATTGAACATCACATAATTTAGGAATATATAAATTTAATCATCGCAAGAAACTGTAAATTTCTGCAGAAAATGTGAATGGCACGATGCTTTTTTAACTCAGCCTTCATTAATTAATTATTAATTTATTTATTTATTATTAATTAATCCTTCATCAACCACTTAACTCTCATGAAGCAATTGTTCGTTCTCCTCTCTAGCTGTTATACATTTCCATGCAAACTGGTTACGAAAATTTGGCGTTAGATCAATGTAAGTATATACCTGTTTGCTGGTTAATATATGGGTAATATAGGGAAAAGTTACTTGCCAATCACTCCCAGAAGTTAAAGAGTTAACACAACTTAAATACTGGCTCATGCGATTTCAAGCAAATTAACAAAGCGGAAAATTAAATTAGATATTCTTCGTCCTCCTCCGATAAAAACCGACTGATTGTATATTTTGGCTCTAGAATAAACTTATCGCAGCTTTTTGCCTACATTAAAATTCACCAAAAAAAAACTTCTTGAGTAATCAAAGAAAAGCTAATTTTTTTTGTTACAGGATTTGCGCATTCCTTGCTTTATGGTTTACATGTACTCACCTTTGTTCAAGTCATATTCAACGTTAACTGCAAAGATAAAATGATGTAGTTACTATACATCATGTTGAAAACTCATCCTCATTGGAAAATTCTTAACATAATGAACATAATTTTGAATAAAGAAGGTCCGTTTGGAACAGTTGGTTTGGGCAGACTTCTCGCCATGGTGCTCCAAATTAATCGACTAAAATTTTCATAGCACTGCAATAGTACTATTTTTTCTATATATATTTTGTACGATATCGAGGTTTGCTGTAATTATAACCTCGAAATAATTTCAGAACTATCGCTAAAAGTTTTTGACCTCACGTTAGGTCGAACGTCTCCGAAAAAATAAAGAACATCATCATCAACAAAATCAATAGGAAAAGTTTCATCTTGATCTTAATCAGTTGATGATTTCTCAGTGTTTGCTGAAAGCTATGACTGAGCATCAACAACTGCATGTTACTTTCAAAATGCCGGCTTAAGTGATAAAACGTATATACACCATCAGAAAGATAGCTAATGTTTTGGATTCGATGAAAGATTTTTTAGTTGCTCAGTTCAAAGGTATAACACCTTTTTATAGGTCCAGAGTGACGTCATCTCCAAGCAGAACAAATGGTGCCCACTCATTGAATCTGTACCTCTTGGAATCTCTCATCCACTTCATGGTCTGTTGAAGAGCCTCACTGGCACTCAGTTTATCGCGCTTCAGATGTCCGTAGAAACGAATCATGAACTCTTTCGTGGCTCTGTCATCCACGGCCCACAGAGTAACCAGCACTGAGCGAGCTCCCGCTGCTAAAAAGGCGCGAGAGATACCCACAACTCCCTCTGATTTCATAATCTGTCCCCTACCACTGTGACAACAGCTGAGTACAACCAGCTTCGCTCGGTTACCAACTTTTGCGACATCTTCCATGGTAAGCATGAAGTCTTCCTTACTTGGAGTTCGTCTGGATGGAAAACTTGAGGCAAGAGCAATTTCCCCTCTTTCTGGATCACCATGGGCAGCAATGTGGATCAAACAGACATCTCGAATCCGTCGGAGAACCTGTTTTTTGGTGGCTTCATCTCCTACTGTAGCCGACACACCCAACAACTCTGCAATTTCCAGTGCTTCTCTTCTTGCTCCTGGCAATGACGATAACTTTGTTTGGGGGGGAACAGAGGGATTACCAACGATTAACGCCCCAGTTGCACTGTGATAGTCTTCAGGACTGTCCTGGATCATCCTCAGTGCTGTTAGTGATGGAATCAGACGGATTCGGAAGGTCTCTGACAAGAATTTGTCGTTGCCATCACATAATGCGCAAAATGGCACCATGAAATCCTCACCTTCTGGGATGATGATGATGTCTTGACGATGAACAAGATCAGCAACAGGGGCGAAAATATCATCATACCATTGGTGCAAGATAGTATCCTCCTTTCCATCCTCTTCCTCTTCCTCTTCCATGAGACGCTGCCTGCGTTTGTCTTTTTTTTCATGCGATGATTGTTTTAATCCATAGTATGCCGACAATGAGCGATCTTCACATTCAGGCACAGATTGTCCTCTCAGCAAACTCGTGAGCAAGTCAGTGGTGTCCTTTAACACTTTAGATTCCAACAACTTAAATTGAATTTCTCCACCCTTCAAAACCCAGAAATACTTTTCAAACCGATGCGTAGCCATGAAGAGGATCGTACTTCGGTTCTTGATGGAAAGTTCCCTGACAATGTTCGGAAATAATTCGTGCGAGTTGTTCCTTTGGATGCCATATTTCTTGGACAGTAAGTCGGCAAGAGCTCGAGCACGTCCACGCTCTACAGTACACAAAGCCTCAGCAAATTGTTTTTGGCTGATTCGAAGCGAACATAATTCGTAATAGCTAATGAAGGTTACGTTGTCCAAAGAAAGTTTATGTTCGTCTTGAAGTAGTTCGCGGTTCTTTTCAGCGCAAGTGATACTCTGTGAAAAGCAATCATGTGCCTTTTTTAGTTCTCCTTCCCTCTTATTAAAAATCCCTAGCAAGGTAAGAGCCTCTTGTTCTTTTCCTTTATCTCCAATTTTTCTCGTTATCTTGAGTGCCCTTTTCAGAAATTGTCTTGTTTTCTTCAGATTTCCAAACGTCGTGTGCACGTATCCAAGATTAATCAAAGCTGTCGCTTCGCCACGTTTATCTCCAATTTCTTGCATTAGAGAAATTCCTAAATTAAAGTTTTCAACAGATTCGGTATATCGACCACAACACATATAGCAGAACCCGAGTCCTGCGTAGATTGTGGCCTCGTTGCTTTTATCTCCAGTCTCTTTTGTTAAAGCAAGACCTTTCTTTAGATACATCTCTCCTTGTTCAGTGTTTCCTAAACAAACGAACACATCGCCAAGACCTTGGTAGGCATTTGATTCGACTCTCCTATCCCCAACCGCCTGACTGCATTTAATGGCTTCCTGATAACTTTTCATAGCTTCCTTTTTGTGGCCAATTGTGTTGTAAGACCTTCCCAGCGCAGCGAAGGCTCGACCCATTTCGAATCTACGTCCAGTTTCCACTAGGATATTTACCGCTTTAACCTGGTGTTTTATGGCATCAGCGAACTGACCGAGCGAAGTATAGCACAGACCAAGACCGTGGTGGGCTTTGCCTAGTGCTACTTTGTCTCCAAATTTTTTCATAATTTCATGAGTTTTTTTGAAATACTCAAGTGCTTCGCTGTATTTACCGATTGCATGATAAGTGGTGCCGATGTTGTTATAGGAAACACCCACATCGACTTCTTCTCCATGTTTAATCATCAACTCAAGTGACTTGAAATGGTATTTGAGAGCCTCGCCAAAATCATCCTTCTCTTGGTACATCATTCCCAGAGCTTGATACGAGTATCCTTCTTGTTTGCATTTGCTCATTTCTTTGAATAAGTCCAAGGACTTTCCTGGGCATCTGGTTGCTTCTGGATAATGAGCGAGGTGTTTGTGTCTGCTTCCAAGCATATCAAGTATCTGTCCTTCCATTTGTCTGTCACCAATCTCTCTGCAGATTTTCAACCCGTCATTGTAACAGTCGATGAATTTATCCGGCTTACCTAGATTGTAATAAGAATCACCCATTTCTATATAAGCTTCTATTTCTGCTCGTTTGTCCTCAGTTTCTTTGACAATTTGAAGAAGTTTTCGTAAAAAGAAAATCGACTGCACGTGTTGACCCTTAAAACGGTGCATTTTACTGATGCCTCTGTATGCTTTTACTTCCAAGTCTCTATTCTGAACTTCTTCGTTGATTTTTAAAAGTCTTTCGTAGCAATCCAATGCTTCCTTAAACTCATTTACACAACCGTAAGAAAGTGCTAATTTATAATGCAACAAAATTTCAGGGTCGCTACCATGTTCGACTTTACTTCCTTTCAACAAGACTTGGGCCTCCTTGTACATATCAATAGCGTTGTGGTAAAGATGACTGTTGAAAAGAAAGTCTGCTACCCTGCATGTGACGAGGAATTTCTCCATTTGGATTTCTCCGAATCTGTGGAGAAGGTAACAGAAAATTAGCCCTTCACCACACCGTGATTTCCTCAGCAGCATGAGAGTGTGACCATTTACGAGATAAAGTGAGTCCTACACGCCTTTTGATCGGTTCCTACTCATGTTCTATTAGAGGACAGATGCATGGAGGACGTCATTATTAATACATTTTTTTTTTATCAAATAAACGAAGCAAGTCAAAATGTAATAAGAACGTCAGTGACACACTTGGCTGCGCCTTGTTTGCCACTTTTATTTCTTACCACACGATTACGTCATCTGTGTTCTATTTCTTAGCAGATACACGGCAACATGGAATCGATTTGTCGACTTGTTAATCTAACAATGTTCACAGTAGCCAGCAGTTTATTGTCTAAACACTTAAAATGAAACACATGGGACTCCACCTCTTGTTTGTGAATAAGAGAGGACCTGGTTAAGAATTATTGCTCGTTTCTGAACATCAATCGTTTCCCTGTTTACCGTCTTTTATCTCCGTCACGAATATAGTAGTAGTCGTTTAGTAACCCTTTATTAAACCGAAACTAAAATATAGCAAGTCACAAGTGGATTATCTGATCATCTGCTTATCACTTTCTTTCCCATGATAGATGCGTTATTGACCAAGCGTGGGGTTAAGATGGCTGGATATTGGCCGAGCTCCACGAGACGAAGTCGAGGTCCACAAAAACGCAAAAAAAGGACGAGGCCAATACCCAGTTATCTTTATCGCACAAGCTTGGTCACTAAAGGATTTATTTTAGAGCAAAAAGGTTTCGCCTTATTAAGAATCAAGAACGACTTGTTATTTCGAGAGCCGGGATTCATGGCATATTGTGTTTGTGGCACATTAGACCACGATAATCGTTTATGTTCTCTTTGTTTTGACTGTCTTCTGCCACTTTTTTGCGACTCCATCGCCAACATTGTCCAAAAAATGTGAGCTTTGAAGGGCCGTTTTACGCAATGTTGAACTTGCGCGGGATCAAAGTGCGCAATCCCAAGTGGGCGAGATGGGCCCATCTGGCCTGCTCGGGTAGCCAATCAGAACGCAAGATTCGCCTCATATTGCCCACGGGCGCTGCTGGCGATATAGTAAATATAGGCATACATACGTCACGTCACATCACATCACGTATGCAAAGAGTCTTTGGTTTCAACTCCTGTCAAGTTTTTTTGAGACGTACTTGGTCAACATTTCTTCTCATGTGCAACTTTTTAAAATGTTATTTTTCAGACGTAGCTAAAAAGTGAATTCGAGAACTTGTTTCCGGAGCTTTGGTAAGGCAAGTTAAAGTGTATCTTCAATTGCCGACTGCAGACAACCCTGTCAAGTCACTCCCTTTTCGAACTTTTTTCCAGTGATACAGACATTGCAATTTTCTCGTAATACAATCATTGACAACAGGTGTAACGGGATAAATGGTTTAACACGAGGATTGCAGATACTATCTTCGATTTTATGCGACTTTAACATTTTTTCAGCGAGGGACAAATCAGTGACTCGTTATCAATAATATTTGCGACTGACGTTCTTCCACGCGTCAACTATATTCCTTAGCGAGACGAACAGCTTCCCGAAATTTCTCAGGTCTTTATGGATAATAATTCTCTGATGCAATACGAAATCCTATCCTATCACAAAGGTCATTTTTCCATGTCTCATTGTTTATTCCCTTTACTCATTGCAAAGATCATTAAAAAGTGGTACATTCACAGTACATTCACAAGGCACCGTAAATGACCAAAATGCCTCTCGCATGATCATGTCCCTCGACTGATTTTGGAAAGGTTAACAAAGGGGAGAGAGAGGCCAGGGAAAATAAATTGTTTATGAATGGAAAGGTTTTGAGCCTGAGGGCTGTCCATTTTACATAACATAGATTAAAAAGACTAACTCGATGAAATTGCAAATAGTTTTTGTAGGGCACTTCCTCTTTCCAGATCACCCTGCCCGAAGATGAAATACAGTTTCTCGCCAGCGATTGTTTGACCACTGATCAATTTAAAGCGATGCCTTGTCAGTTTTCGTATAAATCGGCTATTCTATGCTCTGTCAAGTAACGCCAGTTCTCAAAATGTCTATTGATTGAGGATAAGATGAACACTTACGAATCTCAACTAACAGAAATACGAACGGGCCAATTGCTCATAATGAAACATATTTGAATTTCATAAATAGATTGTTTCAATATTTCCTGATTCACGTTAAGGCTAAAGAAAAAGAGAGTATACATTTCAAAACAAGGACAAAGATTCCTCCTGATCACGAGCTACAATCCATCCTTGATGTTTTTGCCGACTTCTGGTTATTGGTCTGCTGCAATCGATTTTGAAACGTTAAAATACTGCAATGAGCAAATTTCGTCGCCTACATACCCTTCAGGACCTCTCAGATGTCAGAATTATGGAGTACTTGTGTTCTTATGATGTTAAACTCGGTAATCGTTGCGAGATTTGGTTAAATGTTTCCTTCAAGATAAAACATGAACCAGAAAGCTACGCGAAGATTCTTGATCATGACTTCTCAAACTCAGTAACAATGCATGAGGTATTTAACCAATTGTGTGGCCTCATTTGGGTCACATGGATGCCCCTTGATACCCGATAAAGAACAGATCCAAACACACGTGATTAGATATCTAAACACACGAGTTAGGTCAAGGTAGTTTAAACACTTTAACACTCTGCTCTAGACTAGGTTTCTCATATGTTAACAAGGCATCTGACCTATGTTCGGTCCTTTCTCGGAGGAGTTTTTCTTCAACGCCTGAATCGAACAACTTTGTTGCACAGTCAATTCTCAAAGAATGAGCTGTTTTCGGTGAAATTCCAACCTTGCACATGTTTGGCAAGATTCCATTCAGCGTGTTAATTCCGAAGTTGTGAACACATCAGTTTTCTGGTGTTTGGAAACCCTAATGAAACACTCGCCCTCGTTTATGAAATATTACATCACCGCTCACGTGATGCTTTGAGTTACACGTGTAACACAATACGTGTCGTTTACGTCACGTTTGTTCAGATCAACCGGTTTCGTCAGTAGAATTGCAGAACAAAAAAGCACGAGTATGACGTATTTGACAGTATGAATAAAGGGGTAAGTTTCTAAAGAAACTGTGGTGCTGCGTCGGTGGGAGAGTAAAGCAGGTAATTTAGTGTTAACAACTGGGTTGAAAACGTAAATTAGCCACCGTAAAGAGTAAAAAAGCTGACGTTTCGAGCGTTAGCCCTTCGTCAGAGCGATTCAACGAAGGGCTAACGCTCGAAACGTCAGCTTTTTTACTCTTTACGGTGGCTAATTTACGTTTTCAACCCAGTTGTTAACACTAAAGTATTTGACAGTACTCTGGATTAATCTGCTTTCCTTAAACTTCCAAATTCATGGCCACTTTCGTTTCTCTTTCCGGTCAGGCCTTTGCCAGATCGTGCAAAATTGCACGATGACGTAAACCTCTTCGGAAATGCTCGTATTACGTCCGATCGCTCTAAAATTCCGACTGTGGCGAGTAAACATTCTAAGCCAATCACATAGCAAATTTTAGCTCCAAACTATCAAAATTGACCTTCGGAGCCCTTTCCGGAAATCATTTTCGTACGACTTCAATCTGCGATAATGGCGTCTGGTGCGAAGCGCCAGAGATACAGCGTAGCTGAGGCTTTAGACATCATTTTTGACGATGGAAGTGAGCATGGTGGTATGTCTAGTGGTGAGGAATCTGAAGTAGACAGAAAACTGGAAAATCCTAGCGAAGAATCGAGGTAAGTAATCTATAAACATTCTTGCGATATTTAAATGGGTGACGCACGTGATGTTGAAACAGCGCAAAATTAAATTTACTTTTACTTTTCTCGCTCGAATCCTTGTTTTTTGCCTTGAGATAGACCTGTAGATGTATATTTGTGAATGTAAAGCAATATATATTGTGATCCAACATGACTTTGGAGCGACAGAGTAAATAATCTTCAATGGAATTTGACAACGCAACGACCTAAATTATCAGCCGATGACAGATCGATCGCATGACGCAGTGCGCGTCCGAACTAAATCAAAACAAATCCTTTATTTCAAAACGATAGTTGTATATAGATCGACCTGTATATTATCTTGTATGTTTTGTATGTTTTTTAGATGTGGTTCTACTTGTTACACGCTAAAAATTCTCAAAAAAAACAAATTATGCTCGAGAATGAGTGGAATGATATAAAATGACAGTTTCCGGTTTCACTTCTGAATTGTTTACTCTTGAAAATACTGGTGGTGCATTGCAAGTGAAAGGCTTTTGATATATGTTGCGCTTTATGTATTTTGAGGTTGATTATCTCATTTGTCCCTGTTTCAAGGCAAAATTTCAGAAGTCAAACAAAGAAATATAGTTCCAATGGTTGCACTGTAGACTTCAAGAGGGATTAGTAAATTTGGGCTCGGGGTGATGATAAGATAAGGTCAGACTAATTGGTCCGTATGTCAATCTTCAAACAAAGAACAATAGTTCCAATAGTTGCACTGTAGACTTCAAGAGGGATTAGTAAATTTGGGCATTTCACTTCTGAATTGTTTACTCTTGAAAATACTGGTGTTGCATTGCACGTGAAAGGCTTTTGATATATGTTGCACTTTATGTATTTTGAGGTTGATTATCTCATTTTTCCCTGTTTCAAGGCAAAATTTCAGAAGTCAAACAAAGAAATATAGTTCCAATGATTGCACTGTAGACTTCAAGAGGGATTAGTAAATTTGGGCTTGGGGTCATGATGAGGTCAGACTAATTAGTCAGTGTGTCAATCAGTGTTGACAAGATATGTGTAACACGTCTCAGATTTGTTATCTTTCAACCAATTTTTTATGGAGATGTTGCCCATATAACAAGGAACCTCTTAAGTTAATTTTTGCCTTATTACTTTGTATTATTTGGGTATCACTTAATTCACAGTTCAAATTTAGATGATATTTTATGCTAATTAATGTTAGTTTGAAAGCATTCAATGAGTTGTTTCCTTTTTCTTGGAGAGGAAACATGCATTTCAGGAAAGCTTATTTACTGCTGTTTCAAGTGAGGTGTAGCTTACTTCCCTTGTGTAAATACTTGGTGAGGAATAAATTTTTCAATAATCTGGGTCAGTTTTTATGGTTTTGGGGTACAGTTTGGAAAAAAATTCTAATTAATTCCATATTTGTTCTTTTTCAGCCAGAGTCTCTGGATGTCTTGCCCATAAGATAAGGAATATTTTATCTTCGAAATGTTTCCTTTTTTACTCCAATCCATTCAGGCTCAGGCTGTTTCAAAGTCAAAAGTTGTACAATAATTTATGCAAATTGTATGCCATTTTCTTAGCATGATTTAAAATCCATGGATTTTTGGAGGCTAAATATATTTTTTCTGAAAAGCTAATTTTGTCCTCTTTCAAATGAGATATAGCACTAATCACTAGTGTAAATACTGTTGACAAAAAAAAATAAAAGAAAAAAGGTTGCCATCATTTGTCGTTTTTTGAAGTTTACACTAAAGAGTTAAGAATTTCATATTCTTGACCTCTTTGAGAATGATTCATTTCCTTGTTTCTGGTTATAAGACAAACATACTTTGAAAGGTTCGACGACGAAGTTATGATATGTTATGACATGTAGCACAATCTTTTTACTTGACACGATGTCCTAATGTTCTTAAAAGATATTTCGAATTGCCTTGTATTGTTTGAAACATCCCTATAGCTTACATTCGTTGAACCTCTCTTTCCTTTGAAATTCCCAGAGGGCAACACCCTTCAGGATAGCTATACACTAACAGTACAAATGAAAAAAGTAAAACGTTGAATGGCAAATGAAAATGTCGTTTTAGTGGGCCCTTGATTACTGATGCGAAATTGGTCCAAATTCAGTTTATAAGATTTTTCGTAGTAACTTTGTTTGTTTAACTTTACCTTTACTTTACTTTGAATGATTCATGTAGAAACGTACTATGTATGCTTTCGTCCATTGGCTTATACTCAGATGAACTGACTCATTGTACCGCTATTTTTTTCATCTCAATTATAGCGGAGCTCGCAGAGCGTAGTCCCATAATTATACGAAATAGTAGTAACCCACCAAGCCGAAAAAAATTTGGATGTACGACCGTACAAGGTGCTTCTTTTAACATGCGTGGTCAACTGTACCGCGGGCACGCCAGCGCCACGGCTTTGTCCAGTAGTCCAGTGGTCAGTGCACTAGGCTCCGAGTCGGACGACCCGGGTTCTAGTCCTGGCCGAGGCAAGGTGTTGTGCCCTTGAGACGTGCGGGAAAAAAATGCGAGCTCCGCTTTTAGGCTTGGCTAAATCTATATATTATTTTTACTCTAGCATCAATTTTATTGCAGACTCAGTTCATTCTCTTCCATCTTGATTGTAAAAACTGTCGGGCATTTTACAAGCTTTTTACACGACCTATTACACTTTTTTCTCTGATGCAAATTGTAACAACCCCAGGGAGTAGACAAACACAGTGGATATACTGGTAGTCAGGATACATTGTGTGCAAATCTTTCTCGCAATCTTCAGCTAGTTACAAAGGGCAAATACGATATGAGACGACTGTGAAACAGGCTGAACAGTATTATAAACAGTTTGATTTATTTCGTTCTTATTTATTCAAAAAGTTTTTTCGGTCAGCGGTCTTTATTACGTCACTAACACGCGTGGAAAATCACTAGGAAAATTATGTGCTTTCAATAAACGCCTATGTACTTTAAACAGTTTTGAAATGTAATTGAGTTTCTCGTATGATTGTATTGCTTCATCACAAGGACTGCTAGGTAGTAAATGCAGCGTGATGTCGGCCAAATTACTTAAATTGCTAGAAATGTTTTTAACCTATTTCTATAAAAAAAACTAAGTCCTTTAAAAAATTAAAATGGAAAATGTCACTTCTAGCATTCTTTGCCACAAAACGGTAATAGTCCTGAGCGAGCTATTTAAACAATTTTCTTACAACTTTGCGGATTACTGCATGCTACAAGACTATCCATATTTCTCAGCTACTTGGTTACAATTTACTAAATAGTAGAGTTCAATCAAAGTCATGACCAGTTGAAGGTTTCTCAGTGCTATCTGAACATTGTAATCTAAATATTCCTTAACTGAAACATCATCGAAGTCTTGAACAGTAGAAGGTTTCTCAGTGTTAGTTGAGTTTATAAATCTAAACATTTGCCGACTAAAACATCAGTATAAAAAAATTATTTAAGGCCATCGCCAAGGTACCCCATACATAAACATAAAAAACTATGAACCTCATAATCACTATTTTGTTGCTTACTACAACATTGTAACAGCTCTCATAAATCCAGATTGATGTCATCGTCAATCAGTCAAGTTTCAAACATAGAGCTGATAAGATCCATGTACGCGATCATTAGGATAGAAAAACTTGTGTACCCGATCAACGACTGCTTTGTGGCGCAGCTCAAAGGTATTACATCTTTCATAAGTCCAGAGTGACATCATCTCCGATCAAAACAAATGGTGCCCACTCATCGACTCTGTACCTCTTGGAGTCTCTCATCCACTTCATGGTCTGGTGAAGAGCACCACAGGCACTCAGTTTATCACACTTCAGATTTCCGTAGAAACGAATCATGAACTCTTTTGTGGCTCGGTCATCCACAGCCCAGAGGGTAACTAGCACTGAGCGAGCTCCCGCTGCCAAAAAGGCGCGAGAGATACCCACAACTCCCTCTGATGTCATGATATGTCCCTTACCACTGTGACAACAGTTTAGTACAACCAGCTTGGCTCGGATACCAACCTTTGCAACATCTTCCATGGTAAGCATGAAATCTTCCTTCTTTAGAAGAAGTCTAGATCTGACAGGAAAATTTGAGGCAAGAGCAATTTCTCCTCTTTCTGCATCACCGTGGGCAGCAATGTGAATCAAACTGACTTCCGGAATCCGTTGGAGGACCTGTTTCTTGGTGGCTTCTTCTCCTATTGTAGCTGACACGCCTAACAACTCTGCAATTTCTAATGCTTCTCTCCTGGCTCATAGCAATGATGGCAACTTTGTTCGTGGAGGAACGGAGGGATTACCCACGATCAACGCCCCAGTTGCACTGTGATAGTCTTCAGGACTGTCCTGGATCATCCTTAGTGCTGTTAGGGATGGAGTCAGGCGGAATCGGAAGGTCTCTGACAGGAATTTGTCGTTGTTATCACGTAATGCGCAAAATGGCACCATAAATAAATCGCCTTGCGGGACGATAACGACGTCTCTGCATTGAACAAGATCAGCAACAGGGGCGAAAAAATTATGATGCAGTACATAGAGACTTGAATCTTCCTTTTCTTCCTCATCTTCTTCTTCCAAGAGACGCTGCCCACTTTTTCCTTTAGTTTCTCTAGGAGGTGGTTGCATTCTATAATACGCTGATAATGAGCGATCTTCGCATACGACCCTCCGTTTATTTCGGGATAAATTCAAAGGAACTTCGATGCTGGTTTCTCGTACTTTAATGTTGGAAGACTGAAAGTGAATTTCTCCCCCCTGTAAAACCCAGAAATGCATTTTCTTATGATCTTTAAGAGGCTTGGCTATGAAGATGATCGTACTTTGGTTCTTTATGGAAGGATTGCTGATACTATCCAGATATAATTCGTGTGTATTGTTCCTTTGGATACCATATTTCTTTGACAGTAAGTCGCCAAGAGCTCGTGCACGTCCTCGCTCTGCTGCACACAACGCCTCAGAAAAATTCCTTTGACTTATCTGAAGCGAACATAGACCGTCATAGCTAGCAAAAGTAATGTTATCCAGGGAAAGTTTATGTTCGTCCTGAAATAGTTTGCGATTCTTTTCAGCACAGGTAATGCTTTCAGAAAAGCAATCATACGCCTTCTTTAACTCTCCATCCTCCAGGTAACAGGTCCCTAAGCAGTGGAGAGCCTCCTGTTCTTTTCCCTTGTCTCCAATTTTTCTTGTTTTCTTGAGGGCTTTCTCTTGAAGTTCCTTTGCTTCCTTCAGCTTTCCAAGAGCTTGGTATGTAGATCCAGCATTAATCAAGGCTCCTGCTAATTCACTTTCAGCTCCGATTTCTTGCATGATAGAAATTCCTATGTTAAAGTTGTCTAAAGATTCTTTGAATCGACCGCAAGACATGTAGTAGAAACCAAGGCCTGAGTAGGTCATGGCCTCTTGGATTTTATCCTCAGTCTCCTTTGTGATTTCAAGGGCTTTTTGTAAATATCCTTCCCCTTCATCACAGTTTGCTAGACAAACACCAATACCACGGAGGGCATTTGCTTCTATTTTCCTGTCCCCAGTGGTCTGACTACATTCAATGGCTTTCTGAAAACTATTCATCGCTTCCTTTTTGTTGCCGATTGCGATGTATAGGTTCCCGAGTAAAATGATGGAACGACCTATTTTGAACTTGGATTCAGTTTTTTCGAGGATTTTTACTGCTTGAAACTGGTGGTCGATGGCTTCTGCATACAGACCGAGCGAGGAATAACAAACACCAAGGCTGTGATGAATTATTCCTAATAATGTACTGTTTCTACATTTTCCCAAAATTTCAAGTGACCTTTTGAAATAGTCCAGTGCTTCATGGTTCTTGGAGATTGCATTATAAGTAGAGCCGATGTTACTGTAGGAAACACCTATATCCTCATCGTCACCGTATTCTTCTATCAGTTTTAGTGACTTGAAATGACATTCTAGTGCCTTGTCATACTCCCCCTTAGAGTGATAGGTCATTCCGAGACTTTGGTATAATTTGCCTTCTTCTTTGAATATGCCAGATTTATTATATATTTCTAGGGACTCTTCTAGACATCTGATTGCCTCTGGATAATGAGCAAGGTCTCTGTGTGCGTCGCCAAGCTCATGAAGTATTTGTCCTTCAAGTTTTTTGTCACCGATCTCTCTGCAAATTTCCAGTGCGTTATTTCGCCACACGATGGAAATATCCGGCTTCCACAGTTGGTCATAACAACGACCCATTACTTCATAGGCTTGTAGCTCCGACTTTTTATCCCCATTTTCTTTTGCAATTTCAAGTAGTCTTCTCGAAGCGAAAATCGCCAAAGCGGGTCGACGCATGAGAACGTGGGTAAAAATGATTCCTTTGCATGCTGTTACTTCCGAGTCGCTATTCCGGCCATATTCTTCGTTGATTTGCAGAGGTCGCTGGTTGCTTTCCAATGCTTGACTATAACGGCCATATTCTTCGTTGACTTCCAGAAATAGTAGCTCGCTATGCATTCCTCCTTGGAAAAAATATTCGGATATACATATTTCGGAAATATCATTTTCAGGGTCGCTACAATTTTCAACTTTACTTTCTCTCAACAGGACTTGGGCCTCTTCATGCATATCCATATCATTTCTGATTAGATTATTGTTGAACAAACAGTCTGCTAACGTGCAAGTTACGCGGAATTTCTCCATTTAGGATTGCTTCGTATCTCTGGAAAAGGTCAATGAATTAGCAAATTAGCTACTCACCACATAATGGATGGAACATAAAGAAGAGAGTATAACTATGTGTGCAATGTTCACAACGCTGAGAAGCTTATTGTTAATCAATGTTAGCAAGAAATTGTAAACTATATTCCCTTGATGTTAGTGGTATTTGTGAGCGAATGTTTGTACATTAAGCGGTCAATTATGGCATAAAATTGCGTTTTTAGTTTTTTCTTTATTACCCCTCTTCTTTGGAACCTGTGTTGCGTCAGCCTTCGAGTGAAAATTGCCATAAGGTTAGATTTTAAACAAATACCAACCTTGAAATTGAGAATCAGGTGCATGGAGTATGTATGGCACACTGAAACCACGTTCCCAGGGACTCCACTTCCTCTTGCGAATAGGGGAGAACCTGGTGAAGAGTTATTGTTTGTTATTGAATATCGGTCGTTTTCCGGTACAACTCCTTCTGTCTCCGGCGCGAGTGTAGGATCAAAGTCAACCATAGTTTCAAAGAGTTCGCAACCCTTCGTGAAATGAAACAGCTCGTGATTGTTTCCCCATAGAAATACACAATATGCTAATAACCAGCTGCAGGTGAATACATTCAAACAAACCTGCAACACTCCTCTCAGTACATAATCTTGTAGATAATGATGGAAAGAAAAGTCCACTTAAAGAAAAATGATCTAAAAGCTTGTCCGTAAATGCACAGTACTTTTTTCTGGCAGCATACTGTCAACTGGCCTTAGCATACGTAATTAAAAACGCACTTCCGCCCACCTCCGCCTTTCGCTTCAACAGCGAATGACATAACTTTCTATCGAGCTCGTAATTTTATTTCACAGATAGTGACAAGAGCCCATTATTTATTATATCAGGTAATGGGCTCCTGATAGTTAATAGTTATGTATACCAACCTCTGTCAACTCTCATTTAGTTGCACTCTTACAGCTTCATTTTAGTAAACGCGATGCTTTGCTATTTGAATCGAGTGATGTTAATATATTCTTGCCACCTGCCCTTTTGGCGATTCAGCCCGCTTACCTCTTGCATCGCAGTTACAGAAAATCGTACCGAAAAGATGGGAGAAGAATTGGTGCCGAAGGAATGTGCAAATGCGTAATAAAAAACATAAAGAGAAAAAGAAGGAAATGTTAACTATGGACGAGAAAAGACAATCGAGGAAGTGAAAATAATACTTTAATTTGGTACAGAAGTACTGTAAAATTTAAATCTATGTATCAAGCAATGTCAATTTCTTGAAACAGGATTGTTTATTTGATGGGCTTCATTTTACGTAGTTACAATTAGTATCCGAACGTTGCAGAGTAAAATCAACAAGGATACTGCACAGGCCGAAATCGTGTTCTCCTATCAAACTAATATTTAATTTGACAGGAGAACAATATATAACTATGAAGGGCAGAGAATAAAAGTGCGAACTACAAATGAATCAGCCTGGGTTTGCACCCAGTGTTAGAAGACAAAATCACAGATAAAATTAAATGCGAACAAACTCAAAACCCACTTTTCCACGGCGTGACATGCACATTTATTTCAGAACAAGTGTTTACATCTATATATACAAACAGAAGTTATTAGTAACTTAAGTGTACATGTAAAATGCAATAGCAAGTAAACTGGTCATTATTCACACAAGACAATTCAAATATCTATTTTGTCTGTCTCATTAAAAATAAAAACTAGATATGGAACCCTTAAAGACAAAACCTCAGAGAGCATTGTTTTGCACTCTAACAAAAGATGAAAAAAAGGCGTCCTTCTTATGCTGAACCGTAAAATGAGAAAAAGATATGGAAACTGCCACCAACTTCAAGTGACAGTGGTCTCTCCATGAACTTTACCAAATTCAGTCACAGTGACCAAGACTTTGGTGGAACAAGTTTTAGTTTTATTTACTCCTACACACTACCCTTGCGAACTGAATTCCCAGTTTTCTGGGAATTCCTTGGAATTCTCAAAAAATTCCCAACTATGCAAATAAGCTCTGATTTGAAAAGCTTGGAATTACTGGGAATTGCTGGGAAAGGAAGACTCCAGTTTTGTGAGGACTTGAAATTCCTAGGAATTCTCAGCTGTACAAACTACCTCTAATTTAAGAAGGGTGGAATTCTTGGGAATTACTGGGAACCGAATTTGAGGCATTTTAAATACCTTGAAGTCCAATTAAATTCCAAGAAATTCTCAATACCTTGAATGTGAAGGTTTTAAGACAAGGAGTAATTTTAGAGGCCTAAAACTTTGGCTCAATAAAAGGTATGCTACGCAAAATTTACCAAAATACATACATGTATATGTTTATAACTTAAAGATCATAAAATTTATTATTCAAACTAACTTTTAGTAAATCTTTACATTAATATGGATTTTCTCATGAAGCAGCAGTCAATTATGTTAGATGCAAATTGCCAATTAATCTAATGTACTCATATCACAGATTTGCTTTCAAACCTCAAAGGCCTCTTGGATTCCATGATCATAAAAGTTTTTATTGTGATGCAAAATGTCTTATGTTCACAGATGTGCCAAAATCATCAAACATCCATCAGCTTTTCCTTAGTACACAACTTCCACAATAATTACATTGTTATCTACACTTAAAGAACTTTGTTAGATGTAAATATAAGTTACTTCCCTAACCTACATTACTGGTTGCCTTTGTTAGGAGACCTTGGAACAGTCAAGCTCAGTTGCCTCAAACACAGTGTCAGAGACTTTTGTTCAGATCACTTTTAGTAAAAATTTCATACCTTAGACAAACAAATTCAACACCAAATTAATTCTTTCTTTTTTGAATGTTGTTACTTTTTTCTTTTTCCGTTTTTTGCTCTATTTTCGCGACTGATTGTTACTAATTTTTGTTGCTGTTTTTATTCTTACATAACATTTCTGTAAGTTTTCCAATACATATGGATCATCTGCACATTCCACAAACATTTGGCATGTGGACAAGACAGAGGTGGTCACTGTTCCCTTCAAGAAAAAACACCTCTTTAATGACTCCTTCAATTTGCTTTATTTGAAACTTTGATCTGAAAATATTTTTAAAACAAGACTTGTACATAGTTAGAAGTACAAACCGAGTTTTCTTTCCTAACTTAATTTCTAAAATGTCCTCCTGAAAAATATTACTTCTTTTTATTTTTGGTGCAAAATACAAATCCTTCTTTATAAACAAATAAGAAGTCACACCTCAATAACAACAGCTCTAAAGTTTACTTGTTGTTCTTCCCTAAGTCTGCTATCAACAAAATTGTTTCATACTTTGGGTCTGTTATAAAATTTTACTTTTAGTATAAAATGACAACCTTGTACCTTAGTTCTCTACACACCTTTCCAAGCTCGGGAACGCTTCGGACAGTGCATAACCATTTGTGGACCAGAATTCCAACGCACCTCTGTAATCGCATAAAGTTGCTTCTGTCCCTTGAACAAATGTTTCTCCTTAATGAGACGCACTTGACTCTGTTGGCACCATTGCTCTAAGTTCAGTGGAAACGACAGACTAAGGAATCGAGATGGCTGTGTTGGAACGTGTTACTGAACGCTTGTTATGGTCAAGCTTTGTTGATTTCGGTACTGGTATACTGGGATAATCTAAGCATCTCTTATACTTCCCATTGTGGTATTCTTCTCACATAAAAATGAGGGTAAAACACGATTTGTAATCACATTAAAAATTGTGATTGGCGTGTGTTATTTCTCACCTTTGCGATGAACACATCTCAAGGGGGTTTCGAGTCTTTGTTTCCTCGACAACTTTCGGCCACAAATCGTGCATTTCTAGTACGATCGATTCTTGACCATTATTTCGACATAGACTGAGCTCACATCATTATTTATATCATCGTCAGAACATGGATGTAAGGTATCTATCGTTCAAGAGGAGAGAACCGGTGAGGGAAGTTAAGAAAGGATTGTGCGCTTCTCTTGAGACTGCAATCAGGCAAGCCAGCGGATTCTCTTTGCTAGCCAATGACAATTCTCAAAAGATCCACGTGATCATGCCCGTGATCGGAAACAGAGAAGACTCCATTTGGCGCTCATCTTTGAAAGTACTCTTCAACGATTGATCGCATGTGTGTCAAGTTATTTCTTTTCTCAACTGTTTTGCTTAATGTAACATTTCTAAAGAATCTTCTTATTGTGGTTCAATGGGAAAACGAGAACGGCGTGAGTGTTTTAAATGAAAAGAGAGTCGTTGGCGCCGTGGAGTTAAAAGAAGGAACAACAGATGACATATCGACTGGTACAAACAAGGGTCGAGTAGCCATTTACAATGCTACGATTTTGAAAGTTTTTGGTGAGTAAAAATTGCGATATTCGTTACGTGATCAAAATCTTACCAAAGAATAGATATAACGGTTGGAATTAAGCTTATTTAACGCTCGGCGCAACCAAAACTCGAATAATTCTGAGAATCGAATTGGTCACCTGCATGCCGCAGTTTCTTAAGCTTACACTTTACAATGAAATAAATCTATCAGTAAGGTTTTTAAGATTACTTTAGTCACCTGGGAACATTTTAGATTCATAATACAAGCTGTGATTAAACAAAACTGATTACATAAAGAAGCCCTCCTTGATAAAAAAAATAATTTATTTAGCCCTTTTTTAGTAAAATGTGATCTTCCACGGGAAAATGTACACTAGCGGCTTTCCGTTTGCAAACGGCTTTCTGTTCACGAGCCGTTTGTCAGCCGTTCAGGAAAATTTGCATCCGTTTGAACGGCTTCGGTCATCCGTTCGACAGAAACATCAGCCCGTTCGAACGGCTTGCTCATCCGTTTGTCGAAAACATCAGCCCGTTCGAACGGCTTTATCATCCGTTCGATAGAAACATCAGCCTGTTCGAACGGCTTGATCATCCGTTTGTATAAAACATCAGCCCGTTCGAACGACTCGGACTATTTTCCGTCAAACGACTTGTATTATGCGTTTGGAAGGTTCAGGATTGGATAGTGTTGCGTTACCTGTCACACAGGTCTGTTTTATGCAAATGTCGTCAGATTGTATTACGTTAAAACCAGAAGTGGAATCGTGCGCGGAATAATTATATTTACCGCATCGCATTCATTGTCAAAAGAAAATATAAAGGGAACAGTTTGTCAACACGCGAAGCTGCTAGAAAAAAGTTGCAGTCGCGTTTTTTGTGCAATAAAGCGGCAATAAACACTCGACAGGAAAAAGACAAGTAATGACAACTTGACCTTCACGGGTTATTCGAGTTTTGCTTTTAATAGAAGACACTGAACTGTTCCAATTAATGCCCTTTTCCATAAAGCTATCTAAGGCATTGTCTGAGCTCATAATATGTATGTATATATATATATATATATATTTTTTTTTTTTTTCCAAGTTCAGATATTGAATCCAGATACAAAATGGATAGGCTTCTTATAGACAACTTAATTCGAGGCCAACAGAGAAAGCTGCGAGCTCAGGAAAAAAGGACAAACAGCAGCTAAGCCTGTAGTTTAGGACAACTTCATTCTAATTTATTGTCACAGTTACAACAAGATTTTAATTAAAAAATCAATTTTTTTTAACTGTAATTAACCCCTTCACTCTCAAGAGTGCTAAGTCAAAATTGAGGAGAAATCTGTGAGTTTCAATGTGCAGAATCAACAAAAACGAACAGTATAGCATGAAAGTGCTGCTTGACAGCTCACATTTGAATGTTCACACACAAGAGCTTTATCCAAAGGAGTTACAACTGCATTAAATCAAGTCAAAGCTTGAATCTGGGAGCAAAAGGGTTAAATACCATTTGTATCATCATCCAAAACTAAAATGATTCATTTGGAGACTAGCTTTTGACTGATAGTATTTATTGCAATAAATATAATTCAAGTTATTGTATTATGGAAAAGAATCAACAGATTTTATTCACAATTTGTGTCAAACCAAATTTAATGATTGATTAGGACTATTTTAAATGAATAGCTGTAATTGAGGATAATTCTTATGAAGTTTTCAAGAAAAGAAAAAGAAATCAAATTCCATCTTAATATTACTACATGTTGATTTTAAAATACAATCAAAAATATTCTACATGTAAACCTGAGTTAAGCATGTAAATAAATTTCATTGAATAATAGAATTTTTAGTTGGGATTTTTGAATTTTTAGTATTTCTTTCATGTTAGTTGCCTCAGATTTTTTGCTTTAAATTCCCAGTAATTCTTAAACATTCCTAGACATTCCTGAAAATTCCTAGGAATTTCTGGCAAGTTTTTTTATTTACAGTCTTTAGGGAAAGTTACTGATGCTCTGAGTTGGAATTCCTATAGGAATTACAAGTCCTGTTGGCTATTAACTTGGAATTTCTAGGGTTTTAGAACCAGAGTTGTTACAATTGGGAATTTCTAGGAATTCTCAGTCAGAATTTACTATGAAAATTCACATCTTTTATTCCTAGGAATTCCTAGAAAAAAACCTAGGAGTTCCAAAATCCATTTTGAAAGGGTAACCTTAAAATGCAACCTTTAAATCAAAAATACTGGTGCAGATCCTAATTGTTTGACAGAGTGGATGGTACACAAGCTTAACCAAAAAAAGATATTTTGACCATAACTTTCTAGAGGGTGATATTTTACTTGGATGATTGCTCCTGTATTCATCAATGACAATAATTATATTCAGAAATATCAGCTTTGAGTTCACAAGGGTTAACACAGCTTTAAGATTTTAAGTTGGAAAACAAAGAAAGCTGCTTAAAGCCATGGGCCAAACAAACTCAAAGGAAAACCTTCACCTATCAGAGCTCACTGTGGTCCTGATCACACTCAACCTTTTTGACCTTCCCCCCTTTGTTACCTCGTACTAAATACCAGTACACATACAATTTCACTACAATTCATCATGCTTGATATATAACAACCCAACTATGTCAGACAAATAGAGCAACTCACCATTACAAAAAAGAAAAAAAAAGATAACTAGTGTAAGTTTAGCAATAACAAATGGATTTTTTGAATTGGGTGTTTTCATGCATCAATAACCAGCTTCTGCTTCTCAATGGGAACCTTATGTTCCAAAGTTGGAGCTTCAAACTCCCCGTCATATGAAAACTTGTCCTCAAAGTCTTTGAGGTTGATTTTCTTGCCTGAGGCTGGTGGTTTGCAGTGGAACACCCACAAACAGCTGGTGAAGGTACCAATGCCAATAATAGCCACCACTGCAAAGACAGCTAAGCGGGCAGCAAATTGCAGCTTGTAGAGCTTTGAGTAAAGTCCATGTTTCAACTAGGATAGACATACAGCAAAACAGTGTTTACGAAACTACTGAATATTCCACAGGTTAGGCCTGGAAGCTAGTATAAACACACTTTTCAAATTCCAACTACAAAGGAACAGCACAATAAGCACTGTACTCTGCAGAGAGTACAATGCAGCTAACAGCACCAAATGTTGTGAACATAAATGTGAGGAATATTTTTTTTAGACATGGCATTCCTACCCTGAAATATTTTATGCTAATACCTTTTTGAAACTCTTACTGACAGATTTTCAAGGTTAACAACCCTGTCAAATAACAATAGCAATACAGCAATTTTCTCCCTGTCTGAGAGTATTTTTTTTGCTGACAAAATTAAGAAATGTAAAAGAAAACTTTTCAGAAAACCACACTGATGGCAATTACAAAATACGAATATAAACCCATGAGGATTGATAAATATACATCAAGGCAACACTGACAATATTAATTTTTGTCTCTTTCATGTTTATAATTTCTGACAGGATTTACTGAAAATTTTTATGTAAAAAAATATTTCCAAAAGTTAAATATGTTGGGTATGATGTTTTTAAGTAAATCTCTATTTCATATTTATATCAATGTGTGCTATTGACTGAAGACAGAGTTTACAATAAATTTTGAAGTAGGAAGATGTTTAATGAAAGGCAACTGTGTTGGGTATAACGTTTTACAGTGAATATATGTACTAGTAAATCCATACTGTAACCTTAGTAGCAACTCCAGCAAATGACTGAAGTAACCAGCAAAATTCCACAAATTCACTTGCAAAGTTTACTGAATGCTAGCCCCTATGTACATGCATATGCACATGCACTACCTTGTCTGAACAACTGTCTACTTTGCATGCATAAGAATCTTAAGATTTATGTTTTACAGTGTCAGTTTGCAAAGGATAGTCAGGAAGCTGAGCTGGTTTGGGTCTTGGGTTTGACTTGTTACTGTAAGTTGAGTGGTATGGCAAGTTGTCTAAAAGCAAATTAATAATAATTAAATAAAACGGTTGTATGAATGTATGCATGTATCTATCTATCTATCTATCTCTATCTATCTATCTATCTATCTATCTATATATATATATATATATATATATATATATATATGAATATATATGAATTACAACTCTGTAACAATTGCATGTTAAGGCCCCTAAGGAAGGCAAATGCCGAAACGCTTCGGGTCTTTAATAAAGCGTTGAAAACGGAAGCACATTCTCCATTGTGCAAATTATATATATATATATATATATATATATATATATATATATATATATATATATATATATATATGTATGTATGTATGTATATGTATACAGCTATTTCAATTTACGTCGTCGGATCAAAGCTTCAAGGGTACAGGACAAGACCGAAAGGCGGCTGCAACCTCATCCACTTGAAACCCCAACATTTCTTTCATCCAAATGGCTCGCCATCGGAGATCTTCGCTTTATGGATGAGGCATTGTTAATTTTGCTGATAATTATCCGACAACGTAAATTGAAATAGCTGTATATATATGTATATGTATATGTATATGTATATGTATATGTATATGTATATGTATATGTATATGTATATGTATATGTATATGTATATGTATATGTATATGTATATGTATATGTATATGTATATGTATATGTATATGTATATGTATATGTATATGTGTATATGTGTATATGTGTATATGTATATATATATATATATATATATATATATATATATATATATATATATATATATATATATACACACATGTACACATAGAAGATTTCAGTGTAAGTATATACCAGAGCTCATTATGGTTTGGTTAACACAAGCTAACTAAGAGCATTGTTATTCCTCCTTGTCTGTTTGAATTTACCAGACTACTGACACTTTCTATGGTTTACCTCCAAAATAACACATGCGGGATGTTGGGAGAAAAGTTTTTAAATCTCAAGCTGGAGGCGAGTAATTTAAAAGCTTTTCGAGTGTTCGTCTGAGTCGAGTGCATTGATCAGTAAGTAAGCACATGTTTTAGATCATGTCTACCACACATTACAAGAGAAAACAGTAAGCTTTGTCTGATTCTCACCAGGCTGCAGTAACAAAGTACTGCTGTGTAAACAGACTCTTTGATCAAGGCTAACATTAAACATGTGAATCACAAAGAAAATAATCATCCAAAATAGAAAATACAGCAAAAGCCACATGCAGCACTTACCATCAGGATATTTATGACTGTCTTTCTCCTGGGCATCTTGTGCACATCAGAATCTTTCAGCTCAATTATTGTGACCACACGCTTGCTAATCAATTCATTGATGGCAGGATCCAGTTTCAACACAAGCTGTCTCTTTGTCTCACTGCTTGGTTATCCACCTTCACAATTTCCTCCCGCACATGCAGCATTTTGAAAACTCTCTGCTCGTTTATCTGTTCTGACCCATTAACCAGCATTGACTAACCTGCAATCCATTTACATCATGGAGAGAAAACCTGCTTGATCTCAACTCTAGTGCCAGTCAGAGAAGAAATAAGACAGTGATATGTACGTGCAATTTGATGTAGTGGTGTCTATTTCCTACAGTTAGAGCAGTTTTATTAAAAAAAAAACTAGATGCATATTTGCATTCACTCAGTCTTTCTGTTGGAGAGAAAGTTTGTTTTTTGTACCTACGTTTGCCTAAGTTTCTTTATGCAATTATTGGTTCATCCTGTAAATGTTTTCTGTCTTGGTATGTCAGAGATGCAGGTTTCTCACATATGTATACAGAGAGTGGAAAACATCATTAGTTATTTAGTGTGAAGATCCTTTTCTGGGGTGGAGTGGGGAAGGTAGTGCCAGACATTATTGGCTATCATTTCAATACTTATTACTAGCCACTATCTCCTTTTTTTTCAGTTTTGACTTGATCAAAATATTTTTTGTGGGTTAAGGGGTTGAAGCAGGGTGAGTCATTTGCCAAATAGGCTGTCCTTTTATGTTTTCTTTTTCTAGGTTAACAGAAGATTCCAGGCTGAGATAGCTTTTAATTATAACAGCCCCAAGTGCTAGGGTGATTACACTTAACACACACAAGAACAACAATTGTTTATGTTTCTTATCACCAAGAGAAAACAAAATGTCACCACCAGAGCTTATTAGCAGATGAAGAATTAATTTTATGGGGTTGTTAGATTGGTTCTCACAGACCTGTGAAATATACTTTAGCATATCTTGCACTATTACCTTCCAATTTGTTTGTTTATATTTGGAGTTACAGGGCTAGTATACTTTTAGTTATTTCATTCTGATTTATTGGTTAGAGTGATTTCATTAAACCCAGAGAGTACTAATTAACTGTTGGTGTTTTGAGTGAGTTTCATTTTCTGTGAAAGAATAGGGTAACTAATAGTTAGTGGTGTGTTGTGAATCTTTCGTTTTCTTTTGTTCTATATCGACTACTACAAACTAAAGAGTCTCTTTTTTTTATTTCATGGGCCAATGAAAATTACTCTTAGCATGTAATAACTTAAATATGATTCATCCGCAGTACCCAGGCTTATTGAAATCACTCCAATCAAAACCACTATTTTCAATAGCCCTTGAATGAAAATTGACTATTTAGTTTGTTGCAGTTGATAATTAAAAAAAATTCAGAGTCTACCAATTACAGTAATTGCAAATTTTCGTTTGCATATGAAGATTGTCTAAGTGTTTTCATTCTGTATATAAGCACTGAGGAAAAAGACACTGTAAGATAAGAATAGTTTTAATGTGTTTTCATATAACTACATATCTACTAATTAAAATGATAATTATTTCAAGGGTTTAATGGTAGATATTATTATCCAACAAGAACAATAATAAAACTTTATTTGTGAGGTATAAGTTCATTTGCAGAGCTGTTCCCAAATGTGTTATTGTAAATCAAAGTGCACAAACTTATTGGAACACATTGTTGAACTGCGTTCCGTCTAAAAACTAACTCGTTACCTAGACTATATGGAGCTGCTATTGTTTTGGTTAGGTCAAAATATATTTGAGGACCAGGATTTTGTCTCTACTAAATTTATAGTTGCAATAACTTGCTGTGAGCCTCACTCATGCGAGAACACATCAGTTTGTTACAAGAAAAAAGCAATGTTAAATATTGACTGGCTCTATAGTAGTTAAACTTAAATGTCGTTTTTATTCAATAGTTTTCAGCATTTATATAGCAGTACAGCATGTTTCTTGCTGAAGGTTCACTCATAAATGTTCGCTCTTAAAGAGAGCTCTGACAAGGCTCGCGGACCGATCCGTTCCGAAAATGCTCGACATCTTTTATTGTGGGTCTACCGTGAACGCTGTGTGCATATGTTATATGCGTTTTCAGCGTATTATACACAGTATCTGTGCTGATTTTGCACCGCTAAAACTTCTCTTCTTCCGCCGTTACACCATACCATGTGCTCATCAGTGAAAACGTCGTGCATGCCTCTGAGTCAAAAAACGCCGCGCATGCGTCTGAGTCAAAAAGCGTCGTGCATGCGTGTGAATGACTTGACGGCGATTTGCAAATTAACGGAAGAAAGAACATAGCCGGAATTTCATCTTGGGCATTTCCTTTGGAAAGCCCGAGTAAAAACGTCTATTCCTTGGGACATACCTGAGCTCATGGGCTTCCTCCATGACTCTCTAACCCATTAGACAAACTACGCAGGGGGGACACATTCAGATCTGTGGTGATTATTCCATCGTAAACCGCAAAATAACCTTCTCAGAAACCTTTGAAGTCACAATATTTTGATTGAGCAGGTCGCTAGCGCATTCGACGAACACAATTTAAGTAACGGAAAAGAGAAGGGCGTAACCGATGCGCCGATCATGTGGGCAGTGGTGTTTGTAGATGAATGGCTTTATTTTTGGTACCTTTGTACTGTCCTATCAATCACATCCTTATAAGAAAAGCGCACACATACCTGTAATTATTGAAAGTTGGTGCTGCTACGAGACTGTTGTGCGTATGATATTTTTAGAAGTAAGTGTCCAAGTATCTTCCTGAAATGACGCGCCGCTTCGAATCGCCCGGGGTATATGAAATAGATTTCTAAACTGATCTCGTTTACTAGTCACCAACACAACCGTGTGCCAGGAAAAACAGAGAAGTTTTGCTCGACTGAACTAATTTGTAAAGCAAATTATCTGATACCACGCGTTGAGTTTTCCATCCAAAATAAAGATGAGAGGAAAGATTTCATTACATAAGACGAGTTTCCATTAAGCGTATCTGCGCTAAAGTAAGCTCCCTCCCTCTCTCACTCATGTATTCCAAGATGGTCCACGGGTGTGATAATCCCTCCTCATGAACACGTTTGCATTAAATCAGTTTTTAATTTAGTGTCAAAAGTAATAAAAGTCGCTCTAGTTTGGCTTCTCTTCGCTTCATGATTTGTCTATAAGATTCGCGCCACCGTTGCAACCAATGTAAAACTAGATCCAGTGGCAACTTGGTCCCACACGTTTTCCCGCGCCTCAAGCAGTTTGCCTGTTTTTTCTTTCCTACTTTTAGTTCTAATTGCCTTGTGATGATTCTAAACTTTGTTTCAATTGGCTGTTGGAATCACTTTGGTTTCGGAAGCGCTTAGTACCTAACCCTGGCAAAATTTTTCTAAGCTTCTATAGCAGAGGAACAACCTTATGCTAATGGTTCACACACTGATTCCCTGTTAAGTTTTTTAATTGTATTCAGGTCGTGAACACTGAAGACTTGTTTAGGAAGATCTCCACAAGAGAATTCATTTTCATTTTTTCCTTTGAGTAAGCACCTTTTTTTGAAGAACGTATCTGCGGCCTTACTGTGGCCTGTAAGCTAAAAAGGAAACGAAATACCCTACATTTAAAACAAATGCAGATTACCGTATTTACTCGTGTTTAAGTCGACCCCCCATTTTGAAGGTCAAATATTGAATTTTTCATCATATCTAGTCAAAGAAGTAAGACTCGAACAGTTAAAAGAGTTCGTCTCTAATTTCTGAAAGTGTATTGAAAACGCATGGAACTCGGTATTCTGGATTGGACATCGCATAATTTATTAATATATAAATATGATCATCGCAAGAAACTGTAAATTTCTCCAGAAGATGTGAATGAGACGATGCTTTTGTAGCTCAGCCGCAGGTATCCCTCATTAACCCCTTTACTCTCGTAAACCAATTGTTCGTTCTCCCCTCTAGCTGTTACATATTTCCATGCAAATTGGTTACGAGAATTTGGCTTTAGATCAATGTAACAACTCCCTCCTAATAAATCTGAGTATTCTCATTACTCGTTACCTGTTTGCTTGATAATGTATGGATAATATAGGGAGAAGTTGAGAGTCAATCACTCATGGGAGTTAAAGGGTTAAGATATCTCAACTACTGGCTCATGCGATTTCAGGCAAATAAGACGCCATTTGACAAAGCGAAAATCAAATAATATGGTAGATGTTCTTCGTCCTCCTCCAATAAAAACTGACTGATTGTGTATTTTGGCTTTATAATAAACTTATCGCAGTTTTCTGCCGACATCAAATTTACAAAAAAAAGCTACTTGAGTAATCAAAGAAAAGCTATATGTTTTTTTGTTGCAGGATTTGCGCATACCTTGCTTTATGGTTTACATGTACTCACTTTTGTTAAAATCATATTCAACGTTTACTGCAAAATTAAAAAGATGTATGGTTACAATATATCATGTTGAAAACTTATCCTCAAAAACATTTTACTTGGAAAATTCGTAACATAATTTTGAATAAAAAAGGTCCGTTTGGGACTATTGGTCAGAGCAGAGTTCTCGCGGCCATTGTACTCCAAATTTACGAAATTAAATATTCACAGCATCGCAATGGTACTACTTGTGCTATATATTTTGCACAATAACTAGGTTTGCTGTAATTATAACTTCGAAACAATTTCAGAACTATCGCTAGATGTTTTTGACCTCACGTTAGGTCCAACGTCTGCGAAAAAATGAAGAACATCACCATCAACAAAATCAATAGAAAAAGTTTCATCTTGGTCTTAGTAGGTTAATGATTTCTCGATGTTTGCTACTCGTTATAACTGAGAATCAACAACTGCATGTTACTTTCAGAATGCCGGCTGAAATGGTAAGACCTATATACACCATCAGTAGGATAGTTAAAGTTTTGGACCCGATGAAAGATCGTTTCTGTTAAGCAGTTCAAAGGTGTAACACCTTTTTATAAGTCCAGATTGACGTCATCTCCGAACAGAACAAATGGTGCCCACTCATTGACTCTGTATCTCTTGGAATCTCTCATCCACTTCATGGTCTGGTGAAGGGCCTCACTGGCACTCAGTTTATCGCGCTTAAGATATCCGTAGAAACGAATCATGAACTCTTTCGTGGCTCTGTCATCCACGGCCCACAGGGTAGCCAGCACTGAGCGAGCTCCCGCTGCCAAAAAGGCGCGAGAGATACCCACAACTCCCTCTGATTTCATAATCTGTCCCTTGCCACTGTGACAACAGCTGAGTACAACCAGCTTGGCTCGGGTACCAACTTTTGCGACGTCTTCCATGGTAAGCATGAAGTCATCCTTCCTTGGACTTCGTCTAGATGGAAAACTTGAGGCAAGAGCAATTTCCCCTCTTTCTGGATCACCGTGGGCAGCAATGTGGATCAAACTGACTTCCTGAATCCGCCAAGGGACCTGTTTCTTTGTGGCTTCATCTCCTACAGTAGCCGACACACCCAACAACTCTGCAATTTCCAGTGCTTCTCTTCTTGCTGCTGGTAATGATAGCAACTTTGTTTGTGGGGGAACAGAGGGATTACCAACGATCAACGCCCCAGTTGCACTGTGATAGTCTTCAGGACTGTCCTGGATCATCCTTAGTGCTGTCAGTGATGGAATTAGGCGGATTCGGAAGGTCTCGGACAGGAATTTGTCGTTGTTATCACATAATGCACAAAATGGCACCATAAAATCTTTACCCTCAGGGATAATGATGATGTCTTGACGATGAACAAGATCAGCAATAGGGGCGAAAAGATCATCATACCACTCATAGAGGTTAGTATCCACCTTTTCTTCCTCTTCCTCTTCGTCTTCTTCCACGAGACGCTGCTTGCTTTTGTCTTTTATTTCCTTAGATGATGATAATCCATAGTATGCCGACAATGAGCGATCTTCGCATTCAGGCACAGATTTTCCTCCTAGCAAACACGTGAGCAACTCTATGGCGTCCTTTGCCACTTTATATTTCAAAGACATAAACTTAATTTCCCCACCCTCCAAAACCCAGAAATATTTGTCAAACTGATGCGTAGCCATGAAGAGGATCGTACTTGGGTTCTTGATGGAAAGATTCCTGAGAATATTAAGATACATTTCGTGTGAATTGTGCCTTTGGATGCCATATTTCTTGGACAGCAAGTCGCCAAGAGCTCGAGCACGTCCGCGCTCTACAGTGCACAACGCCTCAGCAAAATGTCCTCGACTGATATGAAGCGAACATAATTCGTAATAGGTAGTGAAGGTTACGTTGTCCAAAGATAGTTTATGTTCATCTCGAAGTAGCTCTCGGTTCTTTTCGGCGCAAGTGATGCTCTGTGAAAAGCAATCACGTGCCTTCTTTACCTCTCCTTCCCACCTATTACAAATCCCTAGCAAGGTAAGAGCCTGTTGTTCTGCTCCTTTATCTCCGATTTGACGTGTAATTTGAAGTGCTTTTTGCAGAAATTGCCTTGCTTTCTTGAGTTTTCCAATTTTCTGATGTACGGATCCGAGATTTATCAAAGCTGTAGCTTCGCCGGGTTTATCTCCAATTTCTTGCATTAGAGAAATTCCTAACTTCAAGTTTTCAACAGATTCGGTATATCGACCACAACACATGTAGCAGAACCCGAGTCCTGCGTAGGTCTTGGCTTCGTTACTTTTATCTCTGGTCTCTTTTGCTAGAGCAAGAGATTTCTTTAGATACATCTCTCCGTTTTCAGTGTCTCCCAAACAAACGTACATATCGCCAAGACCATGGTAGACATTTGATTCTACTCTCTTATCCCCAACTGCCCGACCACATTGAATGGCCTCCTGAAAACTATTCATAGCTTCTCTTTTGTGGCCAATTGTGCTGTAAGACGTTCCCAGTACAGCGAGGGCTCGACCCTTTTCAAATTTGAGTCCAGTTTCCCCAAGGATTTTTACTGCTTCAACCTGGTGTTCGATAGCGTCTGCGAACTGACCGATCGAAGTATAGCACAGGCCAAGACCGTGGTGGGCTTTTCCTAGCGCTACTTTGTTCCCACATTTTTTCATAATTTCAAGAGTGTTTTTGAAATACTCAAGTGCTTCGCTGTGTTTACCGATTGCATTGTAAGTAGTACCAATGTTGTTATAGCAGACACCCACATCGACTTCTTCTCCATGTTTCATCATCAACTCCAAAGACTTGAAATGGTATTCGAGAGCTTTGCCAAAATCACCCTTCTCGTGGTAGGTCATGCCCAGAGCTTGATATGAGCCTCCCTTTTCTTTGCATTCGCCAATTTCTTCGAATAATTGCAAGGAATTTTTTAGGTATCTGATCGCTTCGGGGAAATTAGTGAGGTCTTTGTAGGTGTAACCAAGCGTACAAAGTATTTCTCCTTCCTTTCGTCTATCTCCGATCTCTCCACAGATTTTAAGTGCGTCCTTGTGACACTCGATGAATTTATCTCGCTTATTCAGATTGTAATAATTATAACCCATTGCTAAATAAGTCTCTATTACTGCTCGTTTGTCCTCAGTTTCTTTAGCAATTTGAAGAAGTTTTCGTAAAAAGAAAATCGACTGCGCGTGTTGACCCATAAAACTGTGCATTTTAGTGATGCCTCTGTATGCTCTTACTTCCCAGTCTCTATTCCCAACTTCTTCGTTGATTTTTAAAAGCCTTTTGTAGCAATCCAATGCTTTCTTGAACTCATTTACACAACCGTAAGAAATTGCTAGTTTATAATGTAACAAAAGTTCAGGGTCGTTACCACGTTCGACTTTATTTCTTTTCAACAAGACTTGGGCCTCCTTGTACATATCAATAGCTTTGTGATACAGATGACTGTTGAAGAGAAAGTCTGCTACCCTGCATGTTATGAGGAAATTATTCATTTTGATTTCTCCGAATCTGTGGATAAGGTCACAAAAATTACCCCGTCACCACACCACGATTTTCACAGAAGCGAGAGAGTGTGACCATTTATATGATAAGCTGAGTCCCACACGCCTTTTGATTGGTTCTTCCTCATGATCTATTAGGGGAGGGATACATGGATGACGTCACTATTAACCCCCTCACAGCAGCCAACAGTTTATTGTATGAACACTTAAAAGGAAACGCGTGGGAGCTGGATGATTTTTAATTTCAAACACGGCAAAATATTAATCGAATATCTATTCTCAGCGACAGGTCCTAAAAGTTAAAAATACAGTCCAGTAAGAAGTTGTCTGTGGGTAAGTGACTCAATGTGTTAAAAGAAAATATATCTTTCCGATCATTAAATTTATTCAAAGGTGTAATGGCCAGCCCCCGGTTTCTTGCGAATTAGAGAGGGCCTAGTGTAGAGTTATTGCTCGTTGTTGAACGTGGATCGCTTCTTTATTTACCTACTTTTGTACTCGTTAAGGAAGTATGTAGTTTAAAAGAGTAACTCGGTTGGTAACCCTTCATTTACTCGAACAATTTGAGATTATTTCCTCGCATAAATATACACACAGCGTGCTGATAATCCATGGATACATTCGAGCAAATAAACGAATAAATCTCCTGTAATTAGACTATCTTACAGTTTAGGATGTTGAAAAAGAAAAAGAAACTTCATCTTAGGGGAAAGTTGATGAAATCTTAAGTCGTTGGTTGTATTTCCGTCAGCAAAGTGTCAACAGACCTCAGTATACGAAACTAAAAACGCACTTCCCCCTACTTCCGGCCTTTGCTCCAACAGCGATTACCATGATTTTCTCTGATAATTTTGTAACATAGATAACGAGTAGTGATGTATACCAACCTCTGTCACCTCTCACTTAGTTTCACTCTAGGAACTTGTTCTTATTTGTCGCGATGCTTTGGTATTTGACTCGTGAAGTTAACGCGTATTTGCCTTAGTCTTGCACTGACCTACTTACTATGCAAACTAGTCCGCTGGCCTCTTGCAACTCTATAGCAGAAAATCGAACCGCACAGATGGTAGATGAACTGGTGTCGAAGGACAGAAAATGCGTTATAAAGGTTATGAAGAAGAAAACAGAGCAATATGAACGAATGACGTGGAAAGATAGCTGAGGAATCAGCAACAAAGAAGGAAACAAGGGGTTAGTCTGATAATAGTTTCATAGAAAAACCGCGCCTTCAGTAATAGTCAGCTTTATAAATTGATCCCCTCTGCCTGTTGAAACTAGATTTAATATTTGACTGGGTTTACTATAGTTATGAATAGTACCAAATATTGCAAAGAGTAAATTCACAAGGAGAGAGCAAAGTTAGAAATCATGTGCGACTCAAGCTCGTACTGCACTTGACAGGAGAGCAATGTATCACTTAGTGAGCCGGAGGATAAGACAACGAACCATAGTCACTCAGCCTGGGCTTGCACCAAGAGCAAGACTGCAACTCCACAAAAATGTGGTCAACAAAAAAATTCACTGCAGACAGACTCGAAACCCACTTTTTCACAGCGTAACATGCACATTTATTTCAGAACAAGTGTTTACATCTATATATACAAACAAAAGTTTCTTATAACTTAATCGATTTTACCACTTACAGATGTAAAATCATGTAAAATGCTATAGCAAGTAAACCGGTCATTATTCAAACAAAACAATTCAAATATCTATTTTTCCTGTTACATAAAAAATAAAGAATACTGTTAGATATGGGACACTAAAAGATAACATCTCAGAAAGCATTGCTTGGCAATCTATCAAAAGAAAAAAAAGGTGTCCTACCTACAATCATAAAAAGGTATGGAAACTAGTTACTGCCACCAATCTCAAGCAACAGTGGTCCCTCTGTGAACTTTAAAAAATTCACTAACAGTGACCAAGACTTTGTCATCATGGTCACAAGGGTTCCAAAAGTTTGTTCTCCATAAATTTTTCTGGAATGGAAATAGGGGTGCTAGAGATTGTTTAGTAGGTTTAGGATCATGATTTTTTGTTTGCTGTATTTTCTAACGCAATTTATCATAGTTTGCCCACAGAATTGGTGGAACAAGTTACAGTCTAATCCTCTCCTATTCACTAACCTTAATATGCAACCTTGAAATAACACAAGTCACAAATACTGGTAAAATTCCTGATTTTCTGACAGAGTGGATAGTACACAAGCTAACGAAAAAAAAAATACATTTTGACCATAACTTTCTAGAGTATATATTTTAATTGGTTGATTGCTCCTGTATATATATTCAGAATAATAGCTTTGAGTTCACAATAGATAACATAGCTTTGAGATTTTAAGTTGAAAAACAAAGAAAGCTGCTTGAAGCCCTGGGCCAAACAAACTCAATGGAAAACCTTCAGCTATCAGAGCTCACTGTGGTCCTGATCAGACTTTGAACCTTTTGACTTTATTACATCATACTAAATACCAGTACACATACAGTTTTGGTACAATTAATCATGCTTGATATGTAACAACCCAACTATGTCAGACAAATAGAGCAACTCACCATTACAAAAACAAAAAAAGATAACTAGATTAAGTTTAACAATTACAAGTGTATTTTTTAAAATGGTTGCTTTCATGCATCAAGGACCACCTTCTGCTTCTCAATGGGAACCTTATGTTCCAAAGCTGGAGCTTCAAACTCCTCATCATATGAAAACTTGTCCTCAAAGTCTTTGAGGTTGATATTCTTGCCTGGGGCTGGTGGTTTGCAGAAGAACACCCACAAACAGCAGGTGAAGGTACATGAACTCCAATAATAGCCACCACTGCAAAGACAGCCAAGCGGGCAGCAAATTGCAGCTTGTGGAACTTCAAGTACAGTCCATGTTTTGACTAAGATAGACATACATCAAAACAGTGTTTAAGAAACTACTGAATATTCCACAGGTTAAGCCTGGAAACTAACATAAACACACTCTTTAAATTACAACTACAAAGAAACAGCACAATGAGCACTGTACTCTGCAAAAAGTACAATGCAGCTAATAGCACTCAATTTTGTGAACATAGGTGTGAAGAATATTTTGTTTTGACATAGCAATCCTTCCCTAAAATATTTTATGCTAACAACTTTTTGAAACTCTCACTGACAGATTTTCAAGGCTAACAATACTGTAAAATAATGATGGTGATACAACAGTTTCCTCCCTGCCTGAGAGTATTTTCTTGGAGACAAAATTAAGCTGTAAAGAAATGTAAAAGAAAACTTTTGAGAAAACCACCCTGATGGCAATTACAAAATACAATTATAAACTATGTGGATTGATAAATGTACATCAAGACAACAATAACAATATCATTTTTTGTTTCTTTCATGTTTATAACTTCTGACAGAAAATATTTCCAAAAGTCAAGTATGTAGGGTATGACTTTTTAAGTAAATCTTTATATCATATTTGTATCAACTTGAGCTATTGGCTGAAGACAGAGTTTACAATAAATTTTGAAGTGGGAAGATTTTTAAAAAAAGGTAACTGTGTTGGTTATAACATTTTACAGTGCATATACCAGTAAATCCATACTGTGACCTTAGTAGCAACTTCAGCAAATGACTGAAGTAACCAGCAAAATTCTACAAAGTCGCTTGCAAAGTTTACTGAATGCTAGCCCCTATGTGCATGCATATGCACATGTACTACCCTGTCTGAACAACTGTCTTTTTTGCATGCATAAGAATCTTAAGTTTTATGTTTTACAGTGTCAGTTTGCAAAGGATGGTTAGGAAGCTGAGCTGGCTTGGGTCTTGGGTTTGACTTGTCACTGCAAGGCAAGTGGTTGGGCAAGTTGTCTAAAAGCAAATTAACTTGGTCAAAACTGTCAATTGATTTAAGTGGTCACTAAACAAAAATTGAATACAGTGCAGTTGTATGTTTCTAGATATATATACATACACACACACATATATAAATATATATATATATATATATATATATATATATATACACATATGTATGTTTGAATTCTACAAGACCACTGACACTTTCTATGGTTTACCCCCAAAATAACACATGCAGGATGTTTAAAAAAAGTTTGTAAATCTCAAGCTGGAGGCAAGTAATTTAAAGCTTTTTTAGTGTTCTCCTGAGTCAAGTGCATTGATCTGTAAGAGAAAACAGTAAGCTTTGTCTGATTCTCACCAGGCTGCAGTAACAAATTACTCCTGAGTCATCAGACTCTTTGATCAAGGCTAACATTAAACATGTAAATCACAATGAAAATCATCATCCAAAATAGAAAACGAGAATCAATGTACAGCAAAAGCCACATGCAATACTTACCATTAGGATATTAATTACTGTCTTTCTCCTGGGCATCTTGTGCACATCAGAATCTTTCAGCTCCATTGTTGTGACCACACGCTAATCAATTCATTGATGGCAGAATCCAGTTTCAACACAAGCTGTCTCTTTGATTTGTCTCACTGCTTGGTAATCCACCTTGACAATTTCCTCCTGCGCATGCAGCATTTTGAAAACTCTCTGCTCATTTATTTGTTCTGACTCATTAACCAGCATCCACTAACCTGCAATCCATTTACAGCATGGAGAGAAAACCTGCTTGACCTCAACTCTAGCACCATTTAGAGAAGAAAGAAGACAGTGGTATGTACATGCAATTTGATGTAGTGGTGTCTATTTCCTACAGTTAGAACAGTGTATTAAAAAAAAAAACTGGATGCGTATTTGCATTCACTCACTAGGCTTTCTGTTGAAGAGAAAGTTTTTTTTTGTGCCTACATTTGCCTAAGTTTTTTATGCAATTATTGGTTCATCCTGTGAATGTTCTCTGTCTTGGTATGCCAGAGATGCAGGTTTCTCACATATGTATACAGAGAGCGGAAAACAGCATTTTTTATTTAGTGTGAAGATCCTTTTCTGGGGTGGGGTGGGGGAGGCAGTGCCACATATTATTGGCTATCATTTCAATACTTATTACTAGACACTATCTCCATTTTTTTCAGCTTTGACTTGATCAAATTTTGTTTTGTGGGTTAAGGGGTTGAAGCAGGGTGAGTCATTTGCCAAATAGGCTGTCCTTTTATGTTTTCTTTTCTAGGTTAACAAAAGATTCCAGGCTGAGATAGCTTTTAATTATAACAGCCCCAAGTGCTAGGGTGTTGACACTTAACCCACGCAAGAAAATCAATTGTTTATGTTTCTTATCACCAAGAGAAAACAAAACGTCACCACCAGAGCTTATTAGCAGATGAACAATGAATTTTATGAGGTTGTTAGAGTGGTTCTCATAAACCTGTGAAATATACTTTAGCATATTTTGCACTATTACCTTCCAATTTGTTTGTTTCTATTTGGAGTTACAGGGTTAGTATACTTTAGTTAATTCATTCTAGTTTATTGGTTAGAGTGATTTCAATAAACCTGGAGAGTACTAATTAACTGTTGGTGTTTTGAGTGACTTTCATTTTCTGTGAAAAAATAGGGTAACTAATAGTTAGTGGTGTGTTGTGAATCTTTCGTTTTCTTTTGTTCAATATCAACTACTACAAACCAAAGAGTCTCTTTTTTTATTTCATGGGGCAATGAAAATTACTCTAAAACATGCAAAGTAACAAAAGATGACAAAGCATTTAGTATGTAATAACTTCAATATGATTCATCTGCAGTACCCAGGCTTATTGAAATCACTCCAATGAAAACCGCTATTTTCAATAGCCCTTGAATGAAAAATGACTATTTAGTTTGTAGCAGTTGATAATGGACAAAAAATTCAGAGTCTACCAACTACAGTAATTGCGAATTTTCGTTTACATATGAAGATTATCTAGTTGTTTTCATTCTGTATATAAGCACTGAGGATAAAGACAGACTGTAAGATTAGGATAGTTTTAATATTTTTTCATATGACTGCATGTCTACTAATTACATTGATAATTATTTTAAGGGTTTAATAGTAGAACTTATCATCCAACAAAAAAAATAAAAAAATTTATTTACGAGGTATAAGTTCATATGCAGAGTTGTTCCCATATGTGTTATTGTAAATCAAAGAGCACGAACTCATTGGCACACATTGTTGAACTACATTCTGTCTAAAAACAAACTCGTTACCCAGACTATATGGAGCTGCTATTGTTTTGGTAAGGTCAACATATATTTGAGGACAAGGATTTTGTCTCTGCTTAATTTATAGTTACAATAACTTGCTGTGAGCCTTACTCTTGCGAGAACACATCAGTTTGTTACAAGAAAAAAGCAATGTTAAATATTGACTGGCTCGATATTTTATCTTTCTTATACTTTGACGAATTTTTCACAACAGTTAAACTTAAATGTCGTTTTATTCAATAGTTTTTAGCATTTCCATAACAGAACAGCATGTTTCTTGCTGAAGGTTCACTCATAAATGTTCGCTCATAAAGAGATTTCTCAAAAGGTTCGCAGACCAATCCGTTCCGAAAATGCTCGACATCTTTTAGTGTGGGTCTACCACGAACGCTGTGTGCATATTTAATATGCGTTTTCGGCGTACTATACTTAATATCTGTGCTGATTTTGCACTGCTAAAACTTCTCTTCTTCCGCCATCGCACCATATGCCATGTGCTCATCAGTGAAAAGATCGCGCATGCGTCTGAGTAAAAAAAAAAAAGACCGTCGTGCATGCGTTTTAAGGACTTGACTGCGATTTGCAACTAAACGGAAGAAAAACGAAGTCGGAATTTCAAATCGGGCGTTTCCTTTGGAAAGCCCAAGTAAAAACGTTTCTTCTCTGGAACTTACCTGAGCTCATGGGGCTTACATGTCATGGGGTTTACGTGTCCCATTTCGATTGGTGAAAAGCGCATCTAAAAAATCCAAAAACTCAGTAAATCAGCGAGTTTTTTTGTAGCTAATCATTGGCGACTTTCTTCAAATTGCAGAGCGCTCTGACGAAGGTCTAACGCTCGAAACAGCACCACAGTTTCTTCAGAAACTTACCCCGTTTAATACTTTCTCCACGACTCTAACCCATGAAACAAAGTACACTGGGGGATACATTCAGATTATTACCTCTTAAACCCCAATCATCTCCTCTGGAGCATATGAAGTCACGATATTTTGATTGAGCAGGTCGTTAGTGCGTTCGACAAACACAATTTAAACAATGGAAAAGAGAAGGGGATAAACGATGCGCCGATTAAGTACGCAGTGGTGTGTGCAGATGAATGGCTCTATCTTTGGCACCTGTGTGCCGCTGTCCTATCAGTCACATCCTTATAAAGAAAGCGCACTCATACCCGTACCTATGGAAAGTTGGCGCGGCTACGAGACTGTTGAGTGTACAACTTTGATATTTTTAGAAGTGTCCGAGTATCTTCCCGAAATGACGCGCCGCTTCGAATCGCCCAGGATATATGAAATAGATTTCCAAACTGATCTCCTTTACTCGTCACCGACACAGCCGTGTGTCTGGAAAAAACAGAGAAGTTTTGCTTGATTGAACTAACTTGTAAAGCAAATTTTCTGATAGTACAGTGTCTCGATACACGCTGAGTTCTCCATCGAAAACAAAGATGAGAGGAAAGATTTCACTACAAAAGACGAGTGTCAATTAAGCATATCTGCGCTAAAGTAAGCTCCTCTAGTTGTGTCTCACACATGCGTACCAAGATGATCCCTGGGTGTAATAATACCTCTTCAAGAACATGTTGCATTAAATCAGTTTTTAATTTAGAGTTAAAAGTCACAGAGGAGAGTCAGAGAGCTTTAGTCTGGCTTTCCTTCGCTTCATGATTGGTCAATAAGATTCGCGCCATCATCTCAACCAATCAGACTAAAACCAATGGCCTGTTTTTTTTTCCACCTTTAGTTTTAATTGTCTAGTGATGATTCTAAACTTTGTTATATTTGGCTGTTGTAATCACTTTGGTTTTGGAAACCGCTTAATACCTAACCCTGACAAAATTTTTCTTAGCTCCTATAACAGGAGAACAACTTTATGTCAATGGTTCACACATTGATTTCCTGGTAAGTTTTTGTATTGTTTTCAGGTCGTGACCATTGAAGACTTGTTTAGGAAGACTTCCACAAGATAATTAATTCTAATTTTTTGAGTAAAAACATTTTTTCGAAGAACGTATTTGCGGCCTTACTGTGGCCTATAGGCTAAAAAGAAACGAGATACCCTAAATTTAAAACAAATGCAGATTATTCCGGATTGGACATTACGTAATTTAGTAATATATACATATGATCGTCACAACAAACTGTAAATTTCACGAGAAGATGTGAATGACACGATGCTTTTGTAGCTCAGCTGCAGGTATTCCTCACTAGCCCCTTTAACTCTCATGAACCAATTGTTCGTTCTCCCCTCTAGCTATTACACCTTTCCATGCAAATTGGTTACGAGAATTTGGCGTTAGATCAATGTAAATATATACCTGTTTGCTGAATAATGTAAGGGTAATATAGGGAAAAGTAACGTGTCAATCACTCCCGGTAGTTAAAGGGTTAACACATCTTAATTACTGGCTCATGCGATTTCAAGCAAATTAACTTCCTCCTTCTCCAATAAAAACTGACTGATTGCGTATTTCGGCTCTATAACAAACTTATCGCAGTTTTCTACCTACATTAAAATTCACAAAAGAAACTACTTGAGTAAGCAAAGAAAAGCTAATTTTTTGTTGTTGCAGGATTTGCACATTCCTTGCTTAACTTGCTTCAACGTTAACTGCAAAGATAAAATGATGTAGGTTACTATACATCATGTTGAAAACTTTCTTGGAAAATTCGCAACATAATTTTGAATAAAGAAAGTCCGTTTGGAACAGTTGGTTTGGGCAGAATTCTCGCCATTGTGCTCCAAGTTGACCAACTTAAGTTTCCATGGGACTGCAATAGTACTATTTGCGCTATGTATCGAGGTTTGCTATAATTATAACCTCGAAATAATTTCAGAACTATCGCTAAAAGTTTTTGACCTCACGTTAACACCTTTTTATAAGTCCAGATTGACGTCATCTCCGAACAGAACAAATGGTGCCCACTCATTGACTCTGTATCTCTTGGAATCTCTCATCCACTTCATGGTCTGGTGAAGGGCCTCACTGGCACTCAGTTTATCGCGCTTAAGATGTCCGTAGAAACGAATCATGAACTCTTTCGTGGCTCTGTCATCCACGGCCCACAGGGTAGCCAGCACTGAGCGAGCTCCCGCTGCCAAAAAGGCGCGAGAGATACCCACAACTCCCTCTGATTTCATAATCTGTCCCTTGCCACTGTGACAACAGCTGAGTACAACCAGCTTGGCTCGGGTACCAACTTTTGCGACGTCTTCCATGGTAAGCATGAAGTCATCCTTTCTTGGACTTCGTCTAGATGGAAAACTTGAGGCAAGAGCAATTTCCCCTCTTTCTGGATCACCGTGGGCAGCAATGTGGATCAAACTGACTTCCTGAATCCGCCGGAGGACCTGTTTCTTTGGGGCTTCATCTCCTACAGTAGCCGACACACCCAACAACTCTGCAATTTCCAGTGCTTCTCTTCTTGCTGCTGGTAATGATAGCAACTTTGTTTGTGGGGGAACAGAGGGATTACCAACGATCAACGCCCCAGTTGCACTGTGATAGTCTTCAGGACTGTCCTGGATCATCCTTAGTGCTGTCAGTGATGGAATTAGGCGGATTCGGAAGGTCTCGGACAGGAATTTGTCGTTGTTATCACATAATGCACAAAATGGCACCATAAAATCTTTACCCTCAGGGATAATGATGATGTCTTGACGATGAACAAGATCAGCAATAGGGGCGAAAAGATCATCATACCACTCATAGAGGTTAGTATCCACCTTTTCTTCCTCTTCCTCTTCGTCTTCTTCCACGAGACGCTGCTTGCTTTTGTCTTTTATTTCCTTAGATGATGATAATCCATAGTATGCTGACAATGAGCGATCTTCGCATTCAGGCGCAGATTTTCCTCCTAGCAAACACGTGAGCAACTCTATGGCGTCCTTTGCCACTTTATATTTCAAAGACATAAACTGAATTTCCCCACCCTCCAAAACCCAGAAATATTTGTCAAACTGATGCGTAGCCATGAAGAGGATCGTACTTGGGTTCTTGATGGAAAGATTCCTGAGAATATTAAGATACATTTCGTGTGAATTGTGCCTTTGGATGCCATATTTCTTGGACAGCAAGTCGCCAAGAGCTCGAGCACGTCCGCGCTCTACAGTGAGGGTCTGGATGGGGTTTAGTGTCAAGTGTTATTTGGCCGTTTTTTTTTAATGTTTAGTGTTAAAATGGGTAAAATTTTAATGTTAAGCGTTTAAAAAAAGTTTAGTGTTAAGTGTTAAAAGGTATTAGAACAGCGATTTCACTCAATAAAGGTCAATAAAAGTTTTACAGAGAAAGCAATAATATTAGAAAAAAGGACTAAGATTTGTTCAAACTTAGCTCTTATGATAAAGGCGTGCAAACTAGAAACAAAAGGAGGAGAGTCTGCGCAGAACTAACCGAACTGGTCAGCATGCATACTTTGTACTCATGCGCATAAGTTCTGTAGACATTCTGTGGTCAGCGGTTTTTCAGCAGACTTCTGCATGCAAAATGGCCGCCTCGTCCGCATCGGCGGGAACTGCGGAAGTATTGATCAGCCTTTATAGATGTGGCGAGGAAGATGCTTTTGAGAGACATCGCAGTAGAATTCCAATCGGTATAGACCAAAGAAATCTAACGGACGCCAGGAAGCATATGATCAACTTTCTTGGTATTTCGCAAATGGCTACGTCGCTGGGTATGGGAAATTTCGAGCTGAAACTGTACCGGCTGACCAGGAGTGCTCACGGGAAAACGAAGAATTTACGTATCCTTACGCAACAACAGTGGGAGATGGAAGTGCCACTCCTTGTTTCTGACGAAACCCAAAGTGAACTCAATAGTAAGTAGACAACTGATCTGTCGAATTCATAAAGTGCAGGAAAAAGTTTTGAACTAATGATAAATATAACCACAACATATGTATTAGAAAATTGGGGGTTACAAATTATCCTTATTCGATCTTAGAAAAGGATAATTACTTTGAAGGTTATAAGTATGAAATACTAAAGTAAAATTTCCTCTTTTTCATCTTTTTTAGTACATGTGGTACAGAAAATAATTAATTGGTCAGACAAGAAAATGGTGCTTGTACCGGGTGTGAAGCAAACTCCAAAAGAACCTCTTGGTACTTCAACAAGTTCTTCAGAAGATAAAGATCCAGAAATTGCCATCATAGACAATGAGCCTGGAGCATCAGATTCTGCGAGAAATAGAAGTAGGAAAAGAAGACAAGAATGTCTGGAAGATAAAGAACTAGTTCAAAATATTTTGCGAGACAATAAAGTTGTGAGAAATGTGCGTCAGAAGCATGAATTAGATGAGCTTCAAGCAGGTAAATTTTAATGAAATAGGTGGTTTTTGAATTTCTACTTTTACTTGTACTTTTACCTTTACTTATGTGTTTACTTTTATCTCGCTTAGACTTAGGGAAGCTTGCTGGAAGCTCAGCTCTTAATGAGGTGAAATTTACTTGTGGAGTCTGCAAGAAACCGTATTTTATCAGTACTAAGTCCAGCAGAACCACCCAAGGGAAGGTCAATTACTTCAAAATCAGTAAGTTTAAACAAATATTTTTAATTTACCAATATCATTACTGCAGATCACATGTTTCAGTACTCAGAATAAGAAAAAATAATAATTCCGAGTGTATTTAGGTGATAGTAACTCTGGTCTTTTGTATTCAGCTGATCTTCTAAAAGACTAATGAATGTTTATAATTAAGTTGAACTTCCCTTATCACTTTTTCAATAATCCCCATGGTGGAGAAATGTAAACCTAGGAATACACTGTTCACCTTTGCTAAAAATTTGTCCTTTGTAGCACATTTCAATAAGTGCCAAAGAAATTACGAGAAAGCACAGCGTTTAGTGAAAAACAACCACACCCTGGACAGCCTTTGGAAAAAAGGAAATTGTGAACGACTTTCTTCAGCATCAAGCAGCAATTCCATGTCACAAGATGAGCAGGAGGACTTTACTGGTGCTGATGCCATAGAAACAGGCTCTGACAAGTAAAAACCTTACTGAAGAATATATTGTTGTATAAAAGAACTTTTTTTTGGATGAAAATCTAGATTATTATAGAACTCATGCATAGACATGTCATTACCATGTACCAATAGATAATATTTGTTGTACACACAAAGATTGTTTAGCTTTTTCCTTAGATCTCAAAACCAATGTCTTTGACCAGCATTTGTAGTACTGCTGATAGAGTCTTAATGCATAGTTTTTGTTGACATTTTGAACTTAATGAAATAAAGCAGTTTATGTTTTTCAAATTGATGTTTGCACGTGTGTTTCATGTGTAAGAAGAAAATCATATTTTGCCAAAATATAGTTGCATGGCAGTTAGCAAATAGTGGAACTACTAAAAACAATTCGCATTTGTATCATGATACCAAAAATCCATTACAAAGCTTAATATCTGGAGCATTCTCCATTGCTTGTAGTGTCCCAATGTTATATATGTTCTTCTTTGTTCCCCTTTTGAAATTCCTGATACTGGCTGATATTGTGAACACAATGAACAATGACCAGAAATGAATCTATATGTTGCGAAAACTATAATACATGTATGTGATAATTTCCTTATACAGTGATAGTGTTTACTTAACGAAGATTTGGAAGAATCCGCAGACTTGTCTCAAAGCCATGATGAGACTGTCAGTTCATGTATTGAATCATGGGATGAAGAAACACATTGTGCTTTTGATGAAGCTAGCTATGTTGACCAGAAAGATTCAACACAGGATCCGGAGGGTCATGTGATAAGCGATGCGAACGTGGATGATGACTTGACATGTTTTAACTTGTGAGTGTTTATGTAACTAGAAAGATGGAGGACAGATGGTCCATTTGTGTTTGATCTTGTAGTTTCTATTGGCTCCAACTCTAAGCTTGCGAGTTTTGTTGAGGTTGCTTACGTAATGGGGAAATGTTGTTGCACTATAATTTATGAGAATTGACAAATTGTTAGCATTGGTCTGTGTGTGGTCTTTGCGCATTTAGACGTTTGTCTACGTTTATTCTTCTAGGTGTGTGGAGAATGCCCATCCAGTTGCTATTAAACTCAAACAACTTCTTGAGAAAGGAAAGATCCCGGAAGACTGTCTCTACTACAAATTTATTGACAACACTACATCTTTCGCTCTAGTTGATCCTAAGTCTGCTTCAGATTTCACATGGGACCGAGATGTGTGCGAGTTTTTTGACACTATCAAGTATCTCGGAGGTAGTCGGACACGAAATTTTGTGAGAGGGCCTGGTTTCTTTGGAACTGGGAGAGGGGGACTGAAAGAATTCAACACGTTTTCTGATTTCAATCTTTGCGGTCCGTCAACAAATTCGTCAAAACGCTTTCAAGCTGGTTATACTACAGCCAGTGGGGTGATAAAACCGCATCTATTGTCCTTGTATTCCTTTGCCTTCAATCGACAAGCTGATTTGCCAGCGCTTGTTTCTACAGACAAGTTGAACGTTATACCATTGTCACAAGCTATTGATGGAACTGCATTAAAACCTGGCCTAGAATATGATTCACTTCAGAAAATGGTGGTTGGGCTAACAACTCAAATAGACCAAAATAATTTCAGCAGCAACTCCATTTCTGATCCTGAGGAAATAAAAAAAAAAAGCTCTTAACAAGCGCCGAAGTGGTCGTAGGTACATCACTGGACAACGGCTCATCAATTCCAGTTGGTGTGTACTATCGCCCCAAATCAGTAACTGGTGAAGAAATCCTCAAATCTATACAAGACACAGCTAAGACCTTGCAAACTTGCCAAATGTGTTTGAAGCTCCAGGCGTCTGTAAGTCAAATTGTATCAAATGACATGCCCTCTTGCTTTAGCAGCTGTGATGAGTGTCTTAAGCTCAAATCTGTTTGCTCAGCCTGTAAACAAAATGGCCAGGTCTCACACATTCCTTCCTTAAGGGCTTGTAGCCGGCGTTTAGAAAAAGGACTAAAGTGTAACAGGTTTCTTGCTGCAACGGTAATTACCGATTGTGAAGAGTGTAACAAGAAGGCGTTGTCAAATCTACACTCTATGGCCGAAGATGGTACATTACCTATTGAACTTTCGCTTCTTGTCGCCTTGCCAGATGTGGTTCATCTTGGCAAGAGTATGAAATGCAGCTGGGCCAACTGGTTCATTGATCTTGAGGGCGCGAAGAGTAATCTAGTTCTAATTCGAACACTCCGCGATCCTGCTGGCCCTGATGTACGTAAGAAGTTACGAAAAATGCTGACCCTGGACTGCGTAAGGAATAAAGATCGGATGGCTGTAGAACCTATCGTGCGCCTTACTAGAACCTCGGTACTAGAGGTACTGAGAGGAATAAGTTTGGTCGTCCACACAATAGTTCCAGAAAAGTATCGCTTTTGGAAATCCAATCAGAGTGGGATATGCAAAAGACCCATTGCGATTGAAAGTGGGGCTCAAGGAAAAGTGCTTGTGTTAGACTATGACTTCGAATCTCAAGAGGCTCGTCTCGTGGAATTACGTTTGCATCAACCAGTTGATGTTCACGTTCGGAAAGAGACATTCAAGGATGCAAGGGACCTTTGTTTTATCAGTGGTATAGTTTTCGTTTCTGAAAGAGGATCTGGGGCAATCCGTGTTATTGACTTGGAAGGCAAAGTACGTTTAAAGCCGGAGGGCCTGAAATCGCGAGCAGAACTACTTTCACAGCTGAGTCGTTTTAGTTTATCACAGGATGGCACAGTGCCAATTCTTCGGAAGCGACTCGCGACACATTTAAAAGCTTTAGCTGCACAAGTTAAGGACCCGGAAATCATCCAGCTTAACACGCCTTTAGTAAAACCAACGTCAATTTGTGGCGAGTACAGACATCCTTTTGTGTGCGGATGACGAGCACCAAAGGATTATTCAGTTGGAAGTAAGCTGCAATGGAGTTGCTGTCGTTGGTACTAGCATGCGAGAAATATATTATCCCGATGGCGTTTCCAGTATTGAATCTCTTTGTGTGTGGAGAGGGTCCGCATACTTGGCTGCATCTGGTAATGCAGGTGGGTTATACGATTGTGACCTGGCAAATTCAAACGTCAAACAGCTCCTGCAGAATTCGTCCGATTCATGCAGTGAAATCAAGAGGCTGTGTCATTATGGCGACGTAATTGTGTTCACTGACATCGTAGATAGGAAAGTCAAGACCTTCGATCCGAAAACCTCAACTGTTAAAACATTGATGGGCACTGGAAAAGAAGGAACTAGTGATGGAACTGGTGAAACCTGTACCTTTGCGCAAGTCCACGGAATATGCAGTTTCCAGAATACTATATTGGTGTCGGACGTAGCTGCTGGAACGGTAAAAATAGTTTCACCGCTTACTGGGACAGTGTCCTTTCTTCAAGCCCTTGGGAATCGAAGCTGTACGATAGATCCTCTAATTGAAGTAGCGATGAAGGAGTTGGTGGATAAATTTCGTCCCGTGAGGCAGAGAACAGTGCGCAGTGAAACCACAAAAGACAAAGCCGGAGCTCTCCCACCAGCAGTGTATTACACTCAACCTCCTCATACCAAAGTAATGTTCCACAACGACCCAACTGTTGAAGGAGAAGTAATGGAACAAATTACTCCGCATATCATAGATGACGATGGGGACTCGCACGCACCCAGTATCACGTTTGTGGACGATAGCACTATTGAAATAGTTGCTGTTGTTGAAGTGCCAGATCAAGAGGATGAATACGACACCGACTCAGGCACCGATGTGGATGATGACGATCACGACTCCTACCCCCACACAACAACACTCACCAGGTCCGGGCGCGCCATTCGCGCTCATTTTCGCCTTGACTTGTAGAGTTTGCACTATCGGGTCTGCGCATATACATAACCTTGTGATGAATCTGTGATCAAGAGTTAATTGCATAACAACCCGTAAATAGCGCCACCTTGGACCCTGGAAAGCAAACGATGAAGAGATAGACCTAAAGAGACTTGGAGACAAACCGTAAAGAAGGAAAGGGGGAGTTTAGATTCAAGGCTTGCTTGCTGCTAATACATGTGCTAAGAAACAAGAGGATGGCTAGTGAGGATGCAACAGCCTTTTCCCGGTAGGTAAAAGGAGCATGATGATGATTAAATAAACAAATTGTTCAAATGAAAGTTTGCGAAAGTGTGATAACGACAGAGGAAAATTTTAATTGTTAAGCATAATGTACCCTTCTGCAGAGAAATAGTCTCCAATGATTTTCCATGATAGAGACATAAACAATGAACAACACAAAATTGCAATCAAAATGACACAGTATGTAAATCAATTGTAGCTGATTCCATATTGAATGCCCGCGTTTATCGTTATCAGTATCTGGCGCATTTTTTAGCCGTTTCTCGTTACATTTGTATCAATTTTAGTGTTTCAGAGAATTTTTTAGTGTTAGATGTTAAACAGCCCAAAATTTTAATGTTTGATGTTATAGAAGGTAAAATTTTAGTGTTTAGTGTTTTCGAGATACCCCCATCCAGACCCTCTACAGTGCACAACGCCTCAGCAAAATGTCCTCGACTGATATGAAGCGAACATAATTAGTAATAGCTAGTGAAGGTTACGTTGTCCAAAGATAGTTTATGTTCATCTCGAAGTAGCTCTCGGTTCTTTTCGGCGCAAGTGATGCTCTGTGAAAAGCAATCACGTGCCTTCTTTACCTCTCCTTCCCTCCTATTACAAATCCCTAGCAAGGTAAGAGCCTGTTGTTCTGCTCCTTTATCTCCGATTTGACGTGTAATTTGAAGTGCTTTTTGCAGAAATTGCCTTGCTTTCTTGAGTTTTCCAATTTTCTGATGTACGGATCCGAGATTTATCAAAGCTGTAGCTTCGCCGGGTTTATCTCCAATTTCTTGCATTAGAGAAATTCCTAACTTCAAGTTTTCAACAGATTCGGTATGTCGACCACAACACATGTAGCAGAACCCGAGTCCTGCGTAGGTCTTGGCTTCGTTACTTTTATCTCTGGTCTCTTTTGCTAGAGCAAGAGATTTCTTTAGATACATCTCTCCTTTTTCAGTGTCTCCCAAACAAACGTACACATCACCAAGACCATGGTAGACATTTGATTCTACTCTCTTATCCCCAACTGCCCGACCACATTGAATGGCCTCCTGAAAACTATTCATAGCTTCTCTTTTGTGGCCAATTGTGCTGTAAGACGTTCCCAGTACAGCGAGGGCTCGACCCTTTTCAAATTTGAGTCCAGTTTCCCCAAGGATTTTTACTGCTTCAACCTGGTGTTCGATAGCGTCTGCGAACTGACCGATCGAAGTATAGCACAGGCCAAGACCGTGGTGGGCTTTTCCTAGCGCTACTTTGTTCCCACATTTTTTCATAATTTCAAGAGTGTTTTTGAAATACTCAAGTGCTTCGCTGTGTTTACCGATTGCATTGTAAGTAGTACCAATGTTGTTATAGCAGACACCCACATCGACTTCTTCTCCATGTTTCATCATCAACTCCAAAGACTTGAAATGGTATTCGAGAGCTTTGCCAAAATCACCCTTCTCGTGGTAGGTCATGCCCATAGCTTGATATGAGCCTCCCTTTTCTTTGCATTCGCCAATTTCTTCGAATAATTGCAAGGAATTTTTTAGGTATCTGATCGCTTCGGGGAAATTAGTGAGGTCTTTGTAGGTGTAACCAAGCGTACAAAGTATTTCTCCTTCCTTTTGTCTATCTCCGATCTCTCCACAGATTTCAAGAAACCCACTTTTTCACAGCGTAACATGCACATTTATTTCAGAACAAGTGTTTACATCTATATATACAAACAAAAGTTTCTTATAACTTAATCGATTTTACCACTTACAGATGTAAAATCATGTAAAATGCTATAGCAAGTAAACCGGTCATTATTCAAACAAAGCAATTCAAATATCTATTTTTCCTGTTACATAAAAAATAAAGAATACTGTTAGATATGGGACACTAAAAGATAACATCTCAGAAAGCATTGCTTGGCAATCTATCAAAAGAAAAAAAAGGTGTCCTACCTTAACAATGGTAAAAAGGTATGGAAACTAGTTCCTGCCACCAATCTCAAGCAACAGTGGTCTCTCTGTGAACTTTAAACTATTCAGTGACAGTGACCAAGACTTTGTCATCATGGTCACAAGGGTTCCAAAAGTTTGTTCTCCATGAATTTTTCTGGAATGGAAATAGGGGTGCTAGAGATTGTTTAGTAGGTTTAGGATCATGATTTTTTGTTCGCTGTATTTTCTAATGCAATTTATCATAATTTGCCTACAGAATTGGTGGAACAAGTCACAGTCTAATCCTCTCCTGTTCACTAACCTTAATATGCAACCTTGAAATAACACAAGTCACAAATACTGGTAAAATTCCTGATTTTCTGACAGAGTGGATAGTACACAAGCTAACGAAAAAAAAATACATTTTGACCATAACTTTCTAGAGTGCATATTTTAATTGGTTGATTGCTCCTGTATATATATTCAGAATAATAGCTTTGAGTTCGCAATAGATAACATAGCTTTGAGATTTTAAGTTGAAAAACAAAGAAAGCTGCTTGAAGCCCTGGGCCAAACAAACTCAATGGAAAACCTTCAGCTATCAGAGCTCACTGTGGTCCTGATCAGACTTTGAACCTTTTGACTTTATTACATCATACTAAATACCAGTACACATACAGTTTTGGTACAATTAATCATGCTTGATATGTAACAACCCAACTATGTCAGACAAATAGAGCAACTCACCATTACAAAAACAAAAAAAGATAACTAGATTAAGTTTAACAATTACAAGTGTATTTTTTAAAATGGTTGCTTTCATGCATCAAGGACCACCTTCTGCTTCTCAATGGGAACCTTATGTTCCAAAGCTGGAGCTTCAAACTCCTCATCATATGAAAACTTGTCCTCAAAGTCTTTGAGGTTGATATTCTTGCCTGGGGCTGGTGGTTTGCAGAAGAACACCCACAAACAGCAGGTGAAGGTACATGAACTCCAATAATAGCCACCACTGCAAAGACAGCCAAGCGGGCAGCAAATTGCAGCTTGTGGAACTTCAAGTACAGTCCATGCTTTGACTAAGATAGACATACATCAAAACAGTGTTTAAGAAACTACTGAATATTCCACAGGTTAAGCCTGGAAACTAACATAAACACACTCTTTAAATTACAACTACAAAGAAACAGCACAATGAGCACTGTACTCTGCAAAAAGTACAATGCAGCTATTTAGCACTCAATTTTGTAAACATAGGTGTGAATAATATTTTGTTTTGACATAGCAATCCTACCCTGAAATATTTTATGCTAACAACTTTTTGAAACTCTCACTGACAGATTTTCAAGGCTAACAATACTGTAAAATAATGATGGTGATACAACAGTTTCCTCCCTGCCTGAGAGTATTTTCTTGGAGACAAAATTAAGCTGTAAAGAAATGTAAAAGAAAACTTTTGAGAAAACCACCCTGATGGCAATTACAAAATACAATTATAAACTATGTGGATTGATAAATGTACATCAAGACAACAATAACAATATCATTTTTTGTTTCTTTCATGTTTGTAACTTCTGACAGAAAATATTTCCAAAAGTCAAGTATGTAGGGTATGATTTTTTAAGTAAATCTTTATATCATATTTGTATCAACTTGAGCTATTGACTGAAGACAGAGTTTACAATAAATTTTGAAGTGGGAAGATTTTTAAAAAAAGGTAACTGTGTTGGTTATAACATTTTACAGTGCATATACCAGTAAATCCATACTGTGACCATAGTAGCAACTTCAGCGAATGACTGAAGTAACCAGCAAAATTTTACAAAGTCGCTTGCAAAGTTTACTGAATGCTAGCCCCCATGTGCATGCATATGCACATGTACTACCCTGTCTGAACAACTGTCTTTTTTGCATGCATAAGAATCTTAAGTTTTATGTTTTACAGTGTCAGTTTGCGAAGGATCAGGTTAGGAAGCTGAGCTGGCTTGGGTCTTGGGTTTGACTTGTCACTGCAAGGCAAGTGGTTGGGCAAGTGGTCTAAAAGCAAATTAACTTGGTCAAAACTGTCAATTGATTTAAGTGGTCACTAAACAAAAATTAAATACAGTGCAGTTGTATGTTTCTATATATATATATATATATATATATATACACACATATATATAAATATTTATATATACACATATGTATGTTTGAATTCTACAAGACCACTGACACTTTCTATGGTTTACCCCCAAAATAACACATTCAGGATGTTTAGAAAAAAGTTTGTAAATCTCAAGCTGGAGGCAAGTAATTTAAAGCTTTTTTAGTGTTCTCCTGAGTCAAGTGCATTGATCTGTAAGAGAAAACAGTAAGCTTTGTCTGATTCTCACCAGGCTGCAGTAACAAATTACTCCTGAGTCATCAGACTCTTTGATCAAGGCTAACATTAAACATGTAAATCACAATGAAAATCATCATCCAAAATAGAAAACGAGAATCAATGTACAGCAAAAGCCACATGCAATACTTACCATCAGGATATTAATGACTGTCTTTCTCCTGGGCATCTTGTGCACATCAGAATCTTTTAGCTCAATTATTGTGACCACACGCTTGCTAATCAATTCATTGATGGCAGAATCCAGTTTCAACACAAGCTGTCTCTTTGATTTGTCTCACTGCTTGGTAATCCACCTTGACAATTTCCTCCCGCGCATGCAGCATTTTGAAAACTCTCTGCTCATTTATTTGTTCTGACTCATTAACCAGCATCCACTAACTTGTAATCCATTTACAGCGTGGAGAGAAAACCTGCTTGACCTCAACTCTAGCACCATTTAGAGAAGAAAGAAGACAGTGGTATGTACATGCAATTGATGTAGTGGTGTCCATTTCCTACAGTTAGAACAGTTTTATTAAAAAAAAACCTGGATGTGTATTTGCGTTCACTCAGGCTTTCTGTTGGAGAGAAAGTTTTTTTTGTGCCTACATTTGCCTAAGTTTTTTATGCAATTCTTGGTTCATCCTGTAAATGTTCTCTGTCTTGGTATGCCAGAGATGCAGGTTTCTCACATATGTATACAGAGAGCAGAAAACTGCATTTGTTATTTAGTGCGAAGATCCTTTTCTGGGGTGGGGTCGGGAAGGCAGTGCCACATATTATTGGCTATCATTTCAATACTTATTACTAGACACTATCTCCATTTTTTTTAGCTTTGACTTGATCAAAATTTGTTTTGTGGGTTAAGGGGTTGAAGCGGGATGAGTCATTTGCCAAATAGGCTGTCCTTTTATGTTTTCTTTTTCTAGGTTAACAAAAGATTCCAGGCTGAGATAGCTTTTAATTATAACAGCCCCAAGTGCTAGGGTGATGACACTTAACCCACGCAAGAAAATCAATTGTTTATGTTTCTTATCATCAAGAGAAAACAAAACGTCACCACCAGAGCTTATTAGCAGATGAACAATGAATTTTATGAGGTTGTTAGAGTGGTTCTCATAAACCTGTGAAATATACTTTAGCATATTTTGCACTATTACCTTCCAATTTGTTTGTTTCTATTTGGATTTACAGGGTTAGTATACTTTAGTTAATTCATTCTAGTTTATTGGTTAGAGTGATTTCAATAAACCTGGAGAGTACTAATTAACTGTTGGTGTTTTGAGTGACTTTCATTTTCTGTGAAAAAATAGGGTAACTAATAGTTAGTGGTGTGTTGTGAATCTTTCGTTTTCTTTTGTTCTATATCAACTACTACAAACCAAAGAGTCTCTTTTTTTATTTCATGGGGCAATGAAAATTACTCTAAAACATGCAAAGTAACAAAAGATGACAAAGCATTTAGTATGTAATAACTTCAATATGATTCATCTGCAGTACCCAGGCTTATTGAAATCACTCCAATCAAAACCACTATTTTCAATAGCCCTAGAATGAAAAATGACTATTTAGTTTGTAGCAGTTGATAATGAACAAAAAATTCAGAGTCTGCTAATTACAGTAATTGCAAATTTTCGTTTACATATGAAGATTATCTAGTTGTTTTCATTCTGTATATAAGCACTGAGGATAAAGACACACTGTAAGATTAGGATAGTTTTAATATTTTTTCACATGACTATATGTCTACTAATTACATTGATAATTATTTTAATGGTTTAATAGAAGAACTTATCATCCAACAAAAAAATAAAAAAATTTATTTACGAGGTATAAGTTCATATGCAGAGTTGTTCCCATATGTGTTATTGTAAATCAAAGAGCACGAACTCATTGGCACACATTGTTGAACTGCATTCTGTCTAAAAACTAACTCGTTACCCAGACTTTATGAAGCTGCTATTGTTTTGGTAAGGTCAACATATATTTTAGGACAAGGATTTTATCTCTACTTAATTTATAGTTACAATAACTTGCTGTGAACCTTACTCTTGCGAGAACACATCAGTTTGTTACAAGAAAAAAGCAATGTTAAATATTGACTGGCTCGATATTTTATCTTTCTTATACTTTGACGAATTTTTCACAACAGTTAAACTTAAATGTCGTTTTATTCAATAGTTTTTTAGCATTTCCATAACAGAACAGCATGTTTCTTGCTGAAGGTTCACTCATAAATGTTCGCTCATAAAGAGATTTCTCAAAAGGTTCGCAGACCAATCCGTTCCGAAAATGCTCGACATCTTTTAGTGTGGGTCTACCACGAACGCTGTGTGCATATTTTATATGCGTTTTCGGAGTACTATACTTAATATCTGTGCTGATTTTGCACTGCTAAAACTTCTCTTCTTCCGCCATCGCACCATATGCCATGTGCTCATCAGTGAAAAGATCGCGCATGCGTCTGAGTAAAAAAAAAGACCGTCGTGCATGCGTTTTAAGGACTTGACTGCGATTTGCAACTAAACGGAAGAAAAACGAAGTCGGAATTTCAAATCGGGCGTTTCCTTTTGAAAGCCCAAGTAAAAACGTTTCTTCTCTGGAACTTACCTGAGCTCATGGGGCTTACATGTCATAGGGTTTACGTGTCCCATTTCGATTGGTGAAAAGCGCATTTAAAAAATCCAAAAACTCAGTAAATCAGCGAGTTTTTTTGTAGCTAATCATTGGCGACTTTCTTCAAATTGCAGAGCGCTCTGACGAAGGTCTAACGCTCGAAACAGCACCACAGTTTCTTCAGAAACTTACCCCGTTTAATACTTTCTCCACGACTCTAACCCATGAAACAAAGTACACTGGGGGATACATTCAGATTATTACCTCTTAAACCCCAATCATCTCCTCTGGAGCATATGAAGTCACGATATTTTGATTGAGCAGGTCGTTAGTGCGTTCGACAAACACAATTTAAACAATGGAAAAGAGAAGGGATAACCGATTCGCCGATTAAGTGCGCAGTGGTGTGTGCAGATGAATGGCTTTGTCTTTGGCACCTGTGTGCTGCTGTCCTATCAGTGACATCCTTATAAGGAAAGTGCACTCATACCCGTACCTATGGAAAGTTGGCGCGGCTACGAGACCGTTGAGTGTACAACTTTGATATTTTTAGAAGTAAGTGTCCGAGTATCTTCCTGAAATGACGCGCCGCTTCGAATCGCCCAGGATATATGAAATAGATTTCCAAACTGATCTCCTTTACTCGTCACCGACACAGCCGTGTGTCTGGAAAAAACAGAGAAGTTTTGCTCGATTGAACTAACTTGTAAAGCAAATTTTCTGATAGTACAGTGTCTCGATACACGCTGAGCTCTCCATCGAAAACAAAGATGAGAGGAAAGATTTCACTACAAAAGACGAGTGTCAATTAAGCATATCTGCGCTAAAGTAAGCTCCTCTAGTTGTGTCTCACACATGCGTACTAAGATGATCCCCGGGTGTAATAATACCTCTTCAAGAATATGTTTGCATCAAATCAATTTTTAATTTAGTGTCAAAAGTCACAGAGGTTGCTTTAGTCTGGCTTTCCTTCGCTTCATGATTGGTCAATAAGATTCGCGCCATCATCTCAACCAATCAGATGTAAAACTAAAACCAATGGCCTGTTTTTTTTTCTACTTTTAGTTTTAATTGTCTAGTGATGATTCTAAACTTTGTTATATTTGGCTGTTGTGATCACTTAACCCTACCTAATACCTAACCCTGACAAAATTTTTCTTAGCTCCTATAACAGAACAACTTTATGTCAATGGTTCACACATTGATTTCCTGGTAAGTTTTTGTATTGTATTCAGGTCGTGACCATTGAAGACTTGTTTAGGAAGACTTCCACAAGATAATTAATTCTAATTTTTTGAGTAAAAACATTTTTTCGAAGAACGTATTTGCGGCCTTACTGTGGCCTATAGGCTAAAAAGAAACGAGATACCCTAAATTTAAAACAAATGCAGATTATTCCGGATTGGACATTACGTAATTTAGTAATATATACATATGATCGTCACAACAAACTGTAAATTTCACGAGAAGATGTGAATGACACGATGCTTTTGTAGCTCAGCTGCAGGTATTCCTCACTAGCCCCTTTAACTCTCATGAACCAATTGTTCGTTCTCCCCTCTAGCTATTACACCTTTCCATGCAAATTGGTTACGAGAATTTGGCGTTAGATCAATGTAAATATATACCTGTTTGCTGAATAATGTAAGGGTAATATAGGGAAAAGTAACGTGTCAATCACTCCCGGTAGTTAAAGGGTTAACACATCTTAATTACTGGCTCATGTGATTTCAAGCAAATTAACTTCCTCCTTCTCCAATAAAAACTGACTGATTGCGTATTTCGGCTCTATAACAAACTTATCGCAGTTTTCTACCTACATTAAAATTCACAAAAGAAACTACTTGAGTAAGCAAAGAAAAGCTAATTTTTTGTTGTTGCAGAATTTGCACATTCCTTGCTTGACTTGCTTCAACGTTAACTGCAAAAATAAAATGATGTAGGTTACTATACATCATGTTGAAAACTTATCATCAAAAACATTGTTCTTGGAAAATTCGCAACATAATTTTGAATAAAGAAAGTCCGTTTGGAACAGTTGGTTTGGGCAGAATTCTCGCCATTGTGCTCCAAGTTGACCAACTTAAGTTTCCATGGGACTGCAATAGTACTATTTGCGCTATGTATCGAGGTTTACTATAATTATAACCTCGAAATAATTTCAGAACTATCGCTAAAAGTTTTTGACCTCACGTTAACACCTTTTTATAAGTCCAGATTGACGTCATCTCCGAACAGAACAAATGGTGCCCACTCATTGACTCTGTATCTCTTGGAATCTCTCATCCACATCATGGTCTGGTGAAGGGCCTCACTGGCACTCAGTTTATCGCGCTTAAGATGTCCGTAGAAACGAATCATGAACTCTTTCGTGGCTCTGTCATCCACGGCCCACAGGGTAGCCAGCACTGAGCGAGCTCCCGCTGCCAAAAAGGCGCGAGAGATACCCACAACTCCCTCTGATTTCATAATCTGTCCCTTGCCACTGTGACAACAGCTGAGTACAACCAGCTTGGCTCGGGTACCAACTTTTGCGACGTCTTCCATGGTAAGCATGAAGTCATCCTTTCTTGGACTTCGTCTGGATGGAAAACTTGAGGCAAGAGCAATTTCCCCTCTTTCTGGATCACCGTGGGCAGCAATGTGGATCAAGCTGACTTCCCGAATCCGTTGGAGAACGTGCTTTTTGGTGGCTTCGTCTCCCACAGTAGGCGACACACCCAACAATTCTGCAATTTCCAGTGCTTCTCTTCTTGCTCCCGGCAGTGATGGTAACTTCGTTTGTGGGGGAACAGAGGGATTACCAACGATCAATGCCCCAGTTACACTGTGGTAATCTTCAGGACTGTCCTGGATCATCCTTAGTGCTGTCAGTGATGGAATCAGGCGGATCCGGAAGGTCTCTGACAGGAATTTGTCATTGTGATCACATAATGCGCAAAATGGCACCATAAAATCCTCTCCTTCTGGGATGATGATGATGTCTTGACGATGAACAAGATCAGCGATAGGGGCGAAAATATCATTATACCACTGGTAGAGGTCAGTGTCCTCCTTTTCTTCCTCTTCCTCCTCTTCTTCTACGAGACGCTGCCTGCTTTTTCCTTTTATTTCCCTAGATGATGATTTTAATCCATAGTATGCTGACAATGAGCGATCTTCGCATTCAGGCACAGATTTCCCTCTTAGCAAACTCTTGAGCAACTCTATGGCGTCCTTCGCCACTTTACATTTCAAAGACTTAAATTGAATTTCTCCACCCTCCAAAACCCAAAAATATTTGTCAAACCGATGCGTAGCCATGAAGAGGATCGTACTCGGGTTCTTGATGGAAAGATTCCTGAGACAATTAAGATAAAATTCGTGTGAATTGTGTCTTTGGATGCCATATTTCTTGGACAGTAAGTCGCCGAGAGCTCGTGCACGTCCACGCTCTACGGTACACAGCGCCTCGGCAAAATGTCCCTGACTGATACGAAGCGAACATAATTCGTAATAGCTGGTAAAGGTCATGTTGTCCAATGAAAGTTTATGTTCGTCGCGCAGCAGTTCACGGTTTCTTTCAGCGCAAGTAATGCTCTCAGAAAAGAAATCATGTGCTTTCTTTAGCTCTCCCTCTCTCCTATTACAAATCCCGAGAAAGGTAAGAGCCTCGTGTTCTTTTCCTGTGTCTCCAATGTTTCTTGTAATTTTTAGGGCTTTCTGCAGGATTTGCTTCGCTTTCTTCAGATTGCCAAGGGTCTCGTAAACTGATCCAAGATTAATCAAAGCTGTAGCTTCGCCTCTTTTATCATTTAATTCTTGCATGATAGAAATCCCCAAGTTGAAGTTCTCTATAGACTCTTTAAATCGGCCGCAACACATGTAGCAGAACCCCAGACTGCCGTAGCTCATGGCCTCGTTGTATTTATCTCCAGTTTCCTTAGTAAGTCTCAGAGCCTTCTTTGTATACTCCTCTCCCTCACCAGGATTTCCCAGGCAAATACATACATCCCCGAGACCAAGGTAGGAACCTGATTCACTTCTCCTATCCCCAATTGTCTGACTGCATCTAATAGCTTCAGTAAAACTATTCATAGCTTCCTTTTTCTGGCCAATTGCATTGTATATGTTACCTAGAAGATTATGAGCTCGACCCACGCGGAGTTTGTTCCCAGTTTCTCCTAGTATATTTACAGCTTCAACCTGGTGTTCCAAGGCTTTTGCAAACTGACCGAGCGGAGTGTAGCATAGACCAAGGCTGTGATGGGCTAGTCCTAATTGCTCTTTGGATCCACATTTTTTCATAATTTCAAGAGATGTTTTGAAGTAAGCTAGTGCGTCATTGTTCCGAGAGATTGCATTATATGTCGTGCCAATGTTATTGTAGCAAACACCTGCATCGACCTCATCTCCATGTTCTACCATCAGGCGCAGTGACTGAAAATGACATTCTAATGCCTTGTTGTAATCCCCCTTCTCGTGATAAGTCATTCCAAGATATTGATACGAATATCCCTCTTTTCTGCTTTTGCCAATTTCTTTGAATATCTCCAAGGACTTCTCCAGGTATCTGATTGCTTCTGGGTAACGAGCAAGGTTTCTGTATTTGCCACCAAGCTCACGAAGTATATCTCCTTCCGTTTCTTTATCTCCGATCTCTTTGCAGATTTTCAGCGCGTCACTTTGACACTTGATGGATAAATCTTGCTTACCCAGATAGTAATAAGAATCTCCTATTGTTGCAAAAGCTGCTATTTCATCCCGTTTGTTCCCAGTTTCTTTTGCAACTTGAAGTAATTTCCTTAAAAAGAAAATCGAATGAACGTGTTGACCCATTGAACAGTGAATGTCACTGATGCCTCTATATGCTCTTACTTCCCAGTCTTTATTCCCAATTCCTTCGTTGACTCGTAAAAGCCTCCGGTAGCTTTCCAATGCTTCCGTAAAATCATTTAGACCTACGTATGAAAGGGCTAGTTTGTAATGCAACAACATTTGACCGAAATTGAAAGATTCAACTTCAAGTCCACATTCGTTCAACAAGACTTGAGCCTCTTTGTACAGATCAATAGCTTTCTGATAAATATGACTCTGATAAAGGAAGTTTCCTGCATGGAGAGCAATATGGAATTTCAAAGCTTTATCCCAATTCGACATCTGTAAAGAAAACATGCTAGTATTAATGGGTGAATCAATCAACCTTCTTCACACAAACATCGGACTATACCGATAAATTTAAGAAATTTCAACATTAAAATTACCCATTATATTTCATTTTAGACTTTCCCCCTTTTCTTAACTGGAACAACAACAACAAGACGTAAGAGATCCAATGAGTCTAAGCTAGTTAACAGGGAACTTGAGCGGTCAGGACGACAGCGTCGATAGAAAATTAAATGAATTTAAATATATAGTCAGAATTTCGCGAATAGCTGGATGTGTTTACCGCCTCTTACAGCTCTACACCTGTACTTCAGCGTAACGTATGTGAACAGTGTTGAGTTCCAAATTTAAATTTAAATAATTTTCCGTCGGGGTTCCCTTTCTATGACCACGCAAATATTGGTGATTTCACGTTGTTACTTTGTAGAGGACAGCTTAAAAAATGTTCGAAGTTTTAAAATGCACGTGCTAAGCTATCGTTCTACTTATTAATTCCATTGTTTTGCAACGTCCTCGTTACCGTTGCCGTCGTGGTTTTCTTCGGGTCCCATATCGAAATACAACACGATCACTCCGGATGGTTAGTAGTGTAGGAGATGGCGGTACGAGACTACTTTGAAAAGGTGGTCTCGTACAGACGCCAACTCTCTATACTACTTTCCATATTTTGGTAATAATTTGATAGCATTATTTGATGGAATAATTTTATAATATCAAAGCGTCGGAATACTATAGGAGACTAGCGACATTATCTTACACCATTTTTCCACTGCTTGACGTTATGGTTTTTTTATTTCAGTGACTGTTCTTGTGCTTCAATGGATCTTTATTGTCTCTAACACCAATCTCAAATTATTTGGTACATCCTTTCAGAGCTTTACTTGTTTTCTCTATTTTGGTTCTTGGTGTTGGAACTGATGTGTATCTACCTCTAAACTCAAGTGGTGGAGGGATGATGTTATCTTCATACTCCTGCACCATTTGTTTAACACTCTTTCGTAGTTTTGGGGTTTTCGTATCTGCGATTGTTATGTCGCTCTGCTTCTCCATTTGTTTAATGCTTGGTTTTGGAGTTGATTCTACATTCTTTTTTAACAACAGTTTGATCAATTTTGAATTACTGAGCTTTTTCACACCAGCCTTATTCATTTATATATGATTACATTTTTCCGATTTTATCATACTATATAGATATAAAATATTTCTTTAACACAGTTTATAATAAAATTATGTTAAGGAAATATTGTACAAACTATATCATATGAGTAAAATCGAAATAGATGGATGCCTTCATAATCTTCATTCATTTTATGACTTGAACGCGACAAATCAAAATAGAAACTAATTCAGGTATCATAAAAATTGTTTGCGAGCCTTTGAATATATGTAAAACAGGAACTTCGAAGAAGGATGGTTGTAAGTATAAAGTTAAGTATATTGAAAAATAGAATATATTAAATGATTGTGACATCAAAAAATCAAGTAATTTATCAAAAAGATTAACAAATGATGAAAAGAAAGTAAATCAAAAGAAAGTAAATCAAAAGAAATCACCTAAAAAGTGGCGACAAAAAGAATTTATAATAGTGTAGTTTGATCGTCCGGGTGAGTGTAATCCTGAGAAGGACTGTTGTCGGTAATGGTGCTTGACGTTTCGAAAGCCTGAGCGGAAGGCATCATCAGAGTCAAGTGAAAGGTTGTTGTCAGTCGAATGTACTTTGTCGGTTTGTATAAACTGATTGGTCAGTTTTGCCGTGATGTTATTGGCTGTAAGACTCAAGTGGTGTAGGTCAGTCGTGATTGGTCGGTTTTACCATTTACTGTAAAAAGAATTTATATGTCCAAGATGTGAAAAAAACGAGGAATTGTGCAATTAATAATTGTATTTTTGGGTACCACAAGCAGCAAAAAAAAAGTATATACTTTACAGATCACTATAATATATACTTGCTTTTAGAGGTTCTTGGGAGATTTAGAAATGGAGGTTTTAGATGAATATAGAAAGGCATTCGATGCTCTAACGACATCTAAGAATTATGTAATAGGTAAAAAGGGACAGGGCATCAGAAAATACAAACAACTAAAAAGATATGCATATAAGATCGGTAACGGACAACACAAGAGTTTGGTAATTAACGTGGCGAGGTTTATGAATGAAATGGTTAATGAAGCTCACAAAGGTAGACAAATTGTATATGAGGACAGAACTGACAAACGTTTGATTGATTTGTTGACAAAGCGGTTCAATCCAAAGAAGAAATATTCAATCAAAGCCGTTCAAATATTCAACAACCTCAACATGTTATCGGAAATGCCAAAACATCGATCTTCAGGCAAATTAAATCTGATCGGTGGAATTTATTACACAACTCCAGAAGATCTGATATGAAACGATTGACTCTTTTGACAGGCGCACGTCGTGCATGTAACAATAACTTTCAACTTAGGTATGAGGTATGGAAGATAACTGATGAATTGTCTGAACTGTCTGTGATATCAAAAGCACATGAAGCATATTAAACGGCATTTAATTTAAGCAATAATATATGAATAAACCATCATCTTTGAATTCAGTTGATAGAGTAAGAAAAACCAAAAGCCATGATTTCACCATCACTTTTACTCTACAATTGACGCTCGACGAAAACAAAAATCATTATCTTGCGGTAGACTCTGTCAACATGAGTTACCGCTGGGACAATGTTTCAGCAAATTAGAAAACAAATACATATAGATACGGTCATAACAATGGAACTACTTGAACAACCGTGACATTACAGAACAGCATCAGAAAACCAAGGCATGTATGTATTTGGGCTCCCAAAGACAATGAAAAGCAATCATTCATGCATGGTAATTTTTGGAGCCTGAGGACTGTCCAACTTAAATAGTTTAAGAAGACTGACTCGACTCTACTAAATTGTAGATAATTTTTGTAGGACCCTTCCTCTTTCAAGATCACCCTGCCCGGAGATATTATGCAGTTTTTCACTAGTGATTGTTTGACCATTGATCAATTTGATGCAATGCCTTGTCAGTGTTCGCGTAAATCGGCTAATCTCTACTCTGTCAAGTAACGCCAGTTCCCAAAATTTCTATCGATAGAGGATAAGATGACCACTTGCGAATTTCAACTTACATAAATACGAACGAACTAGGTGCTCATAAACAAAACATATTTGAATCTCATCAAAAAGGTTTTTCAGTTCTCTGATTCACAGTCAAGGCTAAAGAAAAACGAAAGTCTAGATTTCAAAACAAGGACAAAGATTCCTCCTGATTATGAGCTGCAATCCATCCCTGAATGTTTTTGCCGACTACCGGCTGTTAGTCTGCTGCGATCGATTTTGTAACATTAAAATACTGCAATGAGTAAATTTCATCGCCTACATACCTTTCAGGGCCTTTTAGTTGTCAGAAGTATGAAGTACTGGTGTTCTTATGATGTTAAATTCGGTAATCGTCGCGAGATTTAGTTAAACGTCTCCTTCAAGATCGAAAGAAAAACCAGAAAGGTATGTGACGACTTTTGATCATGACATCATCACTCACGTGACGCTTTGAGGTACAATTGCAAGTGTAACACCATACGTTTTGACACTTGTGCAGATCAACCGGTTTTCGTCTGTAGAATTAGAGAATGAAAAAGCACGAGTATGATGTGTTTGACAGTACTCTCGATTAACCTGCTTTCCTCAAACTTCCAATTCTTAGCCACTCTCGTATAAGAATTTGATATTCTTGACTTCTTTGAGAATGATTCATTTCCTTGTTTTTGGTCAGAAAACAAACATGCTTTGATAAGGTTCGACGCCGAAGTTACGATATCTAACACAATCTTTTTACTTTGCACAATGTCTAAGTGTCCTTAAAAAGATATTTCGAATTGGCTTGTATTGCGGTTTAAAATATCCCTGCTGCCTATATTCGTTAACCCTCTCTTTCCTTTGAAATTCCCAAGAGGCAGCACCCTTCAGGATAGCTTTACTAACAGCACGAATGGAAATGATAAAACGTGGAAGGGAAAATGAAAATGCCTGTTTTAGTGGGCCCTTGATTAACGATGCGAAATTGGTACAAATTCAGTTTATAGGATTTTTCGTTGTAACTTTATTGATTTAACTTTACCTTTACTTAACTTTGAACGATACTTTTAAATACGTACTATATATGGTTTCGTCCATTGACCTACACTCAGTTCACTGAGTACCCTTTAATTATTATTTTTTTGGTCTCATTTTGAAAGTGTAGTTGTCTGCACAAATTGGTTCTAGCATCGATTTTATTATAGACTCAGTGCATCCTCTTCCATTTTGATTTTAAAAGCTAAGGGTATTTTACACGACCTTTTACACTTTTTCCTCTGATACAAATTGTGACAACCCCAGGGGATAGACAAAAACCAGCCAGGGTACATTTTGTGCAAATCTCTCTCGCAATCTTCAGCTAGTTACAAAGGTCAAATATGTGATGAGAAAACTGTGGAACAGGCTGAACAGTATAATAAACATTTTGATTAATTTCGTTCATATTTATAAACAAATTTTTTTTTTCCGGTGAGCGGTCTTTATTTCTTTGCTTACGTCACTAACATGTGCTTTCGATAACCGCCTATGTACTTGGGAACAGTTTTGAAATATGATTGAGTTTCTCGTATGGTTGTAGTGCTTCATCACAAGGACCACTAGAGGAAGTAAATCCAGGCGTTAGCCAAATTACTTAAATTGCTAGAAACATTTTCAACCTATTTCTATATAAAATTAAGTCCGTTAAAAAATCAATATGGAAAACATCACTTCTAGCATTTTTTGCCATAAAACGGTTATAGTCCTAAATGAGGTAATAAAACAATTTTCTTACAACTTTGTGGATTACTGTATGTGACAAGAATTTCCATATCTCCCAGCTACTTTGATACAATTTCTTAAATAGTAGAGCTTGATCAAAGTCTTGACCAGTTGAAGGTTTCTCTATGTCAGTCGAGTTTATAAATCTGAACATTCACTACTGAAACATCAACATTGAAAAATTATTCAAGGTTTATGCAAATCCATAAACAAACAAACATATGACCGTGATAATGACTATTTTGTTGCTCACTTCAACATTGTAACATCTCTCATAAATCTCGAGTGGCGTGCTCGCCAATCAGACAATTTCAAATAAAGAGCTGATAAGATCCATGTACGTGGTCATTAAGATAGAAGAACTTGTGCACCCGATCAACGATTATTGCGCAACTCAAAGGTATTATATCTTTCATAAGTCCAGAGTGACATCATCTCCGATCAAAACAAATGGTGCCCAGTCCTTGACTCTGTACCTCTTGGAATCTCTCATCCACTTTATGGTCTGGTGAAGAGCTTCACTAGCACTCAGTTTATCACATTTCAGGTGTCCGTAGAAACGAATCATGAACTCTTTCGTTGCTCGGTCATCCACGGCCCACAAGGTAACCAGTACTGAGCGAGCTCCCGCTGCCAAAAATGCGCGAGAGATACCCACAACTCCCTCTGATTTCATGATCTGTCCCTTGCCACTGTGACAACAGCTGAGTACAACCAGCTTAGCTCGGGTACCAACTTTTGCTACATCTTCCATGGTAAGCATGAAGTCTTCCTCCCTTAGAGTTCGTCTCGAGGGGCAATTTGAGGCAAGGGCAATTTCTCCTCTTTCTGCATCACCGTGGGCAGCAATGTGGATCAAACTAACATTCCGAATCTGTCGGAGGACCTGTTTCTTTGTGGCTTCATCTCCTACAGTAGCCGACACACCCAACAATTCTGCAATTTCCAGTGCTTCTCTTCTTGCTCCAGGCAATGATGGTAACTTTGTTTGTGGGGGAACAGAAGGATTACCAACAATCAACGCCCCAGTTGCACTGTGATAGTCTTCAGGACTGTCCTGGATCATCCTTAGTGCTGTTAGGGATGGAATCAGGCGGATTCGGAAGGTCTCTGACAGGAATTTGTCGTTGTTATCACATAACGCACAAAATGGCACCATAAATAAATCGCCTTCCGGGATAATGATGATCTCTTGACGATGAAGAAGATCAGCAACAGGGGTGAAAATATTCTTATACCACCGGTGGAAGCCAGAATCCTCCTTTTCTTCCCCTTCTTCCTCTTCTTCTTCCATGAGACGCTGCCCGCGTTTGTCTTTTACTTTCTCAGACGATGGTTTTAATCCATAGTATGCCGACAGTGAGCGATCTTCACATTCAGGCAGAGATTGTCCTCTTTGCAAATTCGTAAGCAAATCGATAGGGTTCTCTGCCATTTTGAATTGCAAAGACTTAAATTGAATTTCTGCATCTTCCAAAACCCACGAATATAGTTCTCTTCCACCAAAAGGCTTGGCAATGAAGAGGATAGTACTTTGGTTCCTGATAGAAAGTTCCCTAACACTATTTGAATAAAATTCGTGTGAATTCTTCCTTTGGATACCATATTTCTTAGACAGTAAGTCGCCAAGAGCTCGTGCGCGTCCTCGCTCTGCGACACACAGTGCCTGACAAAAATTCCCTTGACTTATATGAAGCGAACATAAGCTCTCATAGCTGAGAAAAGTTAGGTTATCCAGTGAAAGTTTATGTTCGTCCTGAAGTAGTTCGCGATTCTTTTCAGCGCAAGCAATGCCCTTAGAAAAGCAGGCTTTCGCCTTCTTTATCTCTCCCTCCTCACTGTAAGAGATTCCTAACAAGTGGAGGGCTTCCTGTTCTCTTCCTTTGTCTCCAATTTTTCTTGTTATCTTAAGGGCTTTCTCTCGAAGTTTCTTTGCTTTCTTCAGATTTCCAAGAGCTTTGTATGTACTTCCAGCATTAATCAAGGTTCCTGCTAAATCATTATCAATTCCCATTTCTTCCATAATGGGAATTGCTAAGTTAAAGTTGTCTAAAGATTCTTTAAATCGACCGCAAGACATGTAGCAGAAACCAAGGCCTGAGTAGCTATTTGCCTCCTGGTTTTTATCCCCAGTTTCCTTTGCGATTTTTAGGGCTCTTTGGAAGTACTTTTCCCCTTGAAAATGGTTTCCTAAACAAACACTTACGTCCCCGAGACCACGGTAGGCGTTTGACTCTATTTTCCTGTCCCCAGCAGTCTGACTACATTTAATGGCTTTCTGAAAACTATGCATTGCTTCCTTCATTTGGCCGATCACATTGTACATGTTCCCCAATAGACTTCTGGCTCGGCCTATTTCGAACATGGTTCCAGTTTCTTCCTAGATTTTCACTGCTTGTAGCTGGTGTTCTATGGCTTCCGCATAGCGACCGAGCCCTGAATAACAAAGGCCATGGCCATGATGAGCTTTTCCTAATTCTCTCTTTCTTGCACATTTTTCCATAATAGCAAGTGACTTTTGGAAATAATTCAGTGCTTCATAGTTCCTGGAGATGACATTGTAGGTAGTGCCAATGTTATTGTAAGAAACACCTACGTCCACCTCATCTCCGTGTTCTACCATCAGCTCTAGTGACTTAAAATGGCATTCTAGCGCCTTGTTATAATCGCCCTTCTCTTGATAGGTCATTCCGAGACGTCGGTATGACTCTCCTTCTGCTTTGCATTTGCCAAATTTTTTTAATATTTCCAATGACTCTTCTAGGCATTTGATTGCTTCTGAGTAATGAGCAAGATCTCTGTGTGTGCCACTAAGAAAAAATAGTACGTCTCCTTCCATTTGTTTGTCGCCAATTTCTCTGCAGATTTTCAGGGCGTAATTATGACACTCGATTGATTTATCCAGCTTACCCAAATTGTGATAAGAATCACCCATTTTTAGATAAACCTCTCCTGCTACTTGTTTATCCTCAGCTTTTTGAACAATTTGAAGTAATTTTCTTAAAAAGAAAATCGACTGAACGTGTTGACCCAGTGAGCGGTGCACGTCACTGACGCCTCTGAATGCTATTACATACCAGTCTTTATCCTTAACTTCTTCGTTGAATTTTAAAAGTTGCCGATAGCTTTCTAATGATTCCTTTAACTCGTTTATACCTACGTATGAACATGCTAGTTTGTAATGTAACACAATTTCTAGTTTGTCTTTACTTCCTCTCAACAATACTTGGGTCTCCCTGTACATAGCAATAGCTTTGTGATATAGATGACTGTTGAACAGAAAGTCTGCAACCGTGTAAGCTATGAGGAATTTCTTCATTTTGGATGTCTCCAAATCTGTGGAAAAAAGTCAAAGAATTAGTAAATTAGCCTTTCACCGCCTCACGATTTCAACATAAGTAAGAGAGTATTACTAGCTATTCCTATAACGTCCATAGCACTCAGCAGTATATCGTCTGAATACCTAAAATGAATCGCGTGAGAACTGGATGTAGAGAACAAAGAGAGTACATAAGTTGTTATCATAAAAACCATGGCAAAACATCACTCGGATTTCAGTTTTTAGCGAGAGATCTTAAAAGCTGAAAATGTAGTCCGGTCAGAAGTTGTTTTTGTGTCTGCCTTACTGAGTGTAGACGATTGAAAAAAAAAAAAAAAAACAATCACAAAAAAGCATCACGGTTCTAAAAAGCAATAAACGACTGGTGACTTTAACTATTGTTTTAAATATTTCTTTCCCCCTTGGAAATGAAAAAATTCTTATTGGCATGAACATTAGGTGTTGGCCTGAACTGCCTAAAAGTAATTTAGTGTGAGGTATGCCAGTAGCTTGTATGCTGAAATGTGTAAAAAAACAAAACAACTCAAAGCAGACTATCTCTTTTCACTGTTGTTGCACCCCCCCCCCCCACTTTCCTATTTTTGTCATTCAATCCGATATGCATATCCAAACGTGAACATTAGGTGTTGGCCTGAACTGTCCGAAGGTAATTAAGTATGAGGTATACTAATAGCTTGTATGCTGAAATGAGTAAAAAAAAAACAACAACAAAAAAATAATACATGCAGATTATCTCTTTTCACTTTTCATTGTTTCTGCACCCCCTCACCCCTCCCTCCCACTTTTCTATTTTCTTGAGGTTTTTCTCTGGAAGAATTATTATAGTTTTTCAAACTCTCCCTTAGCAAACCATTTCACTTGGCCCGACCTCATTTAACATGGGTGTGAAATTTTTATCCATTCCATTTGTTTTGTGCCTCATAACTAATTGATTCATTTATTTATCTATTTATTACAGCTTAATGGGCCATCTAGATGAAAAATGAGAAAAAAATTCCCTATGGATAATCTATAAGAGTCCTTTGCCCTCACAAAACAGCTCATTATGTTAAATAAAATAACAGAATGAAAATATGCTTTATCTAATAATTTGTTAATGAAATAAAAAACGCGCCAAGTGCATTGTTGAGTTATATAAGCACGCGGGAATTATTAAGAACACGAGAGAAGTGCGGGAAGCACGAACCGAGTGTTCTTAAAAGTTCGCGCGCTCGTTCCGATGACGTTACCTGCGTGCATTATATCTCAACAATGCACTCGTGTGAGGTAAGGCGCGTCCTTTATGGAAATATAATGAATTCGTTCTGATCAGTAGGAAATATAGTTTACATAATTGAGGAAGCATCCTCCCATCAATCGAAAATTTCACGAAAAAAGAAAATTCAACTTAAGATGCAAAATTATTGACATACTTGCAAGAAGTGATATATGGCAGGTGACTTAGGGTCTCCAAGAAGAAAAGAGAGATTTTATTTAAGATTATTTTTCTCAAATATTTCTTGTATAAAGATAAATTGTCACTAAGCTTAGGGAGTAACGGTCAGCCTCCAGATGAAAATATCCATTAGGTTAGATTTGAAAATTAATAGCAACCTTGATATTGAATATCAAGACACCAAATGAATCTGTGCATTACACACTAAAACCTCTTTCCAAGGACTCCACCTCTTTCTTAAGAATAGGAGAGAACCTGGTGAAGAGTTGTCGCTTGTTAATAAATGACGATCGTTTTCTTGTTTACCTTTTTCTGTTTCTGGCGAGAAAGCACGAAGAAAGCCAACTTAAGTTTAAAGGGTTCGTCTGTTCATTCCCTTCGTTAAACCAAACAGTTTCTGATTATTTCCCCGAAGAAATTCACAACGCGCCAATAACCAGTTGCGGTTGAATATATCCGAACAATACCCGAACTTGCAGTTAAGTTAAAGGAAAGAAATCTTCTCTCAGGAAAAAAATGAATAATTTGTAAGTTTGTAGCTGTGCAGTACTGTATTCCTGATGGCATAGTGCTAACAGACCTCACCATACGTAATTAAAAACGCACTTCGACCCACTTCGGCCCACTTCCGCATTTTGCCGCAACAGCGATTGGCATAATTTTGAATTTCTGGTGTAATTTTGCAATATCGATAATGGACAGTGATGAATACCAACCTCTGTCACCTCCTGACTTTAACCTTTTGACGTTTAACCATAAAAATTTCTTTTTGGTACCCAAAATGCTTTTGTATTTGATACGTGAGAAGTTTGCAGGTACTTTTCACAGTTGCTATCGCAACAAATTAATCCGCTGACCTCTTGCAACGCTGTTTCAGAAAATGGGAGAGGAACTGGCAGCGAAGAAAGGATGGCGAAGAGGAAAACAAAGAAACGTGAATGGATGTCGAAGAAAGATAACTGAGTAAAGAACAAACAGGATAAAAAAAAGGCTTCCTCTGAGTACAATTTCGTAGAGAAATCGGGATTTAAGTTGGTGTTCGCTTCATGAAGATAGGGTCCAGCTTGTAACTCCAAGAAACTGTTTATCTGAGTAGTCAGTCATAAAAATTCTTGAAACGCGATTGGTTAATTGGCTATCTTGACTGTAAATATGGTGCCTAAATGTTGCAAAAGTTAGAAATTTTCCCAAGAAGACTGCACACGCAGAAATCATGCACAAATGATGCGCGACTTAAGCTCATATTGAACTTGACAGGAGAGTGATATATAAAAATGCGAGCTAGAGAATAAGAGAACAAAATGCAAGTGATTACGTATGGGCTTGTAACCAGAATTAGACAACAAAACCTCAAATTGTGGCTGTAAAACTTTTTAATGGAGACAGACTCAAACCCACCTTTCCACAGCATGTCATGCACATTTATTTCAGAACAATGTTTACTTCTATATATACAAACAAAAGTTATTTATTGCTTAACTGTTTTTACCACTTACAGATGTACATGTAAAATGCAATAGCAAGTAAACTGGTCATTATTCAAACAAAAAAATTCAAATATCTAAATATCTCAAATAGTCTGTTTCATTAAAAATGAAGACTAGATATGGGACACTAAAAGACAACACTTCATAAAACATTGCTTTGCAATCTATCAAAATACAAAAAAAGGCATCCTACTTTAGCTAAACTAACATGCAAAATAAGGTCAGTACAATGAGAACAGGGTACAGAATCTAGTACCTGCCACCACTTTCAAGCAACAGTGGTCTCTCTGTGAACTTTAACAAATTCAGTGACAGTGACCAAAACTTTGTCATCATTGTCACAAAGGTTGCAAAATTTTGCTCTCCATGAATTTTTCTGGAATGGAAATAGGGGTGCCAGAGACTGCTTGTAGGTTCAGGATCATTATTTTTTAATAGCTGTATTTTACCACACAATTTGTTTAAATTGGCTTGTAGAATTGGTGGATCAAGTTATAGTCTTATCCTCTCCTTTATACTGACCTTAAAATGCAACCCTAAAATAACGCAAGTCACAAATACTGGTGCAATTCCTGATTGTCTGACAGAGTGGATGGTACACAAAGATATTTTGACCATAACTTTCTAGAGGGTGATATTTTACTTAGATGATTGTTCCTGTATTTATCATGTACTTATCGATAACATAATAATTGTATTCAGAAATATCAGCCTTGAGTTCATAATGGAAAACACAACTTTAAGATTTTAAGTTGGAAAGCAAAAAAAGCTACTTGAAGCTCTAGGCCGAACAAACTCAAAGGGAAACCTTCACCTATCAGAGCTCACTGTGGTCCTGATCACACTCAACCTTTTTGACCTTCCCCCCTTTGTTACCTCATACTAAATACCAGTACACATACAATTTCACTACAATTCATCATGCTTGATATGTAACAACCCAACTTTGTCAGACAAATAGAGCAACTCACCATCACAAAGAAGATAAAAGATAACTAGAACAAGTTTTAACAATTACAAGTGCATATTTTAAAATGGGCGTTTTCATGCATCAATGACCAGCTTCTGCTTCTCAATGGGAACCTTATGTTCCAAAGCTGGAGCTTCAAACTCCCCATCATATGAAAACTTGTCCTCATAGTCTTTGAGGTTGATTTTCTTGCCTGAGGCTGGTGGTTTGCAGCAGAACACCCACAAACAGCAAGTGAAGGTACCAATGCCAATAATAGCCACCACTGCAAAGACAGCCAAGCGGGCAGCAAATGGCAGCTTGTGGAACTTTGCGCAGAGTCCATGCTTTGACTAAGATAGATATACAGCAAAACAGTGTTTAAGAAACTACTGAATATTCCACAGGTTAAGCCTGGAAGCTAGTAACACACTCTTCAAATTCCAACTACAAAGAAACAGCACAATGAGCATTGTACTCTGCAGAGAGTGCAATACAGCTAATGGCACTCAATGTTGTGAAAATATGTGTGAAGAATATTTTGTTTTGACGTAGCAATCCTACTCTGAAATATTTTATGCTAATAACTTTTTGAAACCCTCACTCACAGATTTTCAAGGCTAACAAAACTGTAAAATAACAATGGCAATAAAACAGTTTCCTCCCTGTCTGAGAGTAGTTTCTTGCAGATAAAATTAACCCCCAGAGAAATGTAAAGGAAACTTTTCACAAAACCACACTGACACCACTTACAAAATACAAGTATAAACTCATATGGATTGATAAATGTAAATCAAGACAACAGCAACAATATCAGTTTTTGTTTCTTTCATGTTTTATCTTAACAGGATTTACTGATTTTGAAGTAGGAAGAGGTTTAAAAAATGGCAACTGTGTTGAGGATCATATTTTATGGTGCATGTATTCTACAAAGTCACCAGCAAAGTTGACAGGATCCTAGCCCTTATGTACATGCATATGCACATGCACTACCCAGTCTGACCAACTGTCTACTTTGCATGCATACAAATCTTAAGTTTTATGTTTTACCGAGTCAGCTTGCAAAGGATGGTTTGGAAGCTGAGCTGGCTTGGGTTTTGGGTTTGACTTGTCACTGTATGGGTGGTCAGGCAAGTGGCCTAAAAGCAAATTAAATTAGTCAGAACTGTCAATTGATTTAAGCAGTAACTAAACAAATTATTAAAAACAGTACAGTTGTATGTAGATATACTGTACATATAAAAGATTTCAATGTAAGTCTACCAGAGCTCATTATGATTTGGTTAGCACAAGCCAACTAATAGCATTGTTGCTCCTCCTGGTCTATTTGAATTATACAAGATGACACTTTCTATGGTTTACCCAAAAATAACATGTGCAGGATGTTGGGAGAAAAGTTTGTAAATCTCAAGCTGGAGGTGAGTAATTCAAAAGCCTTCTGAATGTTCTCCTGATCAAGTGCAGTGATCTGTAAGTAGCCACATGTTCTATATGATGGCATTTGAAGAGAAAACAGAAAGCTTTGTCTGATTCTAACCAGGCTGCAGTAACAAAGGAGCCACTGTGTCAACAGACTCTGTCATTAAGGCTAACATTAAACATGTGAATCACAATGGAAACCATCATCCAAAATAGCGAATAAGAAACACTGTACAGCAAAAGCCACTAGCAGTACTTACCATCAGGGTATCTATGATTGTCTTTATCGCGGGGTATCTTGTGTACATCAGAATCTTTCAGCTCAATTGTTGTGACCACACGCTTGCCAATCAATTCATTGTTGGCAGAATCTAGTTTCAACACAAGCTGTGTCACTTTGATTTGTGTCAATGCTTGCTTGTCTACCTCAACAATTTCCTCCTGCACACGCAGCATTTTGAAAACTCCCTGCTCATTTATCTGTTCTGATTCATTAACCAACACTCTGATCACAATAAGGACCCTTGGCATGTGCTGAAGTACCTCACGGTTCTTGCCAATTTCATCTGCAATAATAGATGACAGTTAAACACAATATACAGCAAACACTGTACTTTTTATCCTTGTATAAATCACCATGTACCTGCTCTTAATAGGGGCAAGGATGGCACAGTACCATGAAGACTTGCTTTTACTACAACTTAACATATCTATCACTAACTTCAACAAACATAAATGTACAGCGTAAAAGTGTTCAATTTTTTAAGTACATGTATGAATATTCTTATGAGCGACATGAAGAAATGAAAAGGGAGCTTGTACAGTTCAAAAAATAGCATCAGCAGTTGCAGTTTCTGCTAAGGCATTTCAGCCTATTTTGTAACAAGTTAAACTGTTAACATTTGAATTACCTTTTAAGGGCTCAATATCACTAGAGGAGTTGTCATAAAAATGCAAGCCACATGAGCACAAAGCTAGCACAAATTTTTATTGCCTTACCAATTTCTGCATAGAAGTGGAAAGTTGTGACTGCCTTATGAATGGCTTTGGCATTGTTCACGTGAACTACACCATCCACAACACTGACTTGGATGTTTACCTGAAAGAGAAAAAAATATCATGCAATTAATTTCCCATCACAACATCTGCAAAGTGTTGTGCAGACAGGCGAAGAAAATACCCACACTTGATACTTGTACATTTTTATGATCATTGACAACAAACAAGTTTACAAATTCAACAGGTAATGTATAGAGGCTCAAAAGAAGATTAACTCTATATGAATATAAATTTCATACACTGTATTGTTACAAAAATATCACACTGTAGTCAAATCTCCCTCACTAATCACTCTAATGCTTCCATCTAGCAACCTGTTTGTAAATAACTGTTTCATTGGTAAGTCAAACACTGTTCCCAAACTCTCTGTTCCATGACTTTGCATTTTGTTTGGTATGCAGATGAATGACAATCTACAAGACCCTGACAAATCCTTGAGTTTCTTGTGTTTCTTGCTATCTATGAAAACTGTCTGACATTTCCATTTATAGTAAACTGTTGTTATCATATAACTCTGACACCTGCAGTACTCAGTACTGAAATAAACACAACATAGATCGGTAGGTTAAGTTTGATTACAAGGAGAAACATTTCTGAAAAACATTTGCTAGTTGTTTTCAAAATTGGTATCAGTCATAGCCAATGTTTTACTGTTATATTTTTCTTTTTCGTCAAGATAATTTTTGTGTCAAAGGATGGATATTATTCTTATTTCGAACCGACCTACATTTAAATGTAACTGATAAGGGGTCTAACGCTGATAACCAACTTTTTACAAAAGGTTTAAAAAGACAAATCTGCTTCCTTTTTTCCTTTCCTGTTGCTACCAAATAATGTACATAATCTACCAAATGGAGACATTACCCCTTAGGGTTTTTAGAATTATTTGAGGTGCTGTCGCTGCATTTAATACCATCTGAGGTAGTCTAATCAAGTCCATCAAGTCCATACACTTGCTTAAACAACAAATGAGTCATAGAGAACTTCAACGTACTCGAACAAAATACTTTTGTCCGGTAGCAAATATATAAATGGTTTAAACCAGGTCAAAGTCCATAAAAAACATCTATATTTCTGCATGCTAGCGTCACTTTCTTAATTAAGCGGCCATATCGAATTTTGACCGAAGTTTAAGCAACAGTCGAATTAGGACCCTAAAAGTTCTTCGATATCTCTCTTTTCCTGGTCATACCATTTCTCTAATAAGCCGTAAAACTGATGTAAAATACCAATAAAAGGGAAGCAAACTCACTCTTAGAATTCTAGCATCTTTAACGCCGCCATTCTGATCACGGTCAACCTTAGTTTGCTCAAAATCGATGCTAACAGTCTCACTGTTAGCTCTATCCGTCTCTGTTACATTAATTTGGGTACTTTGATCCTTAGTTGTCTCCTTGAGGCTCACTTCTGAACCGTATACTACGGAGAGAAGAAGAAAGATAACAACTCCCGACTTCATGATTCGAAACGCCGTACACCGTGTGTTAGTAATATTGTGCTGACTTTACAACATCCCCGGATGTGAGGAAGTAAAGGCGCGCCACCTGCTTAGTAGCCACGCAGCTGTTCTGGAAGTAGCACAGACAAGCAGGCATGAAAGCTGAAGTTCTCGATCACGTATCACCGAATAAAATATTTTTTCCCGCATTTTACAGGAAAGAATAGACCTTTACCATTTTCAAGCATATTTAATTATAAAGGGACCATTTACCATGAACTACACATTTCAAATTTACGACCAATAACTCCTGCAGTTCATTTCTTTATATTCCAAATGTTACAAAGCTTTTCTCTTTCAGCTCAGAGAAGGCGGTTGCTATGACATACTCAACCTAAAAATAGGAATTCACCTTTCTCTTCCCCTACGCACGAGTCGCCTTTGCAAGTCAAAGCTGACCGAGAGTTTGGTGTGTATTTAGCTCTGACGAGGAGCTAAGGTTCGAAACAAACAACCTAAAGCAAAAAAGAAAAACAAAACAACAGCAACAACAAAAAAACAAAACAAAACAACAAATCGAAAAGGAAAAAAAAAACTTGACCAGATCACTTGAAATACGCACAACCCACTCTTGCTACCTGCTCGCCGTTGCTCATCTATGCATGCAAAACTAAAAAAAAGCATTTAAAAAAATACTTATCATTTTACGGACTGTGTGTGGCAATCTATGATAAAATACCATAAAGGTTACAGTTTTTAAAAACTCTATGAGACCACAGTGTTGCATAATATTCTTCATTTTCGAATAAAGTGGTTTAAAAGCATTTCCCATAGGACGCATATCACGAAAAATTAAACAGCCTGAAAGAGACATGGTTTTACCGGAGAGAATAAATGAAGTTAGTAAGTAAACAGGAAACAAATGACTTCGATGACACAAATATTAAGCAGCTTTCTAATTATACACATGACGAACAACGCAACGCTGATTGATTCCAAAATGTCGTTCCCAGTCTTCGTATATAATTCTCGGTCTCTCTGATTAAAATGGCTGCTCGCGTACTACGCAAGTTTTGTTCTCCAACAACTCTTTCACCTTTGAAACATTATTTCAATTTATGTCCAAGAAATACATCTTTATTTGTAACAAGAAATGTCTGTATACGAATGGCTAGTACATCCACGTCAAAGGCGAATGAGAAAAAGGATGTGTAAGTCAAAAGTTCATACCTGTAGATTCTTTATTTTCATATTATGTTCATTGTTCGTCCCTTAAGGAAACCAAACAAATGCAAATCTAAGCCAGTTTTCACCATCATTTCTCAGAGAACGGTCTCTCCGCAGTTGTTTACAACATTAAATAAGGTTTTTAAACTAGTTGCAATCAAAATCTAATTAGTTTACTCACTTGTCTATCGTAAAATATGTTCGTAATATTCGAAGTCAAGGTTCCTCGATGACAAACTTATTTATCTGTACAGCCACAAGAAATAGACATTTGACATATTAAAAATAAGTCCGCACTTCGTACTTGTATCTAGTGCAAAATGGAAATGAACATGTTATTAGATAATAACATGCTTACACTGGTGTACTGCACTTCAAATTTATTCAGAAAATATGCTGGATAGATGTAACTGGGTGCATAGTTGTACCTAAATGCAGTTGTTTTTAAGGAAATTGTTTGATAGTCTATCTAATAATTATGCTATGAGTTTTGAGTTTTTGAAGCAAATTGATCCATGATAGAGTTTGTCAACCAATAAGAAGCAAAACTAAAACCAATTATGACTACCAAACAGGATTTTTTTTAATATTTAAGCAACAGCAAATACAATTTTGGTATTAAACCAGTTTTTTGGAAATTTTGGTGCAAAAAAAACAAACATATTTCAGCACAAGGATTTCTATAAAATATTTAATTCTCATGCAAAACAAAGATAGATTCAATTTGGGTACAATTTGTGAGGAATTCATGATCATATTGGGGCATTACCATATTCGGCATACAAAATGAAATGGAGAGTAAATGAACACAAGGAATTTTAAAATTAAATCAAAAGGAATATACAAATTATGCCATGTGTTAGTTCCTGAGGGGTGGATCGTCCTGCAGAAAGTAAGTAAAATCTTGAAGTCTATTAAAACACTGGCCATGTAGTACTGATCGTGTGTGGATTAAAAGAAAAGTAACAATGAACAAAGTCTTAAAGTCGATTATGAAGGTGAAATGGGAGCAGGTATGATCAAAAGCCCTTTTTGAATCAGTAACTTTGTGAACACTAGTTTGCTAATAAATAACCTTGCTGTGCTTCCTCAGTCCCTCCCTAAGACACGGCAGTCTACAAGATGCATGGTAATTTGGTATTATCATCGATATTGATAAGGTAAATTGGCCACCATAAAGAGTTTTAAAGCTGAGGTTTTGAGCATTAGCCTTTAATCAGAGGAAATGGAGGAATTGTGGGTTGTGTGTGTGTTTATATGTGGAAAATGGAGCTATGTTCCAATGGTGAGAACATGGTACCAAAAAACCAGGGAAAATTAGTTGATTGAAAAGCATTTGTTAATACCATGGGGATTAAGAGTGCCGATTTGAATGGTAAATTTTTGTTCTAGATTTTTGTGTCTTTCTGAACTGCCTTGAAGCAGGGAAAGGTTGCAAACTGCCATATGCTGTTTGGAATGGGTGATTGCAGTGTCTAGCAACTAGTTTCGATGTGTCCTTTATTTCTTTCTACGTCATGAAGGTGTTCTCAGAATCAGTGACACCTAGTTGTCTTCTTGTTTCACCAGTGTTAACTTTTTGCATGGTTCTCTATGACAATAACCTTAATTCTTGTCAGTTTGTCTTCTTCGAATTCAATTGGTCTGGAATATCCCTCTGTTTGCTCAAGGAGTTTCACTTACTAAATAAGGATTTCTGATTCAACACAACAGATCTTGGGACAAACACATGTTGTTACACCACATCACTGGTTACGCATTCTTGTCATATTTGTGTTGTGCAATGAATGCTTACTTACTGTACCCTGTCATGTACTGTAAATTTCACAGAAACCATTACGGCATTGTGTCATTATGTTATTTGTTGTCCTATTTAAAGCACTTGAACAATCTCTTACCACTCCTGCAAAGTGTCTAGTTGCTATGCACTTAAGACACAAAAATCTTCTTGCCTGTGGTGCTGGTATGCTCAAGTCTGAAATGAAGCAAATTAAAGCAAAATAAACTTTTGTAGTAAAAACTACTTATCCACAAGTAAAAACCTTGTCTGATTTTACATTAGTCTCAGTTTGTGAAGAGAGATTAATCCATGCAAAGAGTGATTGTTTTGATGCATCATGACAAGTAAATGAAAATTGTTCAAGCTTTTTCCAGGGTATGATGTTTTTATCCCGCACATACTGAGGTTTTTTCTTACTGACCGACATATTTCATAGATCTCCACTTTGAAGTACTATTGTTTGTGTCTCTGACTGAATGAACAATGTATCTTCACAGTCCTTTGTTTAATATGTGTGAAATAAGTTAAATGATGATATGAAATTAGAATTATTAAATATAACAATATGATGAAAGTAGTATGATAATATAATATACTTACCTAAGCCCTCTGGGTTGAAAAAGAAAACAGCTGCTAATTGTAATGGGTAACATGGATCCTTTTGTGTAGTATCAGCCTCACTTCTTGAGGATTCATCTCAAGAGTTGTGTTCATCATGATTTACTTGTACTTATTGGTTTCTTACATCAACCAGAAGTTCTCAGTTTCATCATGCAGTGCATTATGCCCTGTTGGTATGCTGTATGTAAAACAAACAAAAAAAGTAGTTAATATGGAAAATTTGGCCATTCAATCTTTTTTTAAGAACTCCTTGAGGAAAAGAAAAAAGGTTTTGAGTCCCTGAAAGGTTAAAAAAAACAAGATAAAATTACTTTAGCCCTTTAACCCCTTAGAGTGACTAGCATCTCATTTCTCCTTATAATATCACCCTTGAATTAAATATTCACATAGAAATAGGGGAAATGATCACCAACTAAAGCAGCTCTTATTAAACAGTCTCCTTGTCAGCACCTTAGGAAATGTAGAGGAAACAGTAAGGAGAATATGTATACTGATGTCTGATGTTAGGGTGGAGAGGGTTTAGGGAGCTAGTTTTACTTAAAATTATCAGAGGTTTTGAGACACCCAAGCTCCAAAATGTGGATTTAACAGTACACTGTTTCTTGAACTTTGGTAATTCTGACCATTTTTTACCTCTTTTTCAGGGTGACAGTAAGTTTTATTGATAGAGATGGAGACAAAATGACTGTTAGTGCAAAAATAGGAGATAGTTTATTGGATGTGGCAAAAGACAATGATGTTGATTTAGAAGGTAAGTATACAAAATTCTGTCATTTGATAAACTTTAAAGAAATGCCTTCTCTGTATGTTTCTGTAATTTAAAAGCCTTCTCTTCCATTCCTTTTAATTGTATTTAATACAAGTAAATGTGCCATGAGGTTCAAATGAGGCTGAATTGGTTTCCTTTAAACTATACTTTCTGACAAGCACTGTCCCTCTCCTGTTAAATTATCACTTCTTGGTTGAAAAGGATTCATCACTTTTCCACTTGTCACTGAACCCTTTACACCTTGCCATCAGGGCCTTGTTGTTCAAATGGCGGACAAAAGTATCCAACAGATAAACTGCTATCCGGTGGATAGGAGTTAACAAAAGTGCTGTGCTATACACTGGATAGAGATGTAATTATCCAGTGGATAGCATTATTTTAATCCTTCAAACAACCGAGTCCAGTTTGAATATTCTCCATACTGTATTAATTACATTTCCTATGGTGTGGACAAAGAAAGTTTGTTTAACAATCAAGAGCTTTTGTAGTTGTTGATCATTGATTTTTCCTCTATTCCTGTGACCTTAATGTGTGGTGTGATTCGGGGGTGATATTCAGTGTAGGGAGTAAATTAGATGCTAATCTTTATTAGGGTTTTAAAGGGTATAGATCTTGCTGATTACTGAGTGTTTATTGATCAACCTAACATTGGTCAGAAGTCCTGGTGGAGGGCATTTTATTGGGCCATTTCTCTATAAGGTGCCAGCTGCTTAAACTAGACAAAGCAGTAAACTACCACTCTTGATCTGAAATAAATTTTTTTATATTATTTTAAATTTGATTTTTTTGAATGGCTGGCCACTAAAAATATATCAATCTGGAGAACACTTGATGACCATGCAGTGATTTCATTACAGGTGCTTGTGAAGGGACCCTGTCATGTTCTACTTGTCATTTGATATTTGAACCTGAAGAAATGAAGACATTGAACTTGGATGACCCATCAGATGAGGAACTTGACATGCTGGACTTAGCATATGGACTGGAAGACACGTAAGTTCACTGTTTCCCAGCCATATTTTGACTTATGAATAAATGAGTAAGTTTCTAAAGAAATTACAATGCTGTATCAGTGGGGAAGTGTAACAAGGTAATATGGTATCATCAACTAAGTTGAGAACCTGAATTGGCCACCATCAAGAGTTCCTGAGGTGACATTTCAAGCATTAACTCTTTATCAGAGCAAATGACAAAGGGGTTATGCTTGAAATGTTAG